>NC_047116.1:30886280-31252530 GCF_902500255.1 Thalassophryne amazonica | reverse complement strand
CGAGTCGTCACGGAAACGATTCGGCGAATTTGCGCGCACGTCTTTCATTAAAAAATGTCCTTAAACAGTGGAATGTCCGCATAAAGTCCTCATGCCGGCCTCTTCTGAATCTTCTCTGTTCTCTCACGACGTCCTGGGTGAATTAAGCCTTAAATTAGGATGTTTTCAGCTCGAAACAGGCCGACGACGGCACCTGGAAGGCGCCTGCAGGACATCCCGCTCCGTGGGAAGTCCTTACACCGACAGAAACACCCCATAATCTCTCATCAGCCGTTAAACGTTTCACCGAAAACCAGCTTAATTTCTCAAATAGTGTCCACTCGGATATTCCTCACAGGTCCAGAAAAAATTTTGATAAAGCAACGTGCACCGTCTCGAGCAGCGTGTGAAACAAAGGAATTCAGCCGAGAGGGCGGGACCACATCTCACTCAAGGCCTGCCCACAGGGAAATGACATCACCGACACGCGTGAAAAAACTCACGCATGCGCACGAGGGTTCAAGCATGATTGGTGTAATCGCACGTCATTCAAATCCATATAGTTAAAAAAATAAATAAATAAAAGGGTTGGTTTATTATCTAAGAGACCTCGTATATATAAACCTGACTCTGGCACTCTAAAGCCAGACCCATTTCCTCACACAAGTCACAGAGAACAACCCTTGGCAGCCAAAAGTGGCACATGATCAAACTCTTAACTCCAGCCAGAAAATGAGAAAGATTTCTCAACCTTATCGTCACACTAGCAAGGTTCTGCAGCGGTACAGAAACTGTCCTTGTATGTGACCATTAAACGTTCGTCTTTCGGCTGCTCCCATATTGTCCAGGGTGGCTGGATGACCATCTTGACGCAAGTCCAGTCTTACCTGGAGAAAGCGACCATTGCACATGGTAGCAGATATTTATAACGCATTAAAAAAAAAAAAAAAAAAAATCACCAAAATTATAATAAACTGGTATGATCAAATTAAGTGCACACTGAGTTATTTACAGTGCAGTTTATTAACAATATTTTAATGACAATAAGAAATGGTTTTATTTCCTGTTAAATTCTGTCTAGCCATATTTCCCCCATTTCTGTTATTTCTATTTCACCATGTAAGACTTGGCGTGCGTGTGCACACCTGGCCTGAAGCATTCATGAGGTGCACACATTCTTGCCGTACACTCTTCCTTTATGAAAAACTAGTTCATGGTGTGCAGAAGTGCATGCATGGTTGAACATTTATACATTCCCCTGCACTGCAGCCTGTATACAAAAGTCCTGATTTAGTAACAGGATTACAGTGTTTTAGCAGAGTTTCAAAGCACACCTCTCCTCACAGGTTTAACAACTGCTGAAAATGGATTATAAAAAGGTGATTACTGGATACTGAGGTGTTTAAATGTTCTACGGCCAAAAAGCAAGAAAAATGCATGAATTGGCAGAAGCACAACAACTGTGTCTCAAGATCAGGGTCAATCCGGTTTAAACAGCTGTGTCAGTGATTTTAAATAAGACACCTTGAGCAGGTGACTGACACTGGGACACACAGGCCATTTTGTGCTTGCCTTTCAAGCTCGCACGCATGTGTGTGTGTGTGCTTTCAGAAGTCCAGGATGTGTTGCTGAATGAGAGAAGGCGTGTTGAAGCTTGACTGGCCATTCACAGGGCTTCCCTGGGAGGTCCGACACAAACAAGCCCATTCAATTCAACAGCACGCTTGATAGACGTGATCACAGACTACGTACGCAGGAAATAACAGTCCTGTCATCATTGTGCCATTTGTACATTTCATCATAAAACAGCCTCGTGAATTTCAGGAGTGTAAACAAACGTGGGCTGTGATAAATAAATGCTGACAGTGACTGTTGTGCTGAATGAAGTTCCTTCAATTAATCAAAGCCAACAACAGCTCGGCTACATGTACAAACACACAGATCCACTTTAGTATTGCGGTGGATGATGCGCAGCACTAACACGTGCTCAGGCCAGATGTTTTGCAGCTCTGTATTCAATTTCAAAATCCCTGTTGATTTTTTGAAATGTTTGCTTGCAAAAACAAGTAACAGGTAGCAAATGCAAACTTAGGGAACTTCCCATTAGTCCGAGGGGCCACTAGCCCTAGTATTAAGGAGAACACGTTGAAGTTGTTTTTACATTTA
Organism: Thalassophryne amazonica; assembly: GCF_902500255.1. Lineage (NCBI taxonomy): Eukaryota > Metazoa > Chordata > Actinopteri > Batrachoidiformes > Batrachoididae > Thalassophryne > Thalassophryne amazonica. The sequence continues at coordinate 31,250,385 of NC_047116.1, read as the reverse complement.
TGGTAGTCTATATGTTGCACTAAAGTAGGTTTAAATAATGTTACAAAAGTGTGACAGTTTAAAAAAAACTTTTTAATTATGGTGAATTACCATTATTTGTTGATTTTCAATGCAGCAGATTTATACACAACAGTACAATTAAAGGTGATCAATGGTTTACGTCAACATTTTATTTTTGCAAATTGAACAAAACTGGATCTGGTTTGTGAGCTATTTGAAAGTATTACACTTATTTGTGAACTTTAAAATTAATGTGGGGTTGTAATGTACACCATCAAATAATATAAAGAGGATAGGCCCAGTGGACCGTCCCCCAAACCTGGCAGACAAGTTGTTCTAGGTTTGGGGGATGGTCCAGATGGCTCTGAACTAGTTCGTGGCATTTGCTCATTTGGGTTTCTACTAGATGTCCCAATCAAGTTTTTTTTTTTTTTTTCCCCAGACAAAACTGCACAGATATAGAAAAAGTGAGACGGTATTCTTAAAAATAGCCCGCTTGTGTTCCGCAAACATGACACCGTTTCAAGAAATATCTGTGTACACACAAAACCACTGAATAATGACTGAAAGCGCTGTAGTATATATGCCAGGCCTGTATGTGGTGCTGTAACACTCCCACAAAAAACAACATAGAAAAACACGTGGATCACGCACATACAAAGTCGACTTATGCGTCGATTCACATTGATTATAAACTGACTAGATTACAAAAAGAATGTTGAGTGGGAATCGTGTCAATCCAGATACGCCGACATAATGGACACGTTGCAGATACAGTATCCGAGAGACCCAGCATGACGTCTTGCGTCCGGAGTTAGAGAGGTGGGACTATGACATCATCATTTCACTAAAGTTGCGTATTGGTTGTACACACGAAAATGCAAATAACCAGATTTCAAAAAGTAGCGTGTTTGGCCTCCAAAAATGTTGGTTCTGTATAGACGAAATGCAGATACGATAGAAAGCTTTGCAGAGATGCCTAAATTCATCTCCATGTGGAATGGCCCTTGTTTTGATATTGCCAATTCTCCCTACCACATATAGCTACATCCGGGCTATCATATGGGGTGCATTTAGGGCTGAAACAATAAATGGAGTAACGTCAATAATTTGATTACAAAAAATGTTTGAGGCAAATTCTTTGGCTTGAGGCTTTGTTTAACACTGTAGTACATATGCCAGGCCTGTATGTGGCGCTGTAATGATCCCACAAAAAACAGGAGAAGACCATAACTAATGTAAGAGCTAGAGGTGGCCGATACCGGGAACTTTGGTATTGATCTGATACCAAGTAAATACAAGCCCAGTATCGCCGATATCGATACTTTTTCATATTTAAGCTTCATAGATCCAAAAGACCTAGGATAGAATTTTGCCAAACATTGCACGTGACAACAAAATAGTTTACTATCACAATCAACATTTTTGTTTAAAAAAATATCACTCAACACCACTTAAAACAAAATCTCCTGAGGTAGAGGGCTGACAAACCACAATACAAGGATGTGCTGCTCCGTGCTGTGTGACACAGCGCAGCGCTGCTCTTACAGACAGAGAGTAGGCTTTGATGAATCTGCGTGCGCAGCAGTCAGTGCGTGCGGGAGAGGAAAAAAAGCTTGAGTATCGATGTTTTTACATGAGGATCGTTCAATATCAATACCAGCATTGGTATCGATATTAGGATCGATCCGCCAACCTCTAGTAAGAGCTAATCAATGTAGCAGGTGACACTACAAGTTTACAAAGCTGCACACTGAGCAAAATAAAGCCTTTTAAGAGAAAGGGTCTGCGCTGATAGTCTGAAAAGGACTTATTGCACATTTAAAGTGAAGCAGTGTGTTTTCTTAAAAAACACTGTTTGGTCCACTGGCTGCTCTCCACCTCCACAGATGAAGCAAAAGGACACGCACTTTAAGTGAATCATGTGTAACTATTCAAAAAAAAAAAAAAACACAAAGCCTTTATTCAGATTTGATGAGTTTTTATCAACAGGCTGTACAGTTAATCAGTGCAGGTTTTGTGGAAAGGCTGCTCTCCGCAGCCGTTTATCACAGGCTGTGTTATTCGCCAAGTATCCACCGAAAACAAGGAATTTGACTTCTGTTTGAGCTGCACTCTCTCTGTACGGCATGTATAAATATACACTAAACACTGAATAAAGCACAATAATAAAAAAGTGCAAATGAAATGTGCAATAAGAGAGAAAAAAAGAAGGTCCTGTCCACAGACTGAAGAGTTCACATTTCACACACACCGCCTGGGCTTATGGTTTAGCAAAGCTCCAAAACTGTTAATGTGAAAAAATAGTTACCCGGGAAAACAAAGAGAGAGGGGAAACATCCTAAACTTAAAAATCTGCATGATGGCACAGCGGCATTGTGCCATTGCTTAGGGAGAGCCCTGCCACTATGGATATTGTTTATAAACAGTACTTTTTATCAGATTACTCAATAAAATAATGGATAGAATACTCGATTCCAAAAATATTTGATATCTGCAGCCCTAGGTGCATTATTACCATCTGCCTTATTTCGAAGAGCTGTACAGTCAGCCATTGTTCCATTTGTGCACTAACTGGCACAGCCACTGTTAAATCCAATCCATCCAATAACTGTAAGCCAGGCTGGGCAAACCAAGTAACAAATAATAAATGGATAACTTGCAACACAACTGCATCCTGCTGATTTTAATTCTTAAGTGGCACAACGGTCATGGAGAACATCATCCTGCTGTCCAACACTGCTTCTTGTTTCACAAGGCTTGGTATGCTTGGATATTTCAAAGTTCCACATGACTTGTTATTGCCATCGTCACACTTGTGTTTCTTGATTCCTTGTCCAGCTATAGTCAACAAGCTCATGAATAGCCATTGCGAACAGCTAGTAGTGCTAACTGCTTCAATGTCCTATTTCCATACCACAGATGTCAAGTTGAGATCACCAACCAGACATCGCTTCCTCTCCAAGACTTCATGGTGACACACTCATAAAATTTGGATAAACTTGCACGGCTTTATCAATGACACATGTAAAAATAAAATGTGGACATCAAGCATTGTAAACAATGGGACCAGAATGGGAATTCCGATAAGACCAAATATGCTTCAATCAAACCCGCAACCAATCTTGGAGATTGGATTGGAACATCACTAGTTTCTACAATAAAGAAGGCACTAAGCAGATGTACAAAAGCCATGCTATTTGCAAACTGCACCATGTCAAGATTATTTATTGGCGACTTTAACAAATGGTAAATATTAAATTAAACTTTAGAACAAGTTCACACACCAAAATTACCATTTTAACTACTGCAATTAAATTAACTCAGTCAATATTTTCATTTTTGCAAAGTTATTCCTTACCCTATTCCACACCCTGCATCAAGTCCTATGACCACTGGGATAGGCTCCAGCCCCCCGCGACCCTTAATTGGAGTAAGCGGGTATAGAAAATGGATTGATGAATGGATGGATATTCCCTAATGAAAGCTTCCATAATATGGTGACTTGTTACACCAAACCCTAGTGACATGCATCAGTGACTTCACTGTGACCAACTTACCCAAGGCGGTAAGAGAACTCAAACAGGCATACTTTGTACAGATCAACACATGCCCCCTTGACCCAGTGCAAAAGGTGGATGAGAGAAGGATAGTAGCCAAGCTATTGTCTCTAATGGAAAACCAGTCTCACCCACCACAGGACACCCTCACAGCACTGGGCAGCTCCATCAGTGTCAGACTGATTTACCCAAAGTGTCTTAAGAAGAGGTTTCTTCCTGCTGTTGTACAAACTGCACTGCTCCCAGTAAGTGTATTACTTACTGTATGTATATCCCAGCTCAACAGACTGTGCAATACTTTTATTAAATCTTTTTAATTATTTATTTAAATTTTATGTTGAATTGTTCCGTGTAAGGCGCCATGAGACGGCTTTAGCTTTGATTTGGCGCATTATAAACTAATTAAATTAAATCTTACTCCACCCATCTTACTGTATTTGATTGATAATTTTCACTACAAATTTTTGGTACTGCCACATGATGTAGCAATTTGCATATCAAAGTATTTTTCATCAGAATCAGTAGGTGTACTTTAGCAAATGGACTTCTGTGACATAGGCTACAAAAATCTAAAACAAACCATTTCAGGCCTAAATTGTGGATGTTAACCAGAGTTCCTACAGGTAAGATTTTACCATTTTGATTTTTCTTAACGTAAAACCTTGGTAAATACAACCCCTTTAAAAAGACATACAGGGGTATCAACAACTGACATTTACTTTTGTTGTTTTTAAAAGCAACATAATTTGGATTCACTAAAACAGATGCAATATGTTCCGCCACACATTGCAAGATAAACTGCAAGACGTCCTAGATTAAAAAGGTGAGGGGGCACAAAAAGAATTCCGCTAACAAACTACTGCAAGGTTTTAGCTAAACTACTGACAGATCTCAAACGGACCATGAAAAGCTAGCATAACATCAGAGTGCTTCCTGTATTAAAATACTTAAATATTTGTGTAAAAAAAAAAAATGCAAAGGAAATGTGAGGAATGAGAGTAATGCACAATTCCTCATTGTTATGAACCACAAAAAAAGTGCAAACAACCGATTTAAAAGAAGGTCAAAAAGGAGTCAAACAGCTGAAATAAGGTATGTCAGATTCCACACATTCCAACACACACACACTATTCCAGCTGGTATAACTTTTGCCAGATTTCAGTCATTTGTAATCATTCCACTCGATAAATCTACAAGCGAGATAACAACGAACAGGTGGCGCAGTGAAGAGAACTAACCAGCCCAGAAACACAACTTTGTTATGAGTTTGTGACGACTCAAAGGATTAGCAAAAAGTGGTAGCCGCGCAGTGTTAGCGCTTGGGGGAAATGTTGACTTTATGTGAAGCAAACATTCTCTGGAAGAGGCCTTCCTGTTCATTCTCACTGTCAGACAACACCCTAAATATTTTAAGAAACCACTGACTTATCCAACAAAACACAACTCTGGCAGACTGCTAGAAGCTAGTGCTAACTAGTCAACTGTACAGGCTTAAACATGCCTCAATGCAGGCAGCACTTCACAACCAAGACAGACTTTAGGCTTAGAGAAATGTGGTGAGACAACTGAGCTGTTTTATAAACTACACCACAGAAAGAACCAGAAAATTAGAGCACAGGTGTGACTGCAGCAGACTTGCTTTTTCCTCTCAGAGTGCCAACATTTCTTTCCAGACTCTTCTTACCTCTTTGGCTGTAAGGTTCGTCTCTGCTCAATCTACTTCCATGATGTTATCAGTCCTCCAGGACTATTTAGATTCTGCTCTATCAGCACAGCTGCAAAGCGCACACCTTAATGCCACGCCCAAGCTGTGACAACAGAAATGTTGCTCGTGCACCTAAAGCGCCTGCCGGCTCCTCGCTGCTTCTCAGAATGCTCCGGTTCAGCCAGTGTGTTGACAGCAGCTTTCCCCTACAGTTGTAAGCAGACAGGTAATCAGCTTTGTCTCCATGTGCCGACATGAACCTGTGGGCAGGGCCACAGGCTGCGTGCGTGCTCAGACATACAGTAGAGTAAATATCAGTGCGTTACCATGAATGAATCTGGCTTCTATTCGCACCATTTTGTAATTATCGACGTAACACAACTTGGAGACATTCCCACAAGTACTCCCACCACCACTGTCATCCTGTCAAAACTTCCGAAAAGAAACAAACAAAAAAAGCTCCCTGTTCCCTAATTTAATCATGCAGTCTTCCTGCATTTATTTTTCATTACAAAAATATGCAACTGACATTTGAAAGCCACACCTTAGAGCACTGACTCATGCCAAAATTATGTTCGGAGATTTACTGGTTGAACAAAACTATGATGACAGTTACATGGCAAAAAAAAAAACAAAATAAAGGGGTCATGGGACATGAGTTGAAGGATTTAACATTGTGAGTGTGAAATCTGATAGTCGTGAGTAAAGACAAATTACTTCACTTCAAAAACTGAGATAAAATTTAAGAGTCCAGTAAATTATGAGTCATTTTGCACATCATCTGAGATATTTAGTCAAAAGAAGTGGTTAGGGTTACTGCCGGCGTAACTGTAACCACTTTGAATTTGGCTTATGGCAGCCATAACCGTAAATCTTGGGGCTGTGCTTACGGCAGCCACCATAATTGATGATGTTCGGTGACTCTAGGGTCTTTGTTCGTATAGTGGTAAGTATCCCCACCTGTCAGCCAAGAGATGGGGTCTATATTCTCCGACGAGGAGAACAAGAACTTTTGTTTTCTCGCTCCCTTCGTACCAACCAACATTTCTTGTTTCAATTAATCTTTTGGTTCATGTATCTTTGGAGGTTTTGGGTTATTTGGGCTATAGGGTAAGGGTGTTACCTCACCACCGTAATGATAACCTACCAACACATACTTACGGTTCCCATAACGATTTCCACAGCCTTAATAAAATGAATTTTGCCATTTGAAGTTCTACTTTATCCCATATTACAATTCTTGACAACTGTTTAAATTAGTGTGTCCCGTCAGATTTCAGAAGCTATGCAGCAGTATCTGGTTAGTACTTGGATGGGAGACCTCTTTGGAACACCAGCGGCTGTGTGTGTTTCTCCAGGTAAAACTGGAGTTGAATCAGGAAGCATCCGGCGTAAAACTTGTGCCAATTACCAATGCGGATCTGGTTGTATCTGCTGTGGCGACCCCGAACACAACTGGGAGCAGCCGAATGAACAATAACAACTTAGGGTTGGGTGATTTTATCAAATTTTGATTTCAATTACGATTCTGGTTTAAAACAGTTATGAAATTAATGCAATCTAGATAAAATAACTGGTTTGCTGCATTACATTTTGCAATGATGCAACCTCCAGTGAGTGTGCCAAGTGCAGATGGCTACTGCTAGTGGCAGCCTTTGCTAGTCGTGGCTGCTATCACTGCTGTGGACTTGACCATGTTTGTCCTTTCTGAGAATTTTATTAGAATACCTCAGATAATATTAAGCAGCCGGTCTGCTCTGTGTTAGCCTGATCCCATCAGATCTCAGAAGCTAAGCAGTGCAGGACCTGGTTAGTACTTGGATGTGAGACCTCTTTGGAATGCCAGTGGCATCCAGAAGGGCATCCGGTGTGAAACCTGTGCCAAGCACCAATGCGGATTTGGCTGTATCTGCTGTGGCGACCCCGAACAAAACAACGGGAGCAGCCAAATGGACCACAACAACCTCAGATAATATTAAGGCTTGCTATCTGATTAGTTGTACTGATGGACTATCTAAGAAGCCAGTGCTCCAGTATTTCAGAACAATGTTCGTGTCTCATTTGCATGGTAGCACCATTAGCACTAATTAGCAGGTATTAAAAGCTTGGCGACATTAGCTCCACTGATGATCCCATAGTTGCTGAGGCAATATGTCAGTCTCCATTTTTAATATCCATACCCAAGTCACCCGTTATATAAACCACTGCCCAGTATGCAAAAATAAGCATTAATCAAACATATGAACCAAGGTTGGCCTGTTAGCCTTAGCTTGCTTGGTGACCACGAGATGAGGGGTGCATTGGGATTTGATTCATCTCACCCAGGTAACACCAGTCTTGGCCATGCTCCACCTCTTTATCCATTTATGGGTTGGCCTGGATATATTTGCTTTGTTTGTTTTTTGCAGTTCAATAGTTTGTACAAGTAATGGTGTATATACACAAAAAAAATCCACTGTTGAAATGAAAATGTTTTTCAATAAACACAGGAGGTTTCAAAGTCAATGAGCAACTGCATTTAATAATAATCATTTCCATTTTGGTCAAAATAGTTATGGTTATAATTGTTGCCATAACTGAGCATCAGTCATCAGCTGAAAACCAGTTTTCTCACATTCTCCATATGTTCCCCTCTATTTCTTAATGACCAATTTAACTGAACTCCAAGGGATGACAATACTTCATAGATCAAATCTATACCTTTGACCTGCTGATTGTCACTGAATTAATGAGGGAATAATCCACAAATGACTGTGAAATAGCTATGCAGCCAACTGCCCAATTACATTTGGTCCAATAAAAATGAAGGGCCGCATTCCAAAAGTGTTGTACTTGTTCATTCAATTTGGACATAATTACCCTCAAATTAAAGCTGACAGTCTACTCATTACGTGCGTTGCACTACAATATTCTCTGAGAAATAGTTAAAATAGTAAACACTGATGATGTCCAAATTTGTATGATGTAACTGTACATTCATTTATTACAAAGGGGTACAACAAACATACTTTCAAACTCGCTACATAGTAGCTCTAAGATAGCTTGGAAACAATTATTATCTGCGTTAGTTTAATGGTAGCCAGTAGGAGCTGTGCTGTGAACAGACCTCACTCCCCAACGCCAAAAAAACATGTTGTAGTGATAGACAGTAGAGAATTTGGGTTTTGGACGCGTGTTATAGCACCTGGCTCCCATACAAGAGCCTGTGGATTCGCACATAGAGGGGTACAGACATAGCACATTACACTCGGCTAATTAGCTTACCTGCTAACTGAGTTGCTTCCCACATTATTACTAGACCGATGTTACAAACTAAATGCACATGCTCAGTGGTGCGTAAATCTCACAGGACTAAGTGTGAAGTCTCACTTCTGCTAGAGGCTTGGGGAGCAAAGCAGTATTCCACAGTATAGTGTGAAGCGTGTTAAGCCCTGAACGATGAATAATGAGCCACGTAGCATGTTTTTTTTTTTTGGTTTTTTTTGGTACGAGTCCAGTTATTCAACAAACATGAGAGAATAGTGGCTCTTAGAGGCTTTTAGAGACAGATTATTACTAACAAGGCTCATCTCTGAGTGTGGTGCTAATTTCAAGAAGTTCAAAATTTAGCAAAAACAGCATGAGGCAGTTTGTGTACAAGGTACTACGAGGACAAACAAGGATGTTAGAGGCATGTTTGTGGTAAGGACAAGGCTGTTAGAAGCCCATTGGCCGAGTACCTGGTGGCAACGAGAACAGGACAGGGTATTTAGGACAGGCTATTTTGGCTCCGCCCTCTCGCGCACTTCAGCGTGACAATCTCACCTGCTTTGTGCGCTGGACTCTGTGTATAAAATAATTCTTTCATAGTGGATTAATCATTTTCTGTCAGGGTTTGGCTGTTATAAACAGCTTTAATCGCTTCTGGAATCACAGAGGACCGTTTCAGCTGCAGCTTTTCTTTCCTCTCTCTCGTGTGCTGCATGAGGTGGAAAACGTATTTGGAACAGCCTAAAAGGTAATTATTTGTAATGTTTATATTGTAATAACTTGGTAAAACAGTTGCATGTTCATTCCTTCGTATGAGCAACTTTAAAAGAATGTTTATGATAGATTTTACATCTGCTTTATAATCGATCAGATGAGCTGCGCTGTGTGCACTGACACAATGACTGGCACTCGCAGTGTTTTTTAATTGTTTGCGTAATGTTCATATATGTGGCTCGTTATTCAAATCACTGAAATTTCTGACAAATCCATACGTGGCTAATACACATTTAAGGGACTTTGTCCACCTTCTTTAGTGAAGTTACAGACATTTGCTGCAGTGTTACACATAGATTCAGCCATGTCTGTGTAGCTTACACAGAGCAAGTCTGAGAACTATTCACTTAACTCTTTGCATCCAAGAAATTCCACGTGAGTGACTTCCGGTGTACTTATCACACACGCGCCAGACAATGCAACATGGACTCTGGAAGAAAATCAATGGTTTTCACTCGTCTTACAACTGAGTACACATCTGATTTTGTAACACTTGAACATACTGGCAAAGCAAAATTTGATCAAATTAGCTCATGTGATATGGCAAGCTAACATGACAGTCATTTCCATTTCCAATGGTTTTCTTCCACTGACTCAAAGGTTAGCAACCTTTCACCCATCTTAAGATTGGACTTTGGCAAATTTACATGTCAGGTTCAACTCAAAGCAAAATACCTGTGCTAATTACTTTAACTTCTTGAGTGAATTATGACTTTAGAAAGCTATGTGTAATCATTAAGTATTAATTTAATCAACTGCTAATAATTACTAAAAACAGACAATGTGTTAATTGCTGATAAGGTGAAGCATAACAGTGAACGCAGTTGGTCTTGTAGAAACAGACAACTTTAAATAATCCCTAAATAGACTACTCCTCTCTTCTTCCTCATCTGATTGCAGTTTCTGGATTTCAAAAATAATTATCATACAAGGTCAAACTATCTGCAACAAAGTGCAGGAAGCTATAACTTTGGCATGGAACAGCACTTACCTACAATCGCCCTCACTACAGTACTGGTGTTATTTTAGTAGGATTACTTATGAATGTCTGATGTAATATTAAAGCTATAGTTTTGTTTCTTAAGACCGCCCAGTTGTGAAAAATCAATTTTACTTGTTCACTCTTGTGTAAGCAGTTGCTCCAAGTAATTTATTAGTGGAGCACTTTCACTGAGGAATGTGCACCAAAATGTGCAACGCAACCATTAAATCTCATCTGATGATAAAGAGGTTAAGTGGTGAAAGAAGATGTTCGTGTGAAGGAACGGGCCAGAGGGTGGAGTTAAGGAGGCGATCGCAGAAGAAAGACAAAACACAAGGCCAGGGCCACAGATGGTAATTTGGTGAGAGGTCACTGACAGTAAACACAAGATTTTTGAGTAGGGCCTGGAAAGACTATTACTCCATAAACTATGTGGGATGGAAAGAGACTGGGGGGAAAGCACGGGGACACTATGAGAACTTCTTACTTCCTATGTGTATCGTTTGTTATTCCAGGCAAAACAAAAGCTTTTTCCCACAGCAGCCTGATCAAACACCAATTCTCAAAGGGCAATAAAATAACATTACTTAGCAATCTGACAAATATCAAAGGACATTACTGTACTTGTGACATTGGTAACTTTTCAGTGCAGCATCTGTTCTAAACTGTTTCATTTTCTTTCAGTACGTATTGTTCCTGTGGTTTTCATTCTGCAACACAGAGAAAACAGTGGTGTCAGTGTGTCTGCAAGCAAGGTAAGTAATGAGCTGAGATAAATATTGCTTTTTTCCCTTTGGTAACCATGCCATTGCTCTATAGCAGAGCTACTCTTGGCAGCACCAGCACTACGTTTTCATGCCTATCTAAGGAGTGTACTATGAAGCAGGATCAACATACCCAGGCTTTCTTTTTGTGAGCTGGCTCAACACACCCTAAAAGCTCATTTTAAGCTACATTTACAAATGTATATGTGCATTTCTGTTTCTGCAACCCTCCTGTCCTGTGCACCGGCAACATTTCCTGTATATTTGTTTTGTGAATTGTTTTGTAAATTGTGTCGTAGCATGGCCCAAGCAGAGGGTCACCCCTTTGAGTCTGGTCTGCTTGAGGTTTCTTCCTCAAATCATCAGAGGGAGGTTTTTCTTACCACTGTCGCCTGTGTGCTTACTCTAGGGGTTGGTAAGGTTAGACCTTACTTGTGTGAAGCGCCTTTATTTGGTGCTATATAAATGAAAATAAATTGAAATTAAAAATTAAAATTTCAAATGGTGCAACCATCACTGCCCACATATGTACGTAATGTTGGCATGAATATGAAGCAATATATCCACTAGAGGACACGGGACAGGTTCAGATGGGTCTGTCAACATCAAAATGGCCATGTTCAAAAAAGTTGCAATAATGTTTTTCTGCAAAAAAGACAAAAGCGTAAGCAGTAGTGCAGATGGAGGAGGTCTGTGAGGCCAGTAAGTACTTCACAACTCGCTACATTGCCTCCACTGGTGGTACTGCTCAGTTTCATCCATGTCCATAAGCTTTCAGAAAGCTTGTACATATGCAGGCAAACTGTATTACCAATGACTTCCTGCATCGGTTTGTCTTCGTATATCTGGATGATATACTCATCTTTTCCCCGGACCCTGAGACCCATGTCCGGCATGTACGTCAGGTCCTACAGCGGTTGTTAGAAAACCGGTTGTTTGTGAAGGGCGAGAAGTGTGAGTTTCACCGCACTTCTTTGTCCTTCCTGGGGTTTATCATCTCCTCCAACTCCGTCGCCCCGGATCCGGCCAAGGTTGCGGCGGTGAGGGATTGGCCCCAACCAAAAAGCCGTAGGAAGCTGCAACAGTTCCTCGGCTTTGCAAACTTCTACAGGAGGTTCATTAAGGGTTACAGTCAGGTTATTAGCCCCCTGACCGCCCTGACCTCCACTAAAGTCCCCTTCACCTGGTCGGACCGGTGCGAGGCCGCGTTTAGGGAGTTGAAACGCCGGTTTTCGTCTGCGCCAGTTCTGGTGCAGCCTGATCCTACTCGCCAGTTTGTAGTGGAGGTGGACGCCTCAGACTCAGGAATAGGAGCCGTGCTGTCCCAGAGCGGGGAGTCCGATAAGGTTCTCCATCCTTGTGCCTACTTTTCCCGCAGGTTGACCCCCGCTGAGCGGAATTATGACGTGGGCAATCGAGAACTCCTCGCGGTGAAGGAGGCTCTGGAAGAGTGGAGACACCTGTTGGAGGGAGCTACGGAGCCTTTCACGGTTTTTACAGACCACCGGAACCTGGAGTACATCCGGACCGCCAAGCGGCTGAACCCCAGGCAAGCCCGCTGGTCCCTGTTCTTCGCACGCTTTGACTTCCGGATCACCTACCGCCTCGGGACTAGGAATCAACGATCTGATGCACTGTCCCGGGTGCACGAAGAGGAGGCCAAGGCTGAGTTGTCGGACCCCATCGACACCATCCTTCCCGAGTCCACTGTCGTGGCCACCCTCACCTGGGACGTGGAGGAGACCGTCCGGGAGGCCCAGGCAAGGAACCCGGACCCGGGAGACGGTCCGAAGAACAAACTTTACGTCCCACCAGAGGCTAGGGCTGCCGTCTTGGACTTCTGCCACGGATCCAAGCTCTCCTGTCATCCCGGAGTGCGTAGGACCGTGGCAGTAGTCCAGCAGCGCTTCTGGTGGGCGTCACTGGAAGCCGACGTCCGGGACTACGTCCAGGCCTGTACCACCTGTGCCAGGGGCAAGGCGGACCATCACAAGACCAGGGGTCTCCTCCAACCCCTGCCTGTGCCTCATCGCCCCTGGTCCCACATCGGCCTGGACTTCGTCACGGGCCTCCCGCCGTCCCAGGGCAACACTGCCATACTGACGATAGTGGACCGGTTCTCCAAGGCGGCCCACTTCGTGGCCCTCCCGAAGCTCCCAACGGCCCAGGAGACAGCAGACCTCCTGGTCCACCACGTCGTGCGTCTGCATGGGATACCGTCGGACATCGTCTCGGATCGTGGTCCCCAGTTCTCCTCGCAGGTCTGGAGGAGTTTTTGTAAGGAGCTGGGGGCCATCGTACGTCTCTCGTCCGGGTATCACCCACAGACGAACGGCCAGGCAGAGCGGGCGAACCAGGACCTAGAACAGGCCCTTCGCTGTGTCACCTCCGCGCATCTGGCGGCCTGGAGTAACCAGCTGGCCTGGATCGAGTACGCTCACAACAGCCAAGTGTCATCTGCCACCGGCCTCTCCCCTTTTGAAGCGTGTCTGGGCTACCAGCCCCCATTATTCCCACTTGTGGAGGGAGAGGTCGGGGTACCCTCGGTCCAGGCCCACCTGCAGAGGTGCCGCCGGGTGTGGCGGACCGCCCGTTCTGCCCTGTTGCGGGCCCGGACGAGGGCCAAGACCCATGCAGATCGCCGGCATTCCCCGGCCCCTGCATACCAACCGGGGCAGGAGGTGTGGTTATCCACCAAGGACATCCCGCTCCAGGTGACATCCCAGAAACTGAAGGACCGTTTCATTGGGCCATTCCCCATCGCCAAAATCCTCAGTCCGGCCACAGTGAAGCTGACACTCCCGGCTTCACTGCGGATCCATCCGGTTTTTCATGTCTCTAGACTCAAGCCATACCACGCCTCACCACTCTGCACCCCTGGACCCGAACCACCTCCTGCCCGAATCATCGACGGGGAGCCGGCATGGACTGTTCGTCGGCTCCTGGACGTCCGTCGGAAGGGCCGGGGTTTTCAGTACTTGGTGGACTGGGAGGGTTACGGACCCGAAGAACGCTCCTGGGTGAAGAGGAGCTTCATCCTGGACCCGGCCCTTCTGGTCGATTTCTACCACCGACACCCGGACAAGCCTGGTCGGGCGCCAGGAGGCGCCCGTTGAGGGGGGGGTCCTGTTGTGTGGGCCGCTGAAGAGGAGGTACTGCTGGCCCACCACCACCAGTCGGCGCCCTGCTTGGAGTGCGGGCTTCAAGCATGAGAGGGCGCCGAGACAGAGAGTGACAGCTGTCACTCATTTACACCAGCTGTCACCAATCACCTGCAGCTCTACAAAAGCTGGATCATTACTCCACCTCCTCGCCGAGAAATCATCTACCACTAGAGGTAATCTTCTCTGCTGTGATTATTGTTGTCTAACATTGTTCTGTGTGCAGCCGCATTCCTGTGGAGATCCAGAAGAGGGACAAACAGGAGCTGCACGAGAGAAAACGTATCTGGAGGTGGAGGCTTTCCCTCCCGGAGGAATTGAGTGTAAAGGTTGCTGGGTGTGAGGACTCACACTCACCGCCTTCTGTTTCTTGTCTGCCAGCAGTACCAGGGCCGACAACGGAGGACAGAGACCACCTGGGGACTCAGGACTTGGCGGGTGTTCTTCAGGCCGTTGGTGGTGGAAGCGGTGTGGGCTCCGGCTCTCCGATCATCAGAGGTCTCCTATCTTCGAGCCTGCCCACAGTCCTCTTGTGTACAATTGGCACCCATTATTTCTGTTTGTATTCCGTTGTGTACTTTCACAACATTAAATTGTTACTCCTTTTCTTATCCATTGTCCGTTCATTTGCGCCCCCTGTTGTGGGTCCGTGTTACGACACTTTCCCAACAATCAAGTTCCTAAAGTATGCAGGTGGTGCCCCTTTTGATGTATTTAATGACATTTCATATTTAATTAAATATTGTTTGAACTTATATCTGCTACAATATATACATACTGTATGTATGTATACACTTGAGAAGGATATATATTAATGTTCAACACCTCCATTCCCCCACAAACTGTGCTTTTTACCACTGTTGGTGGTGGTGGGTAATTCAAACCATGAGTACAGTATGCTGTATGCTGGAAAACCACAGCACTGTCTGTTTCAGGCCACATTTCTGATAAACCTGACAGAAAGACAACAGTAGAACGACCTTGCGGTCAAAGAGTAGTGTGCTGTCACATAACTCAGACAGGAAAATGATCACACCAACCTGTGATCACTTAACCGAGAGCATGCTGTTAAACTTGGTAAAGGGAGCGGTCCGTTGAGCCATAATTATAACTATCACACTGTGTACTTTCAAACAATGCAGCATTGTCTCAAGCGGGGCATCTTTCAAAGGCGCACCAGCGTGCTTTTCCTCTGTCCTTGTTACACGAACTGAGGCTTCTCCAAAGTGTACACAGGATGGTTCTGTGCAAAACACACACGTCAACTGTCTAATTTCATTTCGGCTCACTGAATGGAATTTAACAGAATATTCAATATCACACAGGCTGAGAGAAGTGAAACCACCAAAACAAACACAGCAATTGAGTTTGAAGTCTCTTGTATTTATTCCTCCTCAAATACAGCAAGAAAGTAAACCACCCTGCGTTTTCTTGTCACAAGGAATGGTACAGACGTTATTCATTGTTGTCTCTGAAAGTGAGTGTGGATTATCTTTATCACATGCATTTTTTCTATAACTTCTAAAAGTCTTTGTACATCTGCCAACATCACATCCGCGCCCTCCAAATTTAACGCCACTCGTTTGGGAAATTCTGGAGGCAACATAGCGGCAGGAGCTGTAAAAAGAAGTACGAGGTCTGTTAGAAACGTATCCGACCTTTTTATTTTTTGCAAAAACCTGATGGATTTGAATCATGTGTGCTTGCATGAGCCAACCTTGAACCTTCGTGCGCATGCGTGAATTTTTTCACGCCTGTCGACTGCGTCATTTGCTGGTAAGCAGCCTTTGTGTGAGGACGTGTGTTGTGCTGTCAGCGGATTTTCATTGCAAGGAAACTGACGGAACGACTGGAGCAGCACTGCATCAAATTTTGCCAGAAACTGGGCCACAGCCAGGTGGAAACCATTCGGAAGATTCAGACGGCTTTCGGTGACGATGCTATGGGCATCACACAGATTAAGGAGCAGTTGTGCGGACGGTTTAAAGACGTCCGCACAACGGTAGAGAGCAGAATTTAATTGCGAGAGGAGATCTCACGGTGCAGCTGTGTTACAGAGGGACTTTTCTTCACCGTTTAGACACCGTTTTGGATAATCAGGACGCTTTATGTGGATTATTATTTTTCTTCAGAATTTAATGAATCCCACTGAAACTAAGTTTTTATATTTACTACATCTACGTGTCTTTTACTCTGTCCATCAACGCATTAATGGACGTATTTCGGTTGTTTAAACTGCAGGGTACAAAGCGTGTGAAAAAAGCAGCAGCTTTTAGTTTGTAAATGACGGTGTATATGATACCGAGATAAACTGTGACTTCTTACTGTGTTTTACTGCTTTTGAAAGATGATGACGTGTTTGGGGTTTTATTTTTTATTTATTCATTTTTCGTGTGTTCTTTCTGTGTTTGTGATCCTGCCTGGGAATGATTTGATCTTTGAATTTACCCAGCAGCCCCTGTGGCACTTAAAGTGAAACTGGTTTATCAGAAGCTATTGTCATTTGATGTGGCCACGTACAAATCAATACTAAAAGTTATCGGTTATCTGTAACTTTCGATACATTTTTTAGCAGTTTATCAGTTTAGCGTTATAAAAAATAACTTTCAGTTGGCGGATTACTGGTTATCAAAGCTTTTTGGTAAGCTGTGCCCACCACTGAATGTGGGTCTGCATGTAGATTTGGCACAAGTCTTACACCGGATGCCCTTCCTGATGCAACTCCACATTACATGAAGAAATGTGGCAAGGGTGGGGTTTGAACTAGGAACCTTCCGTACTGAAACCAAGCCCACTAACCACTTGGCCACCACCTGTGCCCTGTTTCATAAGTTGATGAAGTTGGCATAACTACTGTATGTTCCTGAAGCTGAAACCATTATTAATTTGTAAGATAAGGTACAGCAAAGTAAAAGAAATGATAATCTGCAAGCTCTTGTTGATCTGTCACAATAAAGCCGCTTGCCATGTTGTATGTTACAAAAAAGAGAAGATTTAACCATCATTACCAATTTGATATCATTTTTCTGCTCATACATTTGTTGTTTTCTGCAATTGCAAGAATGCGCTCAGTAAATCATTCTTCTCATTTTGAACCTCCTCTTTGCCCTTTGATGTTTGTCTGATATCTTTGTGATTTGGATCAATACTAATAACTGTGTCAAGGTCTTGTTAAACAGAAAAGCATTACAGCCAACAACGTCCACTTATGACTGCCGAGGCATTTTCCACAAAGATCTCACCTACTCAAGACAAACACTGATAATGAAGGTCAAACAAATCATGGCAATTCGGTTCTTTGTCACATAAAATGCATGAATGTTATTGGAGTTAAGTAAAGATTCCTACTGGGATCACACAAAGAGCCCATTCATGTTAGGTCACATGGAATGTTACACAGGCTAAGGGTGGGAGGTTATGGAAAGTTGCGTAGCAGAAACAAGCTTCCAGGCTGTTTAGCGAGGCAGGATTCCGGCAACACATTTGTTTCAATTAAGTTGTGAATACATTTATATTATGAAATGACAGACTTTGGTCCATTTTAGAGATAAAATAAAAACTAAGCAAAACAAACCACCAAACTGTCTTTAATTATGTCCATAACTGTGAAGTGGTGAGTATTCATGGGCATTTACGGTCACTGCGTTGGCTTTAATGTGGTAACAAAGATAACCCATTATTCCCCGTTCACTGGAACGTAGCCATTTTAGCTCTGTGAGGCAGAAAACATACCATCCATCACATTAAAAAAACCACAGTGTTCAACCAGCAAGCATGTGATTTTTCTTATTTTATTCAATTCAATTAAATCACACCCATCATCTGGCTTTTCTGAGTGCAGAAAATATGAATGGGATTTCTAGGGACACATGCCAGAGATAATTATCCCACAAAGGGGTTATGATTTCACATTTATTTTTGTTTATTTTTGTTCATCATGAGGTCAGGACCAGGTCTGAGAGCACGTGCAGATGTCACACACTGCAGAACCTCCCCAGGTTCTGGATAGAGACCACCCATGCAGACAGCTGGGTCATCCCCACCTCTTCAAACTAACCATAATCTACTGCAGTCAGGTGAAACGTGGGCATCCCCTTCGACCCCCTTTGCTAACTGCTGGGGTCCTCAACACTGAGGCACCTACAAGCTGAATCATATCCAGAGAAACAAGCCACATGACCATGTTGTAGCTGACACTCCCTCACAGTGTAAATGAGCCTTTTCATCTGAGTCATATTTGACATAAAGTCATTCCAGTGGTACCTAAGGATTCTCCAAATACCTTAAGTGTAGGTCTCAAAACCATATAGTAAGACAGGAAGCACCAGGAACCTACCAGTGGGCATCGTGATGTCTATTCGTAACATTATGTTCTGTCGTCAGTCAACATGATATCAATGTCACTCCAATGTCAATCTCCTGAAGTTGTAATATCAGGAATACGACGTTGAAAGGCCGTTGAAATGTGGTTAGGTTCTGCACGTGTATTTTGAGCTATTTTTAATGTCTGTCAAAAACCCATAGGAAGTGTATTTATTAATTTACACAAAGCAGTCGACATTTGTTAACATTATAATAATTTGAATATTATACTGAACATCTACGTTGAATATCTATGTTGATCCAATGTTAGGATTTCTAAATTGATCCAGTTTTCAAAAACAACATACAATCTACACTGATTTAATGTCAGACTTCAACATGGATCAAGGTCATTTTGCCCACCAGGATAAAAGCTTGGAGCTTTGTTTTCCTTTGAATGTATAGGCACCAAACATCTCTGTCCAGCAACCTCATGACTCCATAAGCTCCTTCCAGGCATCTCTCAACCTCAAAGGCCAAAGACATGAATGTCACTGCCAATATAACTGAACCTCTCTGAGTTCTACAGTTTCACCACATACAGATATCACTGACAGCCAATCCTAGGAAGTCACTCCAAACCTGGATCATAGTCTTGATCAAGGACAATCACAAACCCAGATTCCACACTCATCTTCAAGTGCTGCAAAGTGGGTACGCCTTAATTCCACAATCAAAATCAGTATCTACTCTTTGTCACAGCATTACTCAGTTACCTCTAGACTGAATTTAATGACATATGGTAGAGAGGATGAGGGAAGGGCCAGGGCAGAGATCAGTACATTTTAGAGAGGATCAAGATCAAGGGGCACATTCTGGAATTTTTGACTCAAGTCATTTATATTTAATTTGTTTTACTGTCACCAGGATGAAACCCCATGTCCATATGTACAGCATTTTTTTTTCTTGGTGGCAGCATCTTGTTTTTCCCAATTGTCCTAAATGAGAATGTAGCCAGAGGGAGGCGCCTGCATGACACGATGGTTTGTTTGAGTGTGTGTGTATGCACATGAGTGTCTGCTTAGGGTGCTCTGAAGTTTTCAGAAAGACAGTGCAATGTCAATACTGCACTTTTTCAGGCAACTGGGAGGACAGGTTTGTTTTTATTGATTTGTCACTGAAAACACATTACAATAGAGACAAAACACACATCTGTGATTGCAGATCGGACAGACGCTTGATTCTTGCTGAGGGTGAGTACTTTTTATCACACATATTATAAAGGTAGTGGTTAGATGTTTTTGTTGTCATAGAAACAAATCTCACATGCAGGCTTTTTACTTTTTCCACCTCACATGATGAACCCATGGGATGAAGCATTTGTGGATACGTTGACAGCTCTTTTCTGCCAAAAAAACAAACAAAAAAAAATGCCGTATGGACATATGGTTTCATTCAACAATATATTTTATGAAAGGATTGCATATGTGATAATGAAAATCACATTTTTATTTTTTAGATTTGCATTGACTCCTGAAAGTGAGCAATGCTATTCAGATACCAAAATTTTATGTATTTCACAAAAATTAAAGCCTTAACCAAAACTCTTATTCTAATCCTAAATCTAAACCACTTAAAATGTAATTTGCAAGGTTGCTCGGCATCAAAGACTGGTTCAGATCTTCATTCCAACACCAGAAGTGTGCGGCGCCCTTACTCAAAAGACAGTCAAATTCATGATTTAAAGAAAAAAAGATGACAGCCGGTGTCGCCGACAGAACGGCCCCCCCTGCGTTCACTGTGCATGTGTCATTTCAGAGCGTCAGCAGCAATTCACCAATTATAGCAGAGGGGGGAGGTTATGGTGTAGTGGTTAAGGTATTGGGCTTGAGATCAGAAGATCCTTGGTTCAAATCCCAGCCTGACTGGAAAATCACTAAGGGCCCTTGGGCAAGGTCTTTAATTCCCTATTGCTCCCGGTGTGTAGTGAGCGCATTATATGGCAGCACCCTCACATCGGGGTGAATGTGAGGTATTATTTGTAAAGCGCTTTGAGCGTCTGATGCCGATGGAAATGCTGAATTTATGTGGAAATGATTGTTGTACAAAAGCTTCAGATATCTGTCGCTGAGATAGATGATGACTGGAGTGCAGTTTTAAGCAGAAATGAGAAATGAGGCAATGATCAGTGAATTGCGCAGCGAAAGCAGGGGGGGACCGATTTTTTTTGGTGGGGGGGGGGGGGGGGTTCGGTCAGCAATACCGGTTCACAAAACACACAGAACACCTGCGTTCTAGCAAGTGCCCCACTAGTTTTATACATTTTTGATGAACACACTGTTGATATTTCTGAGAATAAAATCAAGGCATTCAAATTTGTAAACTGTTTGATGCTTGCTGTTTGATTTTGTGACAACAGCTGTAACAGATTGCTTGAAAAAACGCCCGACGTGGCCTGTGGCTTCATGCACCATTATCTGTACCTGCACTAAATTTTGCCTGTGCCTCCTTCTAGTGCTTTCATCGCTGGCTTCATGCAAGCAGCTGTGCCCTCAGACTACCTACATGTCGGGAAACAGCTGTGGAGATTCACAATACCTTAACTAATTCCACATTTTGCCCCGAAGAAAGTCAGCCAGGCTCGTGAGATCATGCTTTTAGGTGTGTCCAATTATCCGGACCAGAGCCGACTAGTGCACTGTTAGAATAAAATACGTAAATCCAATCTCCTAAAAGACATTAGCAAATAATCAGATGATGGTCTTTAAATGGGTTCATAAGAAAACAAAAACATCATTTGCTGTAATTGTGTCAAGACTCCCTGGTAATATATTTGCGTGTTCCAACAACATCTATTCTTGGGCAAAAGCCCCATCTGGTAGAGTCAGGATTTGGATGTGGCAATAGCTGTGTGGAAGTCATATGAAATCAACATATGTGACTGAAAAGTGCTTCAAGTTCCAGCAGTGACTGCAGTTTACGGCCTCCAAATATAAGAAGCCGCAAATAAAGACAGCCATGTGCATTCCCTCCACGCCCCGACAGCTTATAGGAGAGGGCGGATTTTCATTTCCCAATAACAGTCAAACCACAAAGTGATTGAGGTAGAGAGTGCGTGGCTGTGCTCCCAGATTATGCAGCACTTATGAAATATGATGAGCGTTCCACACCAAGGAACACTGCGATGAGCCTGGATGCTTTTTTTTTTTTTTTTTTTTGGTGCACATTGGAAACTGTAACATTTCAAGCAATTTTTCCATCTCACTTCGAATGAAAGTCTCAAAAACTTTGCAGATCTCTAAATGCCAAAGGAGTGAGTAGTTACTGTGAGAAGGAGGAAGGGGGAGAAAAAACACTCTGGAAACTCACGCTACCCTCCCACTCCCCACCCCTTTTTTTAATGATTCCAACCATTGGAATACAAGCAGCTGACATCATCCTCCAAGTCCCTGAAAGTAAGCAGATGGGAAATTCCATCCTGTCATATACCCGCAGCACTTTCACTGTGATTGTTTGTGACAGTCAGACGCGACAGATCAACACTTAAGGAGAGTGTCATTTTCAAGCACAGAGGAGACACGATTTTTGATAAGGAAAAACACTGGGGAGGCACACAGGAGACCAAATGTTTTGCCTTCAAAATGCTTCTCATGAACTCTGCATATGGTCAAGACAATCCCCCCCCCCCAAGTAAAACAGGAAATGAGCAAAGTTCAAAAGGTTGAAATCACTGCTCCAACTGTGTAGATGGAGGAAAAGTCATTGACGTACAGTAGACAGTTTTCTTTCCTCATCCCTAAACAGTTCCATCACAAAGCCGCTGTTGTGCACGTGTGAAGACTGAGGGACATCACGATACCCTCATGATAATATTGTGGTGGTTTCCACAAAGAAGATGGAATCTGTAATGAGTCACAACATGTTTGCGATTCATGAGAACAGCTCTATTTTGGATGCTCACGTTGTGTACAAAATTGCACTGACTTTTGTGTGTGTTGAGTAGAGCAGCGAAATTGCTCACAATAGAGAAACTAATGTTGACAACACAGGTGACAGAATTCCTAGAAATGTATAATAAAATGTGGCTTTCCATTTTTCTATCAAAAAAATAATAAAGTTTGAAGTGCAGCTAATGATATGGCTAATGCCAGCAATATGTCACTGATGCAAAGCAGAAGCAATGTACAGTGTAACACCACTGACAGCACTGGAAAACACCTGTGTAGACCAATGACGCACACTGGTCTGCTGGAAATACTGCTCGACTGACTTGTATTAGCTGTAGAGAAGGTGGCTCAATGGGATAAGAAGTTACGCTTACCAAAATGTAGACCAGGAGTTGATTCCCTGTCTCGTTACCTGTCTGTATCCTTGGATAAGAAGACAAATCAACTGCATTGTCGCAGTTCAGCCAGGTGTAGAAGAGTACCGGTGTCGCAGACCGAACGGTCCGCCCCTAAAAATCGATCCGCCTTTTGCATTTGCGCATGCGTCATTTCGGACCACAGCAGCACATGTGAGATGGAGTCTCTTCACCCAAAGTAATCAAATGGATTAATGGGATTATTAGCCATCAGGTGATAAAGGTGAAACCTCTTAAATCATTCTAAAGTCAGTTTTATGCAGAAACGAGGCCATTTTAAGCAGAAATGAGGCGAAATTCCGTGACGCTTTGAAATGTCTGATGCGCAGTGAACGCATCAGCTAGCAGCTCGTTTAGCCGCAGCGCTCTGATCACTTCCGTCGCCTTTTACAATGAAATAATGCTGAATTTATGTTAAAATAATTGTTGTACAAAAGCTTCAGATATCTGTCGTTGAGATAGATAATGAATGGAGTGCAGTTTGAAGCAGAAACGAGGTGCTAATCCGTGAACCACGTCATCACCGTGTCATCAGGGGGGACCAATTTTTAGGGGAACCGTTCGGTCTGCGACACTGGCCTTGGTAGTAACTTGCGTTGGCCTGGCATCCCGTCCAGGAGGAGTCATAAACTCTCATTCACTTTATGCTACAGAATCCAGGAATAAAAAATGCAGGCCTCGGGGCATGCTTCTTTTTCTAGTGCTAGCTCAAAATGTGGCATAGCAATGCTACACCTACATTTGAAAGCACCAAGCATGCAGAGAAAATAATGCATGGGTCTTATACAGTGAATTTCTCAAACAATCTTATACATAGTGATTTCCATGAAAAGGAGCCGTGACCAATCCGAATGAAAAATGACTTCTTCACAGTGTTGCCAAAAATGAGGTGAAGTCATGTCACTAGTAACTCTCTGAAATGTCACTAAAAAGGTGCTAGATTATGTAATGACATAATCACATCTAATTTGCATATGGTGGGAAGACAAAATATTTATATGTATATAGACTGTGGTCTCACAGCAAGGAAGTTTTGGGATCACTTCCCACCTGGTCTTTCGGTGTGGAGTTTGCACAACCCAGTCTCACGGCAGTTCGTGGTGGCATTGCGAAAAGTACATTAACCTATGGGTTTTCGTGACAGGGGCACAAAATATGGGTTGACAG
This sequence comes from Thalassophryne amazonica, assembly GCF_902500255.1. Classification (NCBI taxonomy): domain Eukaryota; kingdom Metazoa; phylum Chordata; class Actinopteri; order Batrachoidiformes; family Batrachoididae; genus Thalassophryne; species Thalassophryne amazonica. The sequence goes on along the minus strand of NC_047116.1, from coordinate 31,226,358 downwards.
GGGTATGGGGGGTTATGGTTAGGTTTAGGGGAGGGGACATACGCTATAGTTATGGTTAGAGTTAACAGAAGGGGAGGGGCGGATTAGAAATTGCAAAATGAACAAAAAAACGTGCCCCTGTCACCAAAAAAAAAAAAAAAAAACAAAAACGTGAGGCTGGGCTGAGTTTGCATGTTCTCCACGTGAACACGTGGGTCTCCTCGGGGTATCCCATCTCTCACCCTATTATTGGTGGGATAGACTCCAACTAGTTGCTAGATAGGATTTTAGTCGCTAGGGAAAGTCAAACAGTGGTCAACTCTAGCAGCAAAGTTTGTTGGACCTTTGGCTGAGTATCTGCCTAGTTTAATGGATATGGCATTAGGTGGTCTTAAAACATCTTGTTAACATTCCAACAATAGATCAAGGGATAACAGAATAGTACTGCTGCACAGTGGGAGATACACATTAAGAAATTATAATATTGTCATGTTTAATTAAAAATTTATATATATATATATATATATATATATATATATATATATATATATATATATATATATGTGTGTGTGTGTGTGTGTGTGTGTGTGTGTGTGTGTGTGTGTGTGTGTGTGTGTGTAAAACTTTAAGAAATACCTAAAGAAGTGCTGTTTGTGTTTTATTTTGGTTCTATTCACCTCCATCTTATAATTATAATAACTTAATTAACCACAGACAGTTGTAACCCCTACTTTAATCCACGTTACACATCAGGCTGATTGTACCACAAAGAGGGTCTTTTATTAATACTCAGACTGTAACTGCTGACAGTTGGGAAAATCCTTTGACAGTTGAGCCTACATACCTCATACCAGAGCTGCTTGGCTGCGATCCATCATCATCCATGACCAAACCCAACGGTTTATCAAAATCCCTGCGACTTTTCACAAACAAACAAAACCCACACCTCATTTTTAGCAGCGGTTTTAGGCTGACCAGCTGTTTTCAAGTGATGCAAGCGGGAGAATCCAATGAAATATGGGCGAATCCCACATGAGGTCATAGATCTTTTTTCCGTCTTCATTTTTGAAAAACTGTTTAAGCTGTTTACTGTCACAACTTACCATGTCTGCAGTCGACCTTGTCAAATTCCATCAGTGTTTGGAAGGAGAAAAAAAAAATCCAGTGTCAGTTGTTATTTTCTCCAAAAAGAGAGTTTGGAGAGCAAAAAAAAGATCCATATGGAGTCTGAAGCTCCGCGGTTTGCGCGCTCTTACGCGCAGCGCTCCGTGTTGGCGCACTGGCTGCCTGGGTGTTTTCGCTTGTCTTTAAACGTTGCGGTCTGACATGTCGAAAACACTCCTGGCAGGCGAGACAACAACAACTTTTCTATGCACATCCGAGACGTCAGCCCACTTTTACCTTCTGTCCTTGGTGATGGAAGGGGAGGATGTCAAATCCGACCCGACGGTCAGCTTTACGCATCTTAAACAGCTACAGTTACAGGCCTTTTTTATTATTATTATGTTTTATGAGTAACTTCAGTGTGGTAAATTCAACATTCTTCAGTCTACCGTGTTGTACTTCCTTCCAGAGTGATTGCTTGTTTTCCTACAGCGACATCTTCTGGCCGATTTTGGTACTTTACAACTTTGAGACGCTCATTATCCAGAATAAAAATAATACCAGGAGTAAAATAAATAGACTAACAGCCAAACAAAGATGCCAATAATAATAATAATAATAATTAAAAAAAAAAATTGTGGTCGGATTGTTGAAGTATAGTGTGCGACTTGGTGAGGAAGTTGAACTCTTATTTTCTCCATACAGAATCAACTGTTGGGGCAATGACACATGAGAGCCAGGGGTCATATTTCCTAATTTTTTAAGCTGATTAAAGGTTAACATCTATTTTGTACCATTTATCCAGACCCAGATCACAGTGGTTATTGGACAACCTTCAAGTGATCAAGTAGGATCACTTATGATCCCAACCAAATATATGTGCTTTGTGATCATTTTTAATTTGGAAACTAGGAGGGCTAGGATCTAGAACTAGGATCAAGAAGTTTCTGGCTCAGGACCTGACCCAGAAAAAGTATGTTGTGGTTCTCCATCTTTTGCATTCTGAGAAACTAACATTTCTCCAGAATGTGTGAAGTTTTGATTCACTGGGTGGAATGTTGAGAAATGTTGGTTTCAAGGTTCAAGGTTACTTTATTTGTACCAAAAGGTAAATTTGGTTTGGCAGTGAGTCACTACATTCATAACAATCACATAAACACATAAATACAGATAAAAATACAATAAATATAATAAAAATACAATGAGCAGTGCAAGTACAGGCCAATAGCATGGCACCTAGAAGAAAGTCACAATGTGCGCAGCAGGAATAAAAGTGCTCTTGTAGCGCTTAGTTCTGCTGAAAGGAGCTTTATACCTCCGTCCTGAAGGGAGCAGTTCAAACTGATCAAAAAGAGGATGTGAGGCGTCCTTCAGAACTGCCTCAGCCAATCTCTGAACCTGCCTCATGTACAGAGAGGCTGGATACAGCTGAGATTCTCCTCCAATGATTTTGCTCACCCATTTTACAATCTGATTCACACTGTTTTTGTTTTTAACTGACAAATTTCCAAACCATGACACCAGACAGAAAGATAAAACAGATTCAATATAACAACGATAAAACATAGTTAACAATGATTTCTCAATGTGAAAGGATGCCAGTTTTCTAAGACAGAACAAGCGCTGATGTCCTCTTTTGCACACCACAATTAGACTCAAAGGTGAGTTTGTCATCAATGACAGTACCCAGATATTTATAGGTGCTCACAGTTTCTACAGCCTGACCTTTTAGGAGAGTTGCTCCATGTTTGTGGGCACCCTTCCTAAAGTCAGTGACCATATCTTTAGTCTTCAATACATTCATCTGTAGGAAAGACTTCTCCCACCAGTCCAAGAAATCATCTACAACAGGACCGTGGCCAGCCTCATTGTCCTGTAGCAGACAATAAGTGTCATCTGCATACTTAAGAATAGTTCTCTCATCCCTCCAACTTCTGCAGAGATCAGTGTATAAAATGTACAAAAGTGGAGAGATAGCACTGCCTTGTGGTGACCCAGTGGAGGACTGGGTCTGATCACACAAGACCCCAGTTTTGGACCCAAAACTGATCCCTGAGGTACACCACAGGTGATATTGTAACATAATGATTTATAGTAACCTATCTGTACAAATTTTTGTTTGCTTGTTAAATAGCATTTCAACTAGTTTAGCACTGCTCCCTGATGCCATTCCTTTCCATTTTTTGATAAATATATTGTGGTTAATGGTGTCAATGCTTTTTAAATCTATGAAGATTCCGTTGAGTACATTTTAATTTCTGTTCTGTTTGTGATTTCTTTTCAGAGTACAATCAGCGCAAGTGAAGCTGAACTCTTGGTTCTGAATTCATACTGAGTGTCTGCTAAAAAAAAATGTATTTACCAGTTTAGATGAGCAGTGAGGAGTTTTCTCATATCTTGGAGAACTGACAAAGTAGAGAAACAGGCCTGTAATTTGTACAATGGTGTCTGTCCCCAGTTTTTATAACAGAATTATTTCAGTAGTTTTCATTTTGTTGAGAAATGTACGAGTTTGAAAAGACAGATTACAGATTTAAGTTAATGGTTTAGCGATTTCTTCAGTGACTTTCTTAATCACTATCATGTCAATGTCATTCCAATCAGTAACATTTGTGAATATATTGTCAATTAATGTTGCACAATGTGTTGTTCTTCTACTGCGTCTGGTGATTGTTGGATACAAAGCCAAACTGAACATGATATTTATGAACTCCTCAGTTGTTTTATGTTGCCTTAACCCTCAAGCAACAGAGTGGGGTCATTTATGGCCCGGGCATATATTTTTGTGCACCATTTGTCTAATTTTAATCGTCAAAAAGTTTCCTACCATGAATTTGTCAATCTATTTGTCTTGCATTGCATTTGTTGATAGAATTTTGCAAGGATTGACCAGTAGCTCATGATTGTCAGAAAGTATGACTGATGGGTTCATTGAGATTTGTATTAAAGTATTGGCATATGTGCTCATCACCGGTTCTGCTATATTTGATGCTATAATTCATTCATTCATTCATTCATCTTCCACCGCTTAGTCCAATTATGGGTCGCGGGGGGCTGGAGCCTATCCCAGCAGCCATAGAGCGCGAGGCGGGTACACCCAGGACAGGATGCCAGTCTGTCACAGGGCCACAAACAGACAAACAAACACAGGCACACCCACACACACACCTACTGACAATTTAAAGATTCCAATCCACCTAACCCGCATGTCTTTGGATGTGGGAGGAAACCGGAGCACCCGGAGGAAACCCACGCAAACACGGGGAGAACATGCAAACTCCACACAGAAAGGCCACGGGAATTGAACCCACAACCTTCTTGCTGTGAGGCAACAGTGCTAACCACTAATCCACCATGCTGCCCGATGCTATAATTATCCTACCATATTACTCGCTAAAATAGCTTGGTCGCTTTAGGGGTAAATAGGTATATTGAAGTCACCACAGATAAAACTATTTTTTTGACTCTTATTTGTAAATGTTGTCTTGGTCCACTCCTGAAATATGTCCACATTAGATCCAGGTACATACAACTCACAATGATATTTTTTCTTTTTTCCATAGTTATTTCCACCGTAACACAAATCATAGTCCATGGGGACTCCTGTCTGATCTCATCCGTCAACCTGTCTATCACCACTTGTTTGCAGTGGTGATGGACAGGTTGACGGATGAGATCAGACAGGAGTCCCCCATAGGACTATGATGTTTGCAGATGACATTGTGATCTGTAGTGAGAGTAGAGAGCAAGTGAGTCTAGTCTGCAGAAGTGGAGATATGCTTTGGAGAAAAGGGGAATGAAAGTCAGTAGAAACAAGACTGAGTACATGTGTGTGAATGGGAGGGAGCCCAGTGGAATCTACAAGGAGTAGAAGTGGTGAAAGTAGATGAGTTTAAATATTTGGGGTCAACTGTTCAAAGTAATGGAGAGTGTAGTAAAGAGGTGAAGAAGAGAGTGCAGGCAGGGTGGAGTGGGTGGAGAAAGGTGGCAGGAGTGATTTGTGACCGAAGAATATCAGCAAGAGTGAAGGGGAAAGTTTACAAAACAGTAGTGAGACCAGCTATGTTGTACGGTTTAGAGACAGTGGCACTAACAAAAAGACAGGAGGCAGAGCTGGAGGTGGCAGAGCTGAAGATGTTGAGATTCTCTTTGGGAGTGACAAGAATGGACAAGATTAGGAATGACCAAATCAGAGGGACAGCTCAGGTGGGACGGTTTGGAGACAAAGACAGAGAGGTGAGATTGAGATGGTTTGGACATGTGCAGAGGAGGGACCAGGGTATATAGGGAGAAGGATGCTGAGGATGGAGCCACCAGGCAGGAGGAGAAGAGGGAGGCCAAAGAGGAGGTTCATGGATGTGCTGAGAGAGGACATGCAGGTGGTTGGTGTGACAGAGGAAGATACAGAGGACAAGGTGAGATGGAAATGATTGATCTGCTGTGGCGACCCCTAACGGGAACAGCCGAAAGACAAAGAAGATTTCCACCGTAACACACTCCAGCACATCATCCACCACTTTTGTCATGTTTTCCACCATCTTGCATTTCATTTTTTTTTTTTTTTTTTTGTCACATACAATTGCCACACCCCCATTGGTTTGTTGGCTCAGTTCCTTTGGTGGCAGCACGGTACTGTTACCTCACAGTGCTCACTTCCCACTTGTGGCCTTTCCGTGTGGAGTTTGCATGTTTTCCCCATGTTTGCGTGGGTTCCCTCCTGGTGTTCTGCTTCCTCCCGCATCCAAAGACATGCAGGTTAGGTGAACTGGACACTTTAAATTGACTGTAGGTGTGCATGCGGGTGTGGTTGTGTCTATATGTGGCCCTGCGATAGACTGGCGTTCCCTCATGGCATTACCTCATGCCCTATGACTACTGGGATATGTAGGCTCCAGCTCCCCCGCCCCCCATGACCCTTAACTGGAGTAAGCGGGCATTGAAAATGAATGAATGAATGTATCCAGACAGTTCAAAGTCCACTCCTTTATCAGAGCTAATCCAGGTTTCTGATATTGCAATTATTTTAAATGAGTTTTGAAATTGTTCAGATCATCTCTGATGCGGTAGAAGTTGGCATGAAGGCTTCTGCAGTTAAAGTGGATCACTGATGAAAATTTATGATCTGATTAAGGTAGAAGCTCTGACAGTTACTATGATGATGATGATGATGATGATGGTTAAAATGTCAGAACCATTAACAGGAAAGAAACCTAGTAACAGAGCTGCTTTAGAGGCAGCTATGAAATGAACAAATGTTCAGCATTGATTAATTTGTTACAAGCTGAGTGACCTCGCCAAGTTTGTCAATGTTGCAATGAAGTGAAAGAGGCAGTGTCAACATGAGGGTTGATACCAAGACAACTAAATGACACTCTGTAAGTACATGACCTGGGCCAACTGCAAATATAACAGACATCAGACTCAACAATTAAATTAAATGCACATATGGTCTTCTGTTTGGCTTTTTAAAAATACCTGCTGGAATTTTCTGAAACTCTTTGGTGAATGTGTGTTGTAGCTGTGATGTTGTCGCTATCACAGCTATTAAAAAAAAAGAGGACAAAAATTTTATTTTTTGTATAATTCATATTAATAACCTATAATAATATACATAATTTGTAGAAATGACACATAGCATGCTGCAAAAATGTCCAATAATGCTTACAAAACCAAATGTGCTTTGTACAAGTGATGGGTAAGTGCCCGATATGTTTTGTCCTTGCATTGAGTTAGTCTGCCATGAGACATGAATGAGACATTATGTCTCTGTGCATTGAATAATTCATTACCATTTTCAGTATACCCACCTGTGATAAAAGCTACAACTGTCAACAAACCACCTTAGGTCCTGGACAACAACTACTCAGGCACACAACCACTCCATCCCCATCTCTTCAAAGTAACCATACAATCATCTCATATCTGCCACAGCCAGTTTAAATGTGAGTGTCTATTGGCCTTCTCCAGCCACTGGTGTCCTCAATACTGAGACACCTGCATGATGGATCATGCCTGGAGAGTCACACCACATGACAAAATGTCATAACTGATGTTCCCTCCCAATGCAGTTGGTACAGTGCAATTGCTCCAAATGTATTTTCATCTGCCTTAAATAACCATCACATGTATTCTGACAAAAAAAATTGTAATGCAACGTCCGAAAAAGGAATACACAGCAATTCATACATATTTTTGAGCCCAAATTTATTCATATCAAGCTTTTTACTTTGGACAAAATGATTATATTGTATTGTCCAGTACTGACTTAAAATGTGAACACTGTTCCAGGCTATATAACTACATAATGTAGTGGTATGGGTCAAATAAAACCCTCTAAGTAAACCATTTCTTGTCACCCACCGACTAGGTGAAAATATGATTAGAAATGTTTGATAGCAGCGACTGTATGGATGTACAAGTATGCATATTCACCTCAATATATGTAAGAAACTTTCTTGAATGACTGATGATTATACATTCAGTGTCTTACCTTAGCACTTGTTTTGACGGTGCAGCTCAGCACTAGTCAGTTACATGTGGATTTTTTTGATGAGGAGCTCATTCTGCTGCTTACATTTGCTAACTAATGTTTGGCACTTTGCTGTACAGTATAATCCTCGTAATCTCTCTCTGTTTGCTGCAAAACTTATTTTCCTACAAGAATAAATGTCCTCATTTTATTACTAATAACATTATTAGTATTATTACTACAATTCTTTTTAAAAACCATTAGTCATGTTACATTCATGACTAGTGGAGCTGTGCAGTGTTGCATTTAAGGATGAAGGGTTCAAACACTGAACTGGGGGGAAACGGGTGCTTGTTATATGATAACAAGCATTGGTCGAAAACAATGTGTACAACTCAGTGGCTACACATCGGGTTATTTGGATATAACAAAAGGAGTCCCCCAAGCATCAATTTTAGGACTTACTTTGTTCACCATTTACATAAACAACCTGGGTCATGGTCTCAAAGATGCAGCAATGCATCTTTATGCTGATGATTCTGTGATATACTGTCATTCCAAATCCATTGATTGTGTTTTTGAAAACTTGCAGTCTTCTTTTGACAGTATTCAGTCCCAACATTCACATCTTGGATAATATTGAATGCAGATAAGACCAAAGATATGTTTTTTGCTAATAGGTGGAAGGATCCCTTACCTTTTTCCACAATTATATCCAAACAAGGACAGGTCATCGAATTTGTAACAACTTATAAATACCTAGGGGTGCAGATTGATGATGCTTTGACCTTCAAGGGACATTTTGAAAACCTTCTGAAAAAGTTAAAAATTAAACTTGGATTTTTTTTTTTTTTTTATCGAAACAAGTTATGTTTGTCGCATCAGGCCAGAAAGCAGCTGGTGTCTGCTACCTTTATAAGTGTTTTGGACTATGGAGATGTTGTCTACATGAATGCCTGTGACAGTTCTCTGCGCATGTTAGACACTATGTATCATGGAGCTCTTAGATTCATTACAGACAGTAAATTCTCTACTCACCACTGCACCCTGTATGTATTCACTGGTAAAGTGGCCCTCATCGCCCATGTAGGCTTTTACACTGATATTTATTCATTTATAAATCCATACTCCATCTGGTGCCATTTACTTGTCAATGTTATTTTATACCACAGGACTATTGCAGCCTTTGTTGCCAGACTTTATTTTTTTAATGTCCCTGCAGTGTGCACAGAGCTGGGGATAAAGGCTTTTTCCTTCTCAGCCTTTCCACCTGGAATGCAGTTTCAACAAGACCTGAAGTTGTCCAGTCTGGTCATATGGGAGAATTTAGAGTTTTAATAAAATATTTAGAGAATGGTCCATAGGAAATTGTTGTTGTTTTAGTTAGATATTTTATTAATGCTGTTGTATTTGTGAGATTCTATCCAATGGTTGTAATACTGTTTTTGGAAATGTTGTCATTGTATATGTGACACAGGTCTCTCTTGCAAATGGGGCATTGAGTCTCAAGGGACTGCCTGATAAATAAAGAATAAATCAAATAAAATAAAATAAAATAAAATGATACACGAAGGCTAACGCCAAGAACTCAGCAGCATGAAGCTTTCTGTTGCTGTGCCCTAAGTCACGACTACCTCCAGCTGCTGTTTCACATCATCATCTCAGTATATATGTATGAATGTCACTATACTGCAGCTGAGTTATGAAGGATTTTAATCCTTACCTATGATTTTGGATCCAACACACAGAAATATTAACCCCTTCGGGCAGATTAATAAAATATATTAATTAAAATATATTTTATTTCCATATTAATATTTAAATATTTAATATTTAACTAAGTAATTTGTATGTAATAAATTTTTTTTATATGACAAATTCCCATTTACTTTTTTAGATAATTTTAATATAAACCTACCAAATAAACCTTGCATGATGCATATTCATTACTGTAAGAAATCCTATTTATTTGAAATGCATAATCCTCAGCTTTATGTATTTAGTATTAATAAAATATAATTATTCTAAATCAATAATAATGACAGTATTTATTTAAAATACATAAAGTATATTGTTTGAATTGCATAATAATTATGTTACCTATACAAGATAAATGGCATAGGTAACATAATTACTATGCAATTCAAACAATATACTTTATGTATTTTAAATAAATACTGTCATTATTATTGATTTAGAGTAATTATATTTTATTAATACTAAATACATAAAGCTGAGGATTATGCATTTCAAATGAATAGGATTTATTACCGTAATGAAAATGCATCATATAAGGTTTAGCTGGTAGGTTTGTATTAAAATGATCTAAAAAAAGTAAATGGGAATTAGTCATGTAATAAAATTACATAAATCTTAAAAGTTAGGGTTAAATATTTCTGTGAGTGAATGATGGAATTGGTTTAAATTACAGGATTCACCTTCTTGTCTCCACAGCACCTTTTTGAGGATGGATTAATATTGCCCCTTCATCATTGTTGAACTTGAATATAGTAAAAGAAGTGAATCATGCAGAAAATCATCCTGCAGTGCAATGAAATCATTTCAGCCAAACCAACCTGCTAAGCCATTTTCAGCAGGAGATGGTCACTGGTTTAATTCCTCTCGGTGTCAAACTCACATTTGTCTGCTAGGACAAGTTTGCAAAAAAAAAAAAAAAGTACAGTACAGTGTGTTGTAAAAATTGTCAACAGCGCCACTAGAGGGCGGTGTACACTGAGTGTAACAATTAAAAAGCTGCAAATTTGTTTCAAGTTGTTTTCACAGGATTGCATTGGTCTGAAAAAAAAGGTTACGTGTAAAACATTTTAACAAACTAAATATTAGAAGCTTCTTCTAGTGATGTCATAATTACAGTGATCTTAACAAGAGCCAAATTATTTTTGTTGTTGTTCTTGAAACTATTTCACAGTATTACAGGGCCGTATATAGGAATGTGAAAGGGGGGATTGAAATCCTTGAGTTGGGGGTCCAGTGGGCCGCAGGGCCCCCGGTGGGGTCGAGGGGCAACGCCTTCGTGGGGGGCTCAGGGGGCTTTTTGAGGATTTCGAGGGGTAAAAAGCTACATAAATTTCATTTGAAACCCAAAATGTATCATTTTAGGAAATACATTTTTATATACAAATAGTCCTTGCTTGGGACTGGATCAGTTGCCATAAGAACCACCCAGGAAGAACCAAGATAACATTAATGCAAACTTTATACCTGCTCGTCGGTTGCAAATGACGCAACCGACAGGCGTGAAAAAACTCACGCATGCGCACGAAGGTTCAAGCTTGGCTGATGCAAGCGCACATGATTCAAATCCATATAGTTTTTGCAAAAAATAAAAAGGTTGGATAGTTTTCTAACAAACCTTGTATTTAGCGATATTAATATCGCGTTTACATTATGAATATGTACGTATATGTACGTTATATATTAAAATAGCGGTATTTAATTTGGCGACCTTGTTTAACTCTCGAAATTCGCATACTAAATCCCACGCGAATATTTGCACCTTTACAGTATTTGCCATAGGAAGGAGAAGCTCCCTTTATTTCTCAGCTTATACATACAAACATGTTTTTACAAACCAGACAAGTGTAATTGTGTGTCTACATGGGTATTTACAAGCCTACTAATCTGTTTGATATCAGAGGAGGATAGGGACCAGGGAGCAAAAATTCTCAACCCCCATGGGAAAAGTTTATCTAGCAGTTTCCCCTTTCATCACTCAAGGGATTACTCTGGCAGAGGAAATTGAAACTTGAGGGTGTGTGATAACAGCTGTGTAACAGTTAGTGCTTGTTGCTTATTATCAATGAAAAGAAAATACATAACGTTGATATCCAGATCAGAAAAAAATCAGCAGAAAAAAAAACAGCAGAATTCTTGGGGGGGGGGGGGGTTCGGTTGAACCCCCTGAACCCCCTCTATATACGGGCATGTATTAGACTAAGTGTTTCTGTGTAGAGATCTGATTCCAAACTGTGTACGGGCACACAAATTTGGGATTAACGGAATAATCAAGTGGTTTGTTCTGCCAGTGCTGTGCAGTGTTTAAAGAATCTTTTGTTTCCAGATGGAAAATTGCAGAACAAGAACAGGAGCAATGAGTGAAAAGGGCTCCATATAACGCTGTGAGGAAAGGGGCTTTACTTTTCCTAAAATGGGTCCAAAGGTGGCGAGAGAATTAACAGGCGTGAGGGGCAAGTACTAAAAGCAAAACATTTATTGTGCATGAGTTTGTGCGTGCATGTGTGTGTGTCCATGTTTTTTTAAACTTTGCAAGAGATGTTCCTTTAAACTTTATGAGGTAAAAAAAAATTTTAAAAGATCGATCACAACCCAACAACCATAAATATAGCACAATTAAAAAACAGCATCATCATGCTATAATTTTGTATCTGTCTGTCTGTCTGTTTGCTCCTCTACTCCTCTGAGGTCTTTTTTGTTTCACCTTTCACACTCCTTGGTAAATGCATGAAGTTCCACCTGAGAACTGCCTTTAAAGAGTTTGTTTAGGGAGAGGTCACAGTCATTGGGCTCAAAGGTCAAAATTCACATTTTTCAACCATATTTGCACCATACATGCTACACATATGGAGGTGGCTTTCAGAATTGCCCTAGTTGATGGACCATTGGTATTGAAGATGTCAGAGTAGTGTATGCCTTCGCTGGTGGGCCTGGATGTGGCTGGCTAATCTGATCTGGGAGACACACTTGAGTACAGTGTGGGTTCTGGAAACACGCTGCATTTTGAGTCGTTGTTGAGCCCTTTTCGCGTCGATTCACACTGCGATCTTCTTCGAAGTTCATGCACGTGTTTTGAGTGGATGCTTGCCAGCCAGCTCTGTCTCTGGCACATGATTCAAGGTCTTTCGTAGGGGCAGGACAATCTCGGGAGCTGTCCTTAACGCAGTCTTTATTTCATTTCTTGGGCCGTCTGATCTTTCTAGGATCCTTAGTGAGAACTCCATACAAGGTCTGATGTGGTACACAGTACATTTTGCAGAGTAAAATAGTACTAATACTACTCTATAGTGCTAAATCACTTCTATCACAGTGTAAAATCAACTCTGTCATGCTGTGAATGACTCTGATTGGAGTAGAACAACTTGATTTGAGACAGTAGAGCTGACTTCACTCTATAATAGAGTGTATTTAACTCTATTTGGACTGGGACCCAATGTATCCTGGCAGAGTATATTTTACTCTGTAAAATTTACTGTGTACCCCAGATTTATCAAAGCCCAATCATCTATGTGTTGACTTACTCCTCCCATGTCCTTTTGCTGATATCTACCCAATTTGAGATGTCAGTGAAGGCTGATCCTGAAAGTGCCCTTAAATAATTCAATTTGGCAAAAGTCAAGGAATTTGATTTTTTTTTTACTGCAACTGATTTAGTTTTATTGAAGTTGTAAACGTAAGGTGTTACAATTACTTTGGATGTGCTGTACAAATCAACCTACTGCAGCAGTAGTAGTAACAGTAGTAGTAGCTGTAGTAAACCATAGATGGCATATATAAACACAGCAGGATGTTTTCCAGCAGGCACAAGCATCAGTGCCTTTCCCCTCTGATGGAACCTGGTGGCAGTTCCGACCCCGGCCGTTGGGTGGAATCAGACACTCAACGAGTGCTCTGAAACAACAGCGAGGTCCAGGTAACTTTGAGCTTTAACATTACAAGGCAGCATTTCTCCGACGTAGTTGTTGCTACGGTGATTGTGTACATTATGAGATCACACTTTTGTTTATTACATTACAGATTATCCACACTGCGCAGCTCCCACTGGCCCTTGAGAGAGAGAGAGAGAGAGAGGACGGAGAGATGAGAGAGAGAGAGGACGGAGAGAGAGAGAGAGAGGACGGAGAGAGAGAGAGGGAGAGATAGAGGAGAGATGAGAGAGAGAGAGAGAGATGCTTTCAGAGCGCTGTGGTACTTGTCGGGGATGTTTCTTCTCCCAAACATCTCTTTTCCGATCATTACGCACGATCCTGACCACCGCGATCCCATCAGCCACTCTGGCACCTTTCGAGTCTCCGCAAACATTTACCGTTCCTCAGGAGCACACGGAAGAAGCAACAGTAGAGTCCCCTGGGCGGATGATGATACTGTGATTCAAGGTTTTTCTGTTGGAATAGTGGAAATTACGCACGGAGACGCGCCGGACACACGGGCCACTTTTGGCGCAGTTGTTTTCTGTGGCGGATGGAAAACTGATGGTGAGTGGAGCAAAATGTGTTTACAAACAAGTTGGATCCTTCGCTGTCGTGCCTATGTTTAATTGGTGGAGATAGATTTTATTCAGCAAATTAATTCTGTAAGTGTTGTGTACCTGTGCAGCTGATTTTCTATTACAATTAAATGCTTAATTTCCAGGCGCATAAGTAAATATTAAAAATTAGTTTGTTATAAGTTCTAAACAGTGTTTTCCCCTAAAATCTAATAATAATATAATAATATATTAAATGAAATATCCTCTGCATCGGGCCTTAAAGACTAATGCTGACTTGCATTAATCAGCCTAATTGTTTTTTTTTCTTGTCATGATTTTAACTTCACACTTTTTAGTTTTTTGACTCATATGTATTGATCCAGTTCAGGGAAGAAAGCAGAGCGGAAATCATGGTCTTCCCTCTGTTTCAGCAGTTAATGGGCATGGCAGCAATTATGAAGCCGCACTCCAGCATAGAAGACTTTCTGCTCATGGCTGTCAACAGCATTATTAGATTGCTGTCAATTAGAGATTAGATTGAGCCTTGTGTCCATAATCTACACACAGTGTAGCATCTTGTGAGCAAAACATCTGTTCCCAGGAATCGTGTTGGCTGCTTTTTTTTTTTTTTGTTTTTGGTTTGCCAACGCCCTGATCTGATCCTGTAGTCTGGAAGAGGCAGCAGACATTATGTGAGCACTTAGAGCTGCAAGGTGTGTTCGTCCCTGGGAGTTAACCTGACACACACACACACACACACACACACACACACACACACTGAACCATGGTTCCATCAAATTTTTAAATTCACATAAAACCTAAATTATCTGTGAAATGGCAAGATTTAGTCTTCAATTTTTAGCTTTTGTTGCTCCAGCTGCTGGCCTGCTGAGCTCCTCAGCATTCAAACTGGAGTTCTCAATCACAATAGATCAATGCCATACAGTCAGGCCCAGAAATATTTGGACAGTAAGAGAGTTTTCATGATTTGGGCTCTGCATGCCACTACAATGGATTTGAAATGAAACAACTGAGATGACGTTGACGTGCAGACTTTCAGTTTTAATTCAAGGGGCTGACACAAAAATATCCTATGAAATATTTTGGAATAACAACCATTACAAAGTCTCTTCGTTTCAGGGGAGTCCAACGTAATTGGAGAAATTAACATTACCATAAATAAAATGTTAACATATAAGATAAAACTTTTTACATACTTTGTTGAGAGTCCTTTACAGGCAATGACTACCCAGGGACATCATCAAGAGCCAGGTTTCCCTCATTGTGATGCTTTGCCAGGCCTACAGTGGGGGAAATAAGTATTTGATCCAGGTTTTCCCACCTACAAAGAATGGAGGGGTCTGTAAGTTTTATTGCAAGTACACTTCAACTGTGAGAGACAGAATCTAAAAAAAAAAAAAAAAAAAATCCAAAAAAATCGTATTGTATGATTTTTAAATAATAATTTGTGTTTATTGCATGAAATAAGTACTTGATCCCCTACCAACCAGCAAGAATTCTGGCTCTCACAGACCTATTAGTTTTTCTTCAAGAAGCCCTCCTATTTCTGCACTCTTTACCTGTAATAATTGCACCTGTTTTGAACTTGTTACCTGTATAAAAGACACCTGTTCACACACTCATTCAATCACACTCCGACCTGTCCCCATAGACAAGACCAAGAGCTGTCTAAGGACATCAAGGACAAAACTGTAGACCTGCACAAGACTGGGATGGGCTACAGGACAACAGGCAAGCAGCTTGGTAGAAGACAACAACTGTTATGATTATTTATTAGAAAGTGGAAGAAACACAAGATGACTGTTAATCTCCCTCGGTCTGGGATTCCATGCAAGATCTCACTTTGTGGGGTAAGGATGATTCTGAGAAAGCTCGGAACTACACAGGAGGACCTGGTCAATGACCTGAAGAGAGCTGGGACCACAGTCAAAAAGATTACATTAGAGGAGGCATGGAAGAAGGTCATGTGGTCAGACGAGACCAAAATAGAGCTTTTTGGAATCAACTCCATTCGCAGTGTTTAGAGGATGAGAACAACCCCAAGAAAACCATCCCAACTGTGAAACATGGGGGGTGGAAACATCATACTCTGGTGGTGCTCTTCTGCAAAGGGGACAAGACGACTGCACCTTATTGAAGGGAGGATGGATGGGGTCATGTATTGTGAGATTTTGGCAAACAACCTCCTTGCCTCAGTAAGACACTGAACACAGGTCATGGTTGGGTCTTCCAGCATGACAGTGACCCCAAACACACAGCCAGGGCAACTAAGGAGAGGCCTCTGTAAGAAGCATTTCAAGGTCCTGGAGTGGTCTGGCCAGTCTCCAGACCAGAATCAATAGAAAATCGTTGGAGGGAGCTGAAACACCAAACCTGAAAGATCTGGAGAAGATCTGTGTGGAGGATGGGACCAAAATCCCTGTTGCAGTGTATGAAAACTTGGTCAAGAACTACAAGAAACGTTTGACCTCTATAATGGCAGACAAATGTTTCGTACCAGTGTTTAGGTCTGTTTTTCTATGGGATAAAATACTTATTTCATGCAATAAAATGCAAATGAATTATTTAAAAATCATACTATGTGACTTTCTGGATTTTTTTTTTTTTTTTTTTTTTTTTTTTTTTTTTTTAGATTCTGTCTCTCACAGTTGAAGTGTACCTATGATAAAAATTACAGACCTCTCCATTCTTTGTAGGTGGGAAATTGACAGTGGATCAAATACTTATTTCCCCACTGTACAACAGTTGTCTTCAGTTGTTGCTTGTTTGTGGGTCTTTCTGCCTTAAGTTTGTCTAAGAAGTGAAATGCAATCGGTTTGAGATCTGGCAACTGACTTGGCCATGCAGAATATTCCACTTTTTTGCCTTAAAAAAAGTCCTATATAGAGAGAGAGAGAGAGACAGAGAGCCTCTAGATTGGGTAGTGTTTATAAAATAGGTAGCTGACAGGTAGGTGATGTGTAACCACATTGTGCAGCTGCTGTGAAGAAAAAATAAATAAAAAATTAAAAAATACATGTTGCAATGCATTTTATTGAATCCTTCTTATCAAGTGGGTAATACAAATATGATCCGCCTGTTCCTCTGTAGATGACCCTTGGTCACAGATGTACATTCATGAAATGACATGAATGAGAAGCAGGACGGTCTTATCATGTCCACATCTGCTGGCAGCTTGTCCAGCCGGCCTGCACGCATGTCCTGCCTGACACATGTCTTGTGGACGGCACGCTACAGGACAGATACCATGTCATGTGGAACACAGCTCACGTGGATGACATGACATTCAGATCACCTGCTGCGTGTTCTGATCTGATGGTCTGTTTCACCTGGGGTAGCCTTTCAGTGTGTGTAATCATGCAGCTGCGCGCTCGCTGCAGCCCATTACACGTGAGGACAGCAAGCAGACACATGCGCGTCACAGTGGGACAGTTGTTAGTTCATGTCCAACAAACACGGTATGTGTTCCCCAGCCAATGACGTTCAGAACCACAGATCTCCACAGCTGCTCTTGTCGACGGGACACGCCCCCCTGTCAGTTCAGCGCACACACCACGTGTCACTGTGTCTGTTTGCAAAGCCACACTTGTGGGGGCACTTAGACAAATTTCACATCCAGCTCGACCAGTGATCGTCTTCTGACTGTTGTCATGCAATAGTGCGAATGGCCACACATTTTTTAAGTGCCCCAAGCGACGCAGTGTTAGATGTTCATGTGTGTCAAGCTGGAATTTGGCCAACACCTGCCACGAGAGGGTTCGATGGGCTCTCACACTCTGTCTTTCAGCTGCTGGTGTGCACAAATACTTGTAGCAAGAGGTACAAGGCATTGGAGGCAGCTGCGATTTACATGTATTGCATATGATTCTTGCTTCATGCCACATTTGACCACATTCATACTATGTGTGTAATGAGCTGGAATGGCATGTGATTCCAGAATGTTTTTATAACCTAATACCTCAACAATTTTTAGAAGAGGGTCGCAACCCTTTTATTTCCATTTTAGTTATGTCATTTTTTATGTTAAGTTACCATCTTAATGTATTTATAAATTTTGTTTTCTTGTTATCATATACACACTATTATGTATTATTTTATTATTTTACTTCTATTTTGTCATTTGATTTTTTAAATGGCCACAATGGAAATTAAACGTTTTCACTTTCTTCTTCCTGTCATCCATGATTTTTTTAACGTATTTACAATTATTACACTTGTATGTAAAGGTTGTGGCACCCCCTGATGATTATCATGATTTTCCTTTATGTTGTTTGGATCAGTATTTCAGTTAAATATATTATATAGCAGACAAACACAGTGATATTTGAGAAGTGAAATGAAGTTTATACGATTTACAGAAAGCATACAATAATTCTTTAATCAAAATTAGGCAGGGCATAAATTGGGCACCCCAACAGAAAAAATACATCAATATTTAGTAGATCCTCCTTTTGCAGAACTAACAGCCTCTAAACACTTCCTATAGCTTCCAATGAGTGTCTGGATTCTGGTTGAAGGTATTTTGGACCATTCTTTACAAAACATCTCAGGTTTGTTGGTTTTCCGAGCATGGACAGGCCGCTTAAATCACACCAAGATTTTCAATAATATTCAGGTCTGGGGACTGAGATGGCCATTCCAGAACATGCAGAAAAGGCTTCCTCTGCATTACAGCATCATACATCTCTTTGTGAAAAGTACACTGTGTAGTTGAACAATACACAGAGACACTATCTGCAGCAAGATCATGTTACAGGTCTTGGAGCAGGTCTGTGGGTTGACTATGACTGTTCTCACCATCCTTCGCTTCAGCTTATCTGAGATTTTTCTTGGCCTGCCACTTTTGGGCCTTGACTAGTACTGTGCCTATGGTCTTCATTCCTCACTATGTTCATCACAGTGTAAACTGACAGCTGAAATCTCTGAGATAGCTTTTTGTATCCTTCCCCCTAAACCATGATGTTGAACAATTTTTTTCAGGTCATTTGAGAGTTGTTTAGAGGCTCCCATGTTGCCACTCATTAGAAGAGATGCAAAGACGGGAAACATTTGCAAATGGCCAACTTAAATACCCTTTATCATGACTGGATTCACCCTGTGTAAGGAGGTCAGGGTTAGTGAGCTTACCCTACCAATTTTGTGTTCCAATAATTAGTGCTAATGTATTTCAAATCAATAAAATGAAACTTCATTTTATTTCTCAATATCAGTGTGTTCGTCTGCTATATGATATATTTAACTGAAATTTCTGATCCACACAACCAATGACTTATAAAGGAAAATCATGAAAATTATCAGGGTGCCCAACTTTTGTATACAACTGTATTATATGCTTACATGACCTTACTACATAAAATCACTCACCTCACTCACACTTTTATATAAATTTAAATGACTTACTGCCCTCCTGCCTGGAATGGATGTGTTAGTTCAGAAAGTAGTTAGCAACATACATTGTTTATTGTTGTTAGCTAATATCTGTAGCTTCTCCAAAAATATTAGTCCTATTCAACGTTCCATTTTGGCGCCGTTTATCCTTGACCCAAAATATATAAGCATACCAAACGCTTAAATGTCAGCTGTCCACAGTCAGTACTCCCTTAAAACTGACTGCAGCCTATATAAATATACTTTGGTAGGGTAGAAATGTGTTGCTTTATCTTAGCCACTCTAATGCTAATTCCCAAAGATTGTGCTAGCCTTTCCTAATTTTATTTTGACTTTGTGACTGTGTATTTGTCATCATTCAAATGGCTCTGACGTTTTGTTGCTGTTGTTCCCAAGAAATCAATTTTAATGCAAGTAACACAAACCTAGATGTAATGTCAGTGTATCGTCGTTGCGGATTTAAATATCTATCTTAAGGTATTTTCCTTCAGATTTACCCATTTGCCAGGTCTTCCACCCAAAAATGAATCAGTCAAAAAATCGAACACAAACCTTCCGTTTATCATCTGAAACACAGCAAACATTCTCAGATCAGTAATATTTAATGGTGAAATATGCAACACACGTATTACACTGAGGGCCATTTGTTATTTCATCAATTCTTTGTCAGTCAGCTGAATAAGGACCTAATAATAAATAGCAAACAAGATGTTGACATTCTGAGCTGTTGACCTTTGGGAGAAACAAATGCGTTGTTCGTAGGTTATTTCAGCACAAGGTTGCGATGTGACAGGATGCATATAAGCTGAAGTGGACCGTATTTGAGCTTCAAAGAGGCAGCTCATATTCAAGTCGTTGTAATGAGGTGGGGGAAAATGATGATGGCTGTCTTTAGTAGCTAGTCATGTCAGGTTAGAGTGACCTTTATTTTATTTGTTCTCAGAAATCAAGCATTATTTTTGTTATCTACAATATTATCCTATTTATTCCCTTTTTTTTCGGACACAAATTCACACAGAAAACAACACAGACTATTAGACATTTGTCCTCACGGATATAAACAGGCTTACAATGGGCGGGGGTTGGTGGGGGGTCAGTATGGTCAAGTACAACAGACTTTAAAAAGATGCACACTGACAAATCAGAAGGGTTTTCTGCACTCATAAAGCATTAAAAATTAATATGAAAACCTGATAAACATAAACAAATGAAATGTGTGATGAATTTCAAATTTAATAATAATCAATATGAAAATTAGATTCTATTTGGTTTTTAGGAAAAATGATACTTTTTATATTGAATGATCATTTGCAAACGTGTTTGTGTGGTATTCTAATGGTCAGTCACTTACAAAGAAGTTATTGTTGTGTTATTATTACTTATTATTATTTTATTATTATATAATTAAAAAATATAGCTTACATATTCACTTTTGTTGGAACTGAGTTTGGTTGACATGCCAATAAAAAGGGGGGGGGGCATCAAATGTTATTTTTTATTATACTCGGATGCCTAAAACCTTTGCAGAGTACTATAAAATTGTTTGTGGCATCACTAATGCTAATGTTACAGTAAACCAGTAATAAAATGAAATACTATTTTCCTTTTTAACTAATTTCAACCTTCTGCTACCTTTGTAGACATTATAACAAACACAATTACAGCCTGTATTTTATTTTACAGCGACTTTATAACATTTAGTAACATGTAGTTTACAAATTTATATTGAAAATCTTGGGATTGTTTTCGGCAGTTATGTTTTCTTTTATTTAAAAGGTTCATATTGTGCAAAATCCATTATTAAGTTTGTTTTGTGTCAGGGGTGTTGTGCAAGGCAAAATTCTGGTGGAGCACTATTACAGAGAGAGCAAAGGGGTCCCTCTTCAGACAAAAACAGACATCTACACTCCTGCTGCTTATTGATATGTTATTTATTAACTATTATTATTATTATTATTATCATTATCATGTTGTCAGAATAGGGCAGCACGGTGGCAGAGTGGTTTGCACTGAAAGGCCTGTGGCCACACAGGCTGTGGCCTTTCTGTGTGGAGTTTGCATGTTCTCCCCATGTTTGCATGGGTTTCTTCCGGGTGCTCCGGTTTCCTCCCCATCCAAAGACTGCGGGTTAGGTGGATTGGAATCTTTAAATTGTCCGTAGTGTGCAAGTGGGTGTGAATGTGTTTTTGTTGTCTGTTTGTGGCCCTGTGACGGACTGGCGTCCTGTCCTGGGTTACCCCCGCCTCATGCTCTATGCCTGCTGGGATTGGCTCCAGCCCCCGCAACCCTTGATTGGACTAAGCGGTGGAAGATAGTGTGTGTTGTGTGTGTGTGTGTGTGTGTGTTTGTGTGTGTGTGTGTGTGTGTGGTGTGTGTGTGTGTGTGTGTGTGTGTGTGTGTGTGTGTGTGTGTGTTTGTCAGAATAATCATTAGGTTATTCACCTTTTTTATATGAAAGAGGGAAAACCTTTCATTTAAATCTGAAGACTTTTCTGTGAAGAAAAAATTGTCCATCATTATAATCCCATCTAGGATAACTGAACTCTTCTATATATTAAAAGCCAAGTGGCCTCTGTTAATATATGTACACAGAGGCCACATACATACGCACAAGTGCATGCATGTGTGTACTTTGATCACGGAGAAACTGGGGAGAGCTGACATTTGCCATTTGGTATGCTTATTTATTTTGGTCAAGGGTGAGTGCCATGAAAACGGAACATTGATAATATTTTGGAGAATTAGCGATATTAAGTAACAATAGTGCACAATGGGATTGGACATTGATAATTACATTCTGGATTCACACGCCATTCCAGCTGGGGGCGGTAAATCATTTATATTAAAAGTCAAGTGGCCTCTGTGTGCGTGCGTGCGTGCGTGCATGTGTACAAGCATGTGTGTTCCTTTGATTACGGAGAAACTGGGGAGAGCTGGCATGGGAAGGGTTCACTATCCGAAAGTTCCTTGTCCGAAGGTTCAGTAGTCTGTGTGTGTATTTACTCCAAATTGCCAAACATCACAATTCACAGAGTCACCTGTGAAGGCTGGATAATTGCCATTTTAATTAAATGCCAAAGTTTTAATTACGGAATATTGTGTATGACATTTACATTATACAGTGCATCTTTATAACCAACGAAGTTAAAAACAAAATGACATGTTTTTATTAAAGTATCATTCACTCTCACAGATGAATGAAAGACGTTTTTAATTGAAATGAAAAGCACATGTAAGTATCAGCCAGTAGTGAAGCCTACTGAAACTTGATATCAAAATATATTAATTTATTGACTTGAACCTTCGGACAAGTGATCCCTTGACCAAGTGGGATGCCCCAGCTGATAGTTGCTGTTTGGTATGCTTATGTATTTTGGGTCAGGATGAATGCCACCAAAACATAATGTTGATAGACGAATATGTTTGGAGCAATTATACAACCCAAATTCCAATGAAGTTGAGCTGTTGCGTAAAATGTAAATAAAAACATAATATATGATTGCAAATCCTGTTCAACCTATATTCAATGAATACACCACAAAGACAAGATATTTAATGTTCCAGCTGATAAACTTTATTGTTTTTGTGCAAATATTTGCTCATTTGAAATGGATGCCTGCAACACTTTCAAAAAAGCTGGGACAGTAGTATGTTTACCACTGTGTTACATCACCTTTCCTTTTATCAACACTCAATAGTGTTTGGGAACTGAGGACACTAATTGTTGGAGCTTAGTCGGTAGAATTCGCTCCTATTCTTGCTTGATGTTTGACTTCAGTTGTTCAACATCCGGAGTCTCAGTTGACGTATTTTGCGCTTATATGTGCCACACATTTTCATGGGCGACAGGTCTGGACTGCAGGCTGGTCAGTCTAGTACCCACTTTTTACTACGAAGCCACACTGTTGTAACACTGCAGAATGTGGCTATCAGGCACCCAAAGAGTTAGGACCCAAAATGCAAACTCTCGGACTAGCTGGATGTAGAAAAATCATAGTCTTTATACAGGCTCTGGTTTGGTACACAGTGATCAAACAGGGTCAGGCAAAAATGCAGTCATGGCAAGCAGGGTTCAAAGGCACGAGCAGACACAGACATCATGGGCGAGGCAAAAGGCGCACTCAAAAAACACAAAGCAGATCTGGATACATGGCTAATCAAAAACAGGACTAACACAGCGCTGGTAGTGTGCAAAGACAACAAACGAGCAAGGGTGTGGTAGCTGGTTGGAGATTAAATAAGACAGGAGTTAACAATGTGCACGTGAGGAACAATCAAGAAGGGGGCGTGGCTAGTGAACAAAGATACTACATTGTGCAAGACATGAGGTAGGACAACACAAGGTGAGTGAAAAAAGACAAATATGGCGAACAGTGCACAGAGTGAGTGAGAGAAAACACAAGCGAGCAGAGTTAAAGAGAGAAAAACATGCATGCAGGACGTGAAGTGAACATAAATACTGAGCATGAGACGAGGACATGAAAGCAGGCAGGATGTGGAGTGGGAACAAGAGGCAAAAACAAAACTAAGCTACAACTGAATAATATTACGTGAACAGGAATCAGACATGAACATGAGAACTAGACTAAACATGAACTGGCGAGACAGACTTAACAGGACAGAAAAGCAGCAGAGATAAACTAGATAAAAACTGCTCAGAGAATAATAAGAAATTGAACACAATGACAAAACTAAACTGGAACAGATATGAACTCTAAGTAGAAAAGAAACAAAACCTGACAAAGTGCAAACAGAAATGAGAACAGCAAAAATAGGCAAACGATAACTAAATGATAAACCATGAAAACACACACTGATAGAATGGAACTGAAACATGGCCCAAGTATAAAAGTAACAAGGAAAGAATGTGACAAAGCAAAATTAGGATGTAGAATAAACACATGATGAAAGTAACAAAGAAAACAAAGTGACAAACCAAAACAGGACTGAGAATAACCATATGATGAAAATAATATAACTAGTAAAACAAAAAGAACAAGTGACAAGGAAAACATGACAGAATAAAACATGATGAAAATAATTACTAATAAATCAAAGACAAAGCAGACGGGTGACCATGAAATGGGGAAAAACAAGGGCTCAGCAGCTTGGCATTGTCTTGCTGAAATAAGCAGGGACGTCCCTGAAAAAGACGTTGCTTGGATGGCAGCATGTGTGCTCCAAAACCTGGATGTACCTTTCAGCATTGATGGTGCCATCACAGATGTGTAAGTTGTCCATGCTAGGCACTAGCACGCATTCTGAATGGTCTTTTTCCTCTTTTGTCCAGAGGACACAAAATCCATGATGTTCCAAAAACAGTGTTGAAATGTGGACTCATCTGACCACAGCACACTTTTCCACTTTGTGCCTGTCCATTTCAAATGAGCTTGGGCACAGAGAAGGCAACAGCATTTCTGGATGTTGTTGATATATGACTGTCACTTTGCATGGTAGAGTTTTAACTTGCACTTGTAGATGTAGCGACAAACTGTGTTACACTGACAATGGTCCTTCTGAAGTGTTCCGGAGCCCACTACGTAAGATCCTTTACAGCAATGATGTCAGTTTTTAAAGCAGTGCCACCTAAGGGATCGAAGGTCAATGGGCATTCATGTTGGTTTTCGGCCTTGTCGCTTTACATTTAGAAAGTTCTCCAGATTCTCTGAATTTTCTGATTATATTATGGACTGTCAGATGATGGAATCCCTAAATTCCTTGCAATTGAACATTGAGAAACATTTTTCTTAAACTGTGGACTATTTTTTCATGCAGTTTTTTATAAAGTGATTGATCCTCACCCCATCTTTGCTTGTGAATGACTGAGGACTTTGGGGATGCTTCTTTTATACCCAATTAGGAGTGTCCTCAGTCCCAAACACTTATTGAGTGTTATTAGAAGGAAAGGTGATGTAACACAGGTGGTAAACATACCACTGTCCCCGCTTTTTTTGAAACGTGTTGCAGCATCCATTTCAAAATGAGCAAGTATTTGCACAAAAACATAATTTTATCAGTTTGAACATTAAATATCTTGTCTTGTGGTGTATTCAATTGATATAGGTTGAGAGGATTGCAATCATGTATTCTGTTTTTATTTACATTTTATACACATCCCAACTTCATGGAATTGGGGTTGTAGATATTATGTAACAACAGTGAACAATGGAGGTGATAATTACATTCTGGACTCATACGCCATTCTAATCATTGTAGAAATTTTGCAAAATTTATTACCACCCTTGGAAAATGTCAGCTACCTATTTTATAAAGACTACCCAATCTGGAGCCTGTTGGTCCACATGGGCAAACATGCTAGTGTACCCTTACCTCCTGGCTGAGGACCAGAGCTGTGAAGTTTCTGATATTATGGTTGTTGTTGTTTGAAAGAATGCTGAGTTGTCCTTTTGTATTTTGACCTGGTGATATCGAATGGATTTCACTGTTTTGCTAACTAAAACCTGAGATAGTGGTGATACATGTCACGATCACTGTCATAAGAATCACACAGCTCTCCTTTACCAATTTTAAATATTAAATTGAATGATATTTCATTTGCTCGCCCAGTAGTTAGTGAGTTAGAAGGTGTGGTTATTTACTTTACCTGGTTCTGACCCTGGTACTGAATCTTGCAAAGCTTGTCTGTAGTTCTTCAATGTGGAATGTGGAATGCACTGCCTTTGACCTACGCTCCGTGGGACTCTGTTGAAACATTTAAAGTGAAGCTAAGACCCTTTTGTATAGGCTGGCTTTTACCTAGTTTATGGTTCTATGTTTCTTGTCTGCTTTTAATTTCTTTGTTCTTATGTGAAGCACTTTGTGATTTCTATCTTGAAAGGTGCTATATAAATAACCTTACTTACTTACTTACTTACTTCAATGTAATGGGGTGTGTGTAGGTGAGCAAACTGCAGTTCACTTCCCACAATGTTTGAAAAGGGATTAATGGTCCACAAAAACACACACACACCTTCAGCACATCCTCTAAACCAGGTTCACCAACCTGGACCTGGAGATCACCTGCCCTGTATGTGTTTTTCCATATCTATCGTGCTGTAACCCAGCTCATAGCTCTGGAGCAGCTGAGCACACTAAGCTTAGGCACCTTCACACATAGTACGATGTGGTTGAATGCGCATGAGTGCAGATGAAGGAGGAGTCATATGCAATACATGTAAATTGTAGCTGCCTCCAACGCCTCATACACCTGTTGCTACAACTACTGTATTTGCGCACACCAGCGGTCGTGAAAAGACCAGAGTGGTGCTCTGTGAGAGCCCATTCAAACCCTCTCATGGCAGGTGTCGGCCAAATTCAGGTGGACACACACAAACATCTACACCGCTCGCTTGGCACTTAGAACATGCGTGGCCATTCGCGCTGGTTAGCATGGAAAACAGTCAGCAGACGATCACTTTATGTCAAGTTGCCAAGTATGCATGTGGTGTGCCAGTGTCGGCTTCCCCACAACATGTATGTGTGTGTTTCGTGCGCTCCCTCTCCCCCCACACGTGCGTGTGTGTGGTTCGCGCGCCTCCCTCAGGCGAGGTGCCTCTCATCTGATGACAGAGTGACATCTTGGTCTGTGTGCTGAACGGACAGGGGGGTGTGGCTGGCTGCCAACAGCTGTGAGACATCTCTGGTCCTGTACATCACAGCTGCAGAACATGTACGTGCGTTGACGGACACGCACGTGTCTGCTTGCTGTCCTAATGTGGAAATACATAAAAACATATATCACTTTTGCGACGGGCTGGAGAAATGGACCATCAGTTCATGTGGACACGCAGCAGACGATCTGAATGTCACATCTGTCTGACAGACCGGCCCCGACACGCATGTCGCATGTGAGTGTGCAGGGACTATATGACAGCCAAGAGTGCGACAAATATGCTACTTTCAGTCAGGTATCAGCAGAAAGTTGCCGTAAACAAATGCTGTTGGTCAGTTATCAGGGCGCTTTTTTCTTTTTTTTTAAAAAATACGTTATCTGCTTGTTGATTTCATGCTCCTGTTATAAGACAGTGATTGTAGTGCAGTGGTAACGTTTCCATCTGGTATTCTGAGCTTTCATAAATTGCAGGTTCGAATCCCGTGGGTGGCATTTATTTTTCATTACCAGGTTATTTAATCGCGGGGTTCTTTATTGCGTCCCTTTCATTTATTATTTATATCAACCCAATGATGTTCACTAATTATACAGCTGGTTTTTATTTTATTGTTCTCCACGTCAGCGGTGTGATGTGGGGCAGCTGCTCGCACTGTGTTCACTGTGCATGACATAGTCACATGCACGACACGGTCACAGTGGGTTCGTTCGTGCCTGCCGTTGGCTTGATGTTTTTGTGGTTCGTCGTTCATGGACTGCCACATTCTCACTCCCAACGTGTCATATTTTTATGATGGGTCAGTGCCCCTTTCAGTTAGGGGCCCCTGTGGTGTCACTTAGTGAAGAGTGGGAAGTCAAATTTTTTGACAGCTCTCTAATTTCTCCCTGACATCACACAGATCTGTTTCACTCTGTGTGATCAGGGAACATTCATCTATGATTTGGTGATAGTTAAGGTTAAGGTTATGGTTAGTGTTTCCCCATGTGTCACACAGTGATGCAAAGGGGTGTCTGACTCATCACACAGCTTTACATTCGATCAAAGTGAGCCGTTTGCATGAAAATGCAACAACTTGGTTGTGAGATTGGGGGTGAAATATCAGAACATAACATACTATACCATCATAAACCATATACACTGAAGCAGTACTGTCATACCCAACCAGTAGATACAAACATTCAGTTCGAATGCGGACAGTTCCTTGGAAAAACAAACCTGTCATGTCTTTCCAGCACTGACACACTTCAGAATGTGATTTTGTCCTGTAAATTGCACACCTGATCCAGTCAGATCTCAGAAATGAAGCAGAGCATTTTCTGATTAGGACTGGGCTGGGAGACCACTTAGGAACCACTGTAGAATTGGAGTTGCTTCAGGAAGGAACCTGAAGTGACAAACCTGTGCCAGATCCCACACTGAAAAGAGTGAAACACGGTGCACTTCATTCAAAGTACTTATTTACATTGGTCTAATGGGAAATTGTGGTTTCCAGTTTAAATCTGCTGGAATCACTTTACAAAATCATAAATATACATTGTGAGAAAACGAAAAAAATTAGCTGTAACAAATTACATCATTTTTTTTAAGTTGATCCAAAGTAGCATTTTTTCAGTGCAGTGGGGTTCAGTAGCAGGTCTGCTGGGGTTGAGCAGACAGCCAAAACCAAAAAACAAACAAAAACTCTGACATATTTAGAAATATATGTTTTACTTATAAAATAAACATAACTACATGTTACAAAACTGATTAAACGAGAGCACCGTGCGCGTAGAGCACAAACCTCCGCAACTAGTTTCCAGTTTCCAAATTTTGACCTTGGAAAACAATGTAAAGGTCAAAGTCCTTTAGAAGTGGCTTTTCATAAGATAAACTATAATACAAATTATCGATCAAAAGGGCTTTTCAATGTTAAAATAATCAACTATCCACTAAATGTTGTGGGCTGGGGTGTTGGCTGGCTTGGTTTTTGTTTTCTGTTTCTCCCACCAGGTGGTATGCATTCAGGACTGAGTGGCTGAGCATTAGGACCTGACCCTGAACACCTGAGGCTTGTTTTCACATGCAGGTCATCAGGACTCACAGCTGTGGTGTATTTTGTCTTAATCAGAGATTGCTGCATTTAAACCTTGAATGCACAGTGTGTGATTGCAGAGACTCGACCTTGTGAGCAGACGTGTGAGATCGACGTCAGGAGAACAATCTCACCATTACGGACGCAGAGACCGACTTTTATGAAGTAATGACAGTGGATTTGGTGTCCCTCACACCTTGTGTTAGTGAGCTGTCACATTATGCTAATTGTCTAATCAGCTTCTGCTGCAGTGGAGATTTGAACTGAGTTGTTCTGTGCCTGCAGGGTGAGAAGCTGATGTATAGATTTAAGCCAGGAAGTGTTTGCTGATTGCGTGCACCTTTGAGTTGTGTCTCTCTGTGTGGAGTTGGACTCACCTCCATGTTTTCTTTCTTCACAGACTCGGTTTGTCGCGGCCACCTGTGGGTGTCGGTGGGGTCCCTGTGTCCGAACTGCTGTGGCTCCGGACCGTTTGCGCTGTTAAGAGCGCGCCGTGTTTCCACCTCACCAGATCGCGGACTTTTTTAGTTGTTAAGCACTGCATCTCACTGTTATGTTTATTAAATTCTGTTATCCTTTGAACCGTGCTCTGCTTATTTCATGCTGGGTCCTGTCAAACACTGGGTCGGTGCACCGACCGCGTCCGAAACATAACACTAAATCCGCAATGCGGATCAAAGTTAGTCTTTTCATTGAGAGTACCAGTTTGCACCTCATTGTCACAAATGAGAGTGATTGAGGCACTTTTGATTGAGATATAATGTAAAATGTACACCAAATGGGCTTTTCAATATTAAATTTAAATGTCCACAACATCCACAATCCGGATCAGATCCAGATCAAACTTTGCCAGGCGATAGTGAGTGACAGTCTGCAGCTCACTTTCAAATATGAGAGTGATTGGGGCATGTTTGATTAAGATATAATGTCAAATATACATTAAGTGGGATTTTCAATGTTAAATTTAAATGGCCACACAATCTGTAGTCTGGATCAGATCTGAATCAAACGTTGTCAGTCAATAAAGGATACCATCCTACATATAACGCTCTCAAATATGAAAGAAATTTGATCTTTTTTTAACAGGGCTATGAATTTTTGAAAATTTGTTCAATGTTAAAGAGAGGGATTTTCCAAGCTTTTTCCTGACTTTGCCCTTTGACCTGTGACCTTGACAATTGAATCAGTTCTTGCCCATCAGAATATGAATCTGAATTAAAAATTTCATAATGATACATGAAAAATTGTGGGCTCCAAGCTGTTCACAAACAAAAAACAAACGGCAAAAACATTACCTCCTTCAACTTTGTTGGTGGAGGTAATAGACAATTTTTTTAAATTGACCAGTACAATAACCCCCAACACACACACACACATACACACATGTTGAATTTGTAAAATATGATTGGAGTTACACAGGAAAAAATTCACTGGTATAAGAAAAAATTCAGCCTGATTCAAATCATTTTAGACTTCTGTGATGAAGACAATGTACGCCGAAAACATCAAGTAAAAGGATTTCTTTGTTACTATTTTCCTTAACACTACAAACATCTGATGAATATTAAATCATTCTTTTGAGAATGGGGCATCAGCAGTTTTCCAACTTTTAAAGAGGGGACACCAAAAGGGTATGAGAAGTAGAAATTTTCTTTGTATGCAAAGAGACAACACAATTTTGTGTCAATGTTAAAGAGAAGGCAGCAGATGTTGTGTAGATGAGAATGTAAAATTCAACAGTTATAATTTCTTTGCCATTTACCAGTCAGTCAGTCAGTTAATTGTGCAGCAGGAAGGACATGAACGGATTTCAATAAAATTGAGTTGAGAGATAGGTCTCAGGCCAAGCAAAAGATTACTGAAATTTGAAAGGGAGTCATATTGTCTTGTCTTGAATCAACAATTCAGGCTGTCAATATGGAGCAAAACCTCTGAAGAATAATCCACAATCCATTAAATTTGAAAATCATGTGCACTGGATTAACAGTCAGCCTCCAAACCACCCACCACCCCACACCCGAGGGGGCGGGTCTTCTGTTGTTGACAGTGTTGCATCACCGTGATTGATTCCATGATTGATTTTGGTTTGGTTTTTTTTCATCACACACCAAGTGTGAAAGTATTCTGTTAGAATATTCTTCTCAGATGAGGCAGAGGTTCACGGCGGCGCTGCACACAGCGAGCAGCAGTGCTGTCTGCAGTGCATTCATATTTAATTCCACATATATCTGGATGACACATCATACCAGTTAGGCCTATTAGCAGGATGAATCTTTTCCTCTCACAGCTTTATCTCAGACTCTGCGGGAAAAACTGACCCTTTTTTTAGAGCTGCGATTGAGAAGCAAGAACCTCACCTGAAATTATCACTGTCTTGTCTGCGGAAGATCATTTAGATCTAATTATAACCAAGAGAATTGAATGTGCAGAGCCCCCTTCTCATGTCATTGTTTGAAAGCTGACCATTCCAGTGTGGACAGTCTAATTAGAGTTCTGTATCTCCTCTCTTCAGGCTTTTCTCATGCAGGAGGTTATCTGTTCACACTGAAGGTACAGGATGAAAACATGGCACAGTTGCTTGTACCACCAGGACCAGACAGCTTCCGTCCGTTCAGTCGCGAGTCCCTCGCTGCCATCGAGGAACGGATCAATGAGAAGAACGCCAAGAAGCCAAAGGGAGAAAAGAAAAAGCACAAGGATGAGGAAGACCGTAAGCCCAACAGTGACCTGGAAGCGGGCAAGTGTCTCCCCCTTCTCTATGGGGATATTCCTAAAGGAATGGTGTCAACACCACTGGAGGACCTGGATCCTTACTACAGAAATCAGAAAGTAGGTTTGACTGATTTTGAAAGGTGAAATCCAGAAACAAATGTGGTCTTTGAATGTGATGTGACCTTCATCACCAACATGCAAAATGTGATTAAGGATTTCTACACTAATGTGCACTTTAAATCATGCAGTGAGTGAGAGAGAGAGAGAGAGAGAGAGAGAGAGAGAGCAGCTATAATTAAGTTTTAACCCTGCCATGACCCAAAGGGTGAGGATTCTGTTGGCAGTTCTGTTTGCATACCTAACTCAAAGCGGCAAGGCGATCCTTTTGACGAGGGCACTTGCCTCTGCACCTGATTTATTTGACTGTGGATTCATTTAGATTGTTAATACCAGGAAAAGAATGTTTCTCTATTCCAAAGTGTAAAAGCAACTTCAAGCTAAGTGTACACATTCTGTGTATCTGTGTATATACAGCTAGTGTTGCCAGGTTCATAGTTTTCCAGTGGAATTGGGCTACTTTTGAAGTGTTTCTATGGGTTTGGCAGACCTGTTTTGTTTGTAATTTATGCCGCATTCACATGTTGATTGTATGTGGCAGCAGGTACACCAGATGTTCCATTGTTTTCGATGAAAGGACAGCAAGAACTTTTTTTCAGCTGCTCCTTGTGAGCTCTTTAAACTTTTTCCACATGTGGCAACATGGATAAGTTGCCACATGAACATTCTCAACATGTTTTATGGCATACCCTGGAAATGCAAATAATGACAAAACCTAACTCAAGTCATTGAACTTTCTTGCACATACCTTTGAAGCAAGAAACCTATAGTCAGATACCTATAGTCTAATTTCCCTGATCCTCACCTCTCCTTACTGCTTCCTGTCTCTGCTTGATCTGAAGAATTTCCTGATATCTATCAACAGGAGTCAGAAAATAATGTTTTAACTGGTATACAGTGCATGCAGAAAGTGTTCACAGTGCTTCACTTTTTACACATTTTGTTGTGCTACTGCCTTATTCCAAAATGGAGTAAATTCATTTTTTCCTTCAAATTCTACTCACAACACCCCATAATGACAACATGAATTTTTTTTTTAATTTTTGCTAATTTATTAAAAACAAAAACTAAGAAATTACGGTACATAAGTATTCACACTCAATACTTTTCCACATTTTGTTGTGCTACAGCCTTATTCCAAATGGAATAAATTTTTTTCCTTCAAAACTCTACTCAGAGCACCCCATAATGACATCATGAAAAAAGTGTTTTTTGTTTTTTTCTCTTTTTTTGCAAATTTATTAAAAACGAAAAACTAAGAAA
Source organism: Thalassophryne amazonica (assembly GCF_902500255.1). Lineage (NCBI taxonomy): Eukaryota > Metazoa > Chordata > Actinopteri > Batrachoidiformes > Batrachoididae > Thalassophryne > Thalassophryne amazonica. The sequence goes on along the minus strand of NC_047116.1, from coordinate 31,193,401 downwards.
TTACATGTACATACGTATTCATCATACTCTATGCTCAATATGTTTTCCACATTTTATTGTGAAAAAAATATATTTACAACATGAAAAAAGTTTTTTTTTAATTTTTGCAAATTAAAAATTATTAAAAGTATTCACACTCTTTGCTCAATACATTTTTGATGCACCTTTGGCAGCAATTACAGCCTTATGTCTTCTGGAATATGATGCCACAAGCTTGGCACACCTATCTTCGGGCAGTTTTACCCATTTGTCTTTGCAGCACCTCTCAAGCTCCATCAGGTTGGATGGGGAGTGTCGGTGCACAGCCATTTTCAGATCTCTCCAGAGGTGTTCAATCAGATTCAGGTCTGGGCTCTGGTTGGGCCACTCAAGGACATTCACAGAGTTGTCCTGAAGCCACTCCTTTGATATCTTGGCTGTTTGCTTAGGGTCATTGTCCTGCTGAAAGATGAACCGTCACCCCAGTCTGAGGTCAAGAGCGCGATGTCTGTGTACATTGCTGCATTCATCTTTCCCTCATTCCTGTCTAGTCTCCCAGTTCCTGCCACTGACAAACACCCCCACAGCATGATGCTTCACTGTAAGGATGGTGCCTGGTTTCCTCCAAACATGACACCTGGCATTCACACCAAAGTGTTCAATCTTTGTCTGCCATGTGCCTTTTACTTAGGGGTGGCTTCCGTCTGGCCACTGTACCATACAGGCCTGATTGATGGATTGCTGCAGAGATGGTTGTCCTTCTTGAACAGTGGTGTCCAAAGATGTTCCAGAAAGGGCCAAGAGGGTTTTCTTTGCAGCCACTGACTCTAGCAGGTGATTTCACTGATTAACATAACTTTGAGCAGATGGGATGAGCTCATCAGTGACGCCACCTGCTGGAGTCAGTGGGTTACGAAGAAAACCTGCACCCTCTTGGCCCTTTCTGGAATGTCTTTGGACACCACTGTTCTGGAAGGTTCTCCTCTCTCTATAGAAGACTGTTGGAGCTCTGACAGAGTGACCATTGGGTCCTTAATCACCTCCCTGACTAAGGCCCTTCTCCCCCGATCACTCAGTTTACATGGGCAGCCAGCTCTACAAACAATCCTGATCCACAGTTCACAGTGAAGACAGTGAAGCATGGTGGTGGAAGCATCATGATATGGGCATGTTTCTCCTACTATGGTGTTGGGCCTATATATCGCATACCAGGTATCATGGATCAGTTTGGATGTGTCAAAATACTTGAAGAGATCATGTTGCCTTATGCTGAAGAGGACATGCCCTTGAAATGGGTGTTTCAACAAGACAATGACCCCAAGCACACTAGTAAATGAGCAAAATCTTGGTTCCAAACCAACAAAATGAATGCCTCGCAGATGTGAAGAAATCATGAAAAACTGTGGTTATACAACTAAATACTAGTTTAGTGATTCACAGGATTGCTAAAAAAGCAGTTTGAACATAATAGTTTTGAGTTTGTAGCGTCAACAGCAGATGCTACTATTATTGTGAACACCCCCTTTTCTACTTTTTTTTTACTAATAGCCCAATTTCATAGCCTTGTTGGATTTGTGATAATCTACTGAATCTACTGGTACCTTGTTTCCAATGTAACAATAAGAAATATACTCAAAACCTGGATTAATCTTTTTAGTCACATAGCACTACTATTATTCTGAACACTACTGTACGTGCAAATGTGCATGTTGTGAAAGTGTTGGGACACGGACCCACAACAGGGGGCGCAATGAACGGACAATGGAGAAAGTAAATAACAAGATTTACTACTGAACAAGCAAGAGTAATACAACAAACACAATTTAGGGTCGAATCCGCTGGTGTCGTGTGGGCAGGCTCGAAGGTAGGAGACGTCCGTCTCAGTCGAACCGGAACCACCCAGATCTCCTCTGCCACCGAACCCTGGAAATACTGGAACCGCCAAGTCCCGACTTCCCAGGTGGCCACTGCCTCCGCTCGTCGGATCCGGTACTGCTGGCAGGAGAGAGCAACAACACACAGGAGTGGATGAACGCACCCAGTTACAGAGAGGGGAGAAGCCGTCTCCACCTCTTGACAAAGTTCAGCAGGAAGGTGAGTACTTATCCAAGGAATAAGGTTCTTAGTAGTCACCAGTCCTGAAAAACAGTTTTGACAGTCTTAAGTAATAATGCAACGTATACCTGCAGAGAATACTACCTTGGTCTTAGGTGATATCTCGGCACTGAGGTGGAGACGCCGTCCTCCTGATATACCTCGGTGCTGAGTGGAAACAGCTGTGTTTGGTGATGGGTGACAGCTGTCACCCAGATTACTCCCATGATGCGGCAGCGCCCTCTGGTGCCTGGAGCCCGCACTCCAGGCAGGGCGCCCTCTGGTGGTGGTGGGCCAGCAGTACCTCCTCTTCAGCGGCCCACACAACAGTGCAAGAAAGTTCAATGACTCGAGATAGGTTTTGCCATTATTTGCATATACAGGGAAAGCTATTTATGCCATAAAACATGTTGAGAATGTTCATGTATGTTGAAATATATCTTCATAAATTCATGAATACATTACTACATTTGTACATAATTTAAGATACACGTGTGATACCCCCCAACTTGCACTTTGGTCGCTATTTTTGTATTGAATTCTCCATGTTCAGCTCCCACTGACTCCGGTATTTTAACATATTCCCTCTTTTTAATATCCCTCCATGAAAATTAACTTCTGACTCCTGATCTTCATGAAATCTCAAATACTCTGTCTTCTTTCTATTATTCTTTTAAAGCCTTATTGGTGTGGGACAAAGGCTCACATTGTTCACTCACAGTCAACAATGAAATAATCAAAACAGTCCATTCATATAAATATCTCGGCTCCATAATCGATCATAAATTTACATTTCAACTCAATACTGAACACATTTTTTTCAAAATGCCAACAGCGCCTCTTTTTTCTCCATAAGATCCAAAAACTTCAGATTCACCAGTCCATTCTCACCATTTTTTATAAATGTTTCACTGAACCCATCCTCACATTCATCATCACCGCCTGGTTTGGTTCACTTACTCTCACTCACCGCAACACTGTTAATAGAATGATCAAAATTAGCAGCAAAATCACTGGTCAGGAACAGCAGTCACTCACCACCATCTACAATACCAGAGTTCTGAGGAAAGGCAACCAGAGCTCCACTGACCCCTCTCAAACCCTGCACCCTCACTATACTCTGCTGCCCTCACGGCACAGGTACAGATCGCTCCCACTGAGGACAAAGAGGGCCACCTCCAGCTTCCTCCCCACCTCCATGCACCTGTTAAACAGCTGATTGCTACACTAAACTGTAGCTGAGGGCTAGTGTGATTGACCTTTGTTTTAATCTATTTAAGGTTTTTAATGTATTTATTATGGAACTCATGAACTTTGGATTGTAATCTGTGAATGGACATGTGTTGGACATGGACATGGCCCGGCACCAGGAGCGGCTGGACATGGCCCGGCACCAGGAGCGGCTGGAACCACAATACAGACTTCCAGACTAGGCTTAGGTGTGAATGAAATCATGGTCTTTATTCCAGGCTCTGGTACGGTACACATGTGATCAGTCAGCGAGGCAGAGGTACAAGCAGGGTCAGCCAGATACGTACTCATGGACAAGCAGGGTTCTGTGGCACGAGCAAACATGGATATCTGTGGAGAGGTAAGAGGCATAGTCAAGGAGAACAGAACAGAAATCGGAACATGGCTTGGCAAACTCAGGACTGTGATTAAAGGCTGGAAAGTGTACAAAGACAACAACCTAGCAGTGAGCTGTGAGACTGTGAGGGCTTAAATAACAGGTGGTGTAAACGAGGTGCATGTTCAGACTGATTAGGTAACAAGGTGCATGTGTGGAGCGAAGATTCTAGAAAGGGGGCGTGGCTAGTGGACCAAGATAGTGTACTGTGCAAGATAGTTAAGGGAGGACTGCTGAAAGAGACAAAGCTGTGTGAGCAGGTGCGAGAGCGTGAGTGAATCGAAACACAAAGCAGACAGAAACAAGGTGAGAAACAAAGACATGAGGCAGGTGCAGTGATGTGAGAACATAATCAGATGGACATGAAGTACGAGAACATGATGGCAGGTGCGTGGGTGAGGCGTGGAAACAGACAAATGGCTATGGGGGAAAAACTGAGAACCGAGCTACAACTGAAACCGAGGGCAGAATAAAATACAACTGTGAACAGGAACTTGAACAGAGCATGAGTCATGAGAACTAAAAGAAAACCAAGAGATAATAATAAGTACAAAAGACAAAACTACATAAGAACTGATCAGAGAAATGATAGGAACGTAAACACAGAGACAAAACTAAACTGGAACTGACTAATGACATAAGAATACACTAAAGATAACCAAGCAAAGACTAGATAATAAACAGAAAGCAAAAGCAGAAAATGACACAAATGAAAACAGCAAAAGTAAACAGATGATAACTAAAAGATCCATAATGTGAATATAAACCGGCTGGAGAAAACTAGAACGGAACTGAGCATATACCCAAAGAATAAAAGTAACAAAGAAACACAATGACAAAGCAAAATAGAACAGAGAATAACCACATCATGAAAATAACAATTAATAAAACAAAGCTGGGGCAGATGGAGATGAACTAAAGAAAGAGGCAAAATAAGATTTAAAGCCTAGAACAGGGCCATGACATTTAAAGCCATGACAGTGTTATGTTCTGTTTGTTTCTGCTCTGGCGCTTTCTGTGCAAATGAAGTTCCTAACGGATGAATAAAGTTGATTTGATGGAGTACAGGGGCACCATCAGGGATTTTGGGCCCCGTGAAAAGAAATCTTACTTGGCCACCCCTATATTATTTTGTCAGGATTATAATTGTATTATGTATGTAATTGTATTGTATATGTCAATCATGGGCCCCTAGAATCCTTCTCCTTCTTCTCCCCTTTTTGGCACCCCTGGGTATGACTCCTATCAGGTTCAAGCCAACCATACACTGCATAATGACACAATGCGGTACTGCCACATCACTAACACATTAATGTTATGCCCAACCCCACAATAGTCAAGAATTGTTTCGAGGTGGCATTCCCTGAAGGTGGAGCAATAGTTTTTGAGTTATGTGCACACAGCAACCCAATCTCACGCGATCCTAATAACCCCTTCAAATGTAATCCTTCTCATTTCTTGATCCAGAGTTCTGTGCATATCTATTTCTTTCTTTCTGTCTCTAGACCTTTATAGTATTAAACAAAGGCAAGTATATCTTCCGCTTCAACGCTGCTTCCGCCTTGTATCTCCTAAGCCCCTTCAACCTCATTCGAAGAATATCAATTTGGATTTTGGTACACTCATATCCTTTCATCAAGGCATTAATCTGATTAGCAGGAATAATGTCTGTGTAGAGCTTCAGCTGCGGTCATTAGCGTGCGCCAGTCTCTGGCTGTGGACAAATGCAAAATGTGATGAATTGCTTATGTTACCACCTCAATATGTGTAGCCAGTGCAAATGTGTTTTGTGATTGTGTGAAGTATCATCAATCATGCATGAAAGATATATATTCCACTCTGAGCTCCATAGCTTCCTTGACAACTGCTCGCAAGTTGTTCAGCAGGGTGATCATGTGCACGATCATAGCTAACTGTGTATTCATGACAATGAATCGACCAGAAGAGTGGACAAAGAATGTGGAGTAAGTTTTCCATGAAATACTGAACAAAATATGTTGCGCAAAGTGAAGACGCTGTATAAGTAACAAGCTTTTTTTTGTTTGTATTCAACAGGTACACATTCACTGCAATATATACATTTGAGTCCCTCATTAAAATATTAGCTCGAGGGTTCTGTATAGGGAAGTTCACATTTCTAAGAGATCCCTGGAACTGGCTGGATTTCAGTGTCATTGTCATGGCGTGAGTACTGTCCACCCTCACACTCAACTCAGAAATCACTTGTGCAAGTTTTGCATCGTTGCCTAAAAGATTATGGGGAGCTGTGCACATTTCCATCTGGTGAAAAAGTTAGGGCATGCAGCTTCATGATGAAGTGGCATAGAGGAGGGTTATTTTTTGAAGAAAACTTGAATTTACTACAATTTTCCAGATGGCACATCAGAGATGCAAGCCTAGATTTGATGTTTTGTTGAAATAAAATTATTTTCTGCTCCACTCCACTATGAAACGATGAGTACTTATGCAAAATGCAAAACTTGCACTTGGGGGAGGTGATGGTCTAGTGGTTAAGTGTTGGGTTTGAGATCACAGTATCCTTGGTTCAAGTCCCAGCTTGACCAGCAAATCACTAAGGACCCTTGGGCAAAGTCCTTAATCCCCTAGTTGCTCTTGGTGTGTAGTGCGCACCTTGTATGGCAACACCCTAACACGGGGTCAATGTGAGGCATTATTTGTAAAGCGCTTTGAGCGTCTGATGCAGATAGAAAAGCGCTATATAAATGCAGTCCATTTACCATTTTATTTTGACCTTATTGAAATCAATTATGAAGAAATGCAAACAGTATGGCACTCTATGGTACATCTGTGTGAGGGTAACAGTTCTCAAAAACTGAGTGACTGCACAAGAATGAGACAAGTGACGAAAGCCACCAAGACACCCAAACAACTCTGAAGAAGTTATAAACTTCTGTGGCTGTGACTGGAGAAATTGTGCAAGGTGTAAAATGGACGAAAAGGTCAAATCAAATCAATTTTATTTATATAGCGCCAAATCACAACAAACAGTTGCCCCAAGGCGCTTTATATTGTAAGGCAAGGCCATACAATAATTACGGAAAAACCCCAACGGTCAAAATGACCCCCTGTGAGCAAGCACAGCAACAGTGGGAAGGAACTCTAGCTACTCTCAGTACTCTAGCTGCAGCATTTTGAATTAACGGAAGACTTTTCAGGGAACTTTTAGGACAACCTGATAATAATGAATTACAATAGTCCAGCCTAGAGGAAATAAATGCATGAATTAGTTTTTCAGCATCACTCTGAGACAAGACCTTTCTAATTTTAGAGATATTGCGCAAATGCAAAAAAGCAGTCCTACATATTTGTTTAATATGCGCATTGAATGACATATCCTGATCAAAAATGACTCCAAGATTTCTCACAGTATTACTAGAGGTCAGGGTAATGCCATCCAGAGTAAGGATCTGGTTAGACACCATGTTTCTAAGATTTGTGGGGCCAAGTACAATAACTTCAGTTTTATCTGAGTTTAAAAGCAGTAAATTAGAGGTCATCCATGTCTTTATGTCTGTAAGACAATCCTGCAGTTTAGCTAATTGGTGTGTGTCCTCTGGCTTCATGGATAGATAAAGCTGGGTATCATCCGCGTAACAATGAAAATTTAAGCAATGCCGTCTAATAATACTGCCTAAGGGAAACATGTATAAAGTGAATAAAATTGGTCCTAGCACAGAACCTTGTGGAACTCCATAATTAACCTTAGTCTGTGAAGAAGATTCCCCATTTACATGAACAAATTGTAATCTATTAGATAAATATGATTCAAACCACCGCAGCGCAGTGCCTTTAATACCTATGGCATGCTCTAATCTCTGTAATAAAATTTTATGGTCAACAGTATCAAAAGCAGCACTGAGGTCTAACAGAACAAGCACAGAGATGAGTCCACTGTCTGAGGCCATAAGAAGATCATTTGTAACCTTCACTAATGCTGTTTCTGTACTATGATGAATTCTAAAACCTGACTGAAACTCTTCAAATAGACCATTCCTCTGCAGATGATCAGTTAGCTGTTTTACAACTACCCTTTCAAGAATTTTGAGAGAAAAGGAAGGTTGGAGATTGGCCTATAATTAGCTAAGATAGCTGGGTCAAGTGATGGCTTTTTAAGTAATGGTTTAATTACTGCCACCTTAAAAGCCTGTGGTACATAGCCAACTAATAAAGATAGATTGATCATATTTAAGATCGAAGCATTAATTAATGGTAGGGCTTCCTTGAGCAGCCTGGTAGGAATGGGGTCTAATAGACATGTTGATGGTTTGGAAGAAGTAACTAATGAAAATAACTCAGACAGAACAATTGGAGAGAAAGAGTCTAACCAAATACCGAAATCACTGAAAGCAGCCAAAGATAACGATACGTCTTTGGGATGGTTATGAGTAATTTTTTCTCTAATAGTTAAAATTTTATTAGCAAAGAAAGTCATGAAGTCATTACTAGTTAAAGTTAAAGGAATACTCGGTTCATTAGAGCTCTGACTCTTTGTCAGCCTTGCTACAGTGCTGAAAAGAAACCTGGGGTTGTTCTTATTTTCTTCAATTAGTGATGAGTAGTAAGATGTCCTAGCTTTACGGAGGGCTTTTTTTTATAGCGCAACAGACTCTTTTTCCAGGCTAAGTGAAGATCTTCTAAATTAGTGAGACGCCATTTCCTCTCCAACTTACGGGTTATCTGCTTTAAGCTGCTTTAAGTTTGTGAGTTATACCACGGAGTCAGGCACTTCTGATTTAAGGCTCTCTTTTTCAGAGGAGCTACAGCATCCAAAGTTGTCTTCAGTGAGGATGTAAAACTACTGACGAGATACTCTATCTCAGTGATTTTCAACCTTTTTTGAGCCGCGGCACCCTTTTTATATTTACAAAATCCTGCGGCACACCACCAACCAAAATAATATTATAATGCTATTACCTCTGGTTTTGCGCAAAACCCAATTATCGCAATAGAAAATCGATACAGAAAACACCGCATTTCGAAAATCCTCAAGCATTTTGCGCTCTGATCTCAAGTAGGGCTGTCACGATTAGGAATTTCTGGAGACGATTAATTGTCAGACAAATAATTGCGATTGACGAATATATTGTCTTTTTTTTGTCTTTTTTTCCCCCTTCTTTATATTCTACTATTGTAGTATAATTACACAACTCTGGAAGACCGTTTGGCTTCTGTGAGTGGAGAAACTGGGAATGGTGCAACATTTTTATTTTTATCTTCATTTTACATACAGTCCCAACTTTTTCTGATTTGTGGTTGTTTCTTTTGCATTTCTGAAATTGTTTCTCCTCATCAGTCACGTTTTGTGCTTAAACACTGCATTAAGCTCAAGATTGAACAAATAAATACCTTTGAAAAATAACAGCTGTTAAAGTTCAGAGTTCTCACCTGCTTTTTGTGATCTCTGCGTCTGAACATTGTTTTTCTTGTGTGGCTCAGTTCATTCATATATTCTCATTTTTTAAATATGTTTTTAAAGATATTTGACCGTTTATTTCATCTCATGATCTCATAAATTCAGCATACGACGCACACATGGTGTGAACAGGACGGTAACGGCAGAATCACGCCTTTAGAGAAAGTTCAGAGAGAAGTAAAGGCAGCTTCACGTTTCCGTTTTGTTAACGTTCACTCGGGTTAAAATCCTCTCTCTGCTCCGCGCTCGCTGTGCACTGAACGTGTCGCGCCTGCATTCAGGAATCTCCCTCACCCACCCCCTCCCTCGCAGTCTGCAGCCTGTTAACTCTGCGCGCGCACACACACAGGCACAGACACACACACCAACAGCTCCGCATTTTAGACGGCTTTTGAAGAAGATGGCACTGTTTTAATCGGCCGTCAGCCTCCTTGTTATTGTCCCGCCTTAAGACGAGAGCGAGGCTGCAGCATGTTTGACGTCAGATTCTGAGTCGTTTTACGCTTTGTGGATAAAATAAATAATTCACGGTAATCGGGAATATGAAAAATAATCGCGAATATGAAAAATACCCACGGCACCCCTGACGATCGATCACGGCACCCTAGGGTGCCGCGGCACCCCGGTTGAGAATCACTGCTCTATCTCACTTACAGAGTTTAGGTAGCTACTCTGCCCTGTGTTGGTATATGGCATTAGAGAACATAAAGAAGGAATCACATCATTAAACCTAGTTACATCGCTTTCTGAAACACTTCTAGTGTAATGAAACTTATTCCCCACTGCTGGGTAGTCCATCAGAGTAAATGTAAATGTTATTAAGAAATGATCAGACAGAAGGGAGTTTTCAGGGAATACTGTTAAGTCTTCTATTTCCATACCATAAGTCAGAACAAGATCTAAGATATGATTAAAGTGGTGGGTGGACTCATTTACATTTTGAGCAAGGCCAATTGAGTCTAATAATAGATTAAATGCAGTGTTGAGGCTGTCATTCTCAGCATCTGTGTGGATGTTAAAATCTCCCACTATAATTATCTTATCTGAGCCAAGCACTAAGTCAGACAAAAGGTCTGAAAATTCACAGAGAAACTCACAGTAACGACCAGGTGGACGATAGATAATAACAAATAAAACTGGTTTTTGGGACTTCCAGTTTGGATGGACAAGACTAAGAGTCAAGCTTTCAAATGAATTAAAGCTCTGTCTGGGTTTTTGATTAATTAATAAGCTGGAATGGAAGATTGCTGCTAATCCTCTGCCTTGGCCCGTGCTACGAGCGTTCTGGCAGTTAGTGTGACTCGGGGGTGTTGACTCATTTAACTCACTAACATATTCATCCTGCTGTAACCAGGTTTCTGTAAGGCAGAATAAATCAATATGTTGATCAATTATTATATCATTTACTAACAGGGACTTAGAAGAGAGAGATCTAATGTTTAATAGACCACATTTACTGTTTTAGTCTGTGGTGCAGTTGAAGGTGCTATATTATTTTTTCTTTTTGAATTTTTATGCTTAAATAGATTTTTACTGGTTATTGGTGGTCTGGGAGCAGGCACCGTCTCTACGGGGATGGGGTAATGAGGGGATGGCAGGGGGAGAGAAGCTGCAGAGAGGTGTGTAAGACTACAACTCTGCTTCCTGGTCCCAAACCTGGATAGTCACGGTTTGGAGGATTTAATAAAATTGGCCAGATTTCTAGAAATGAGAGCTGCTCCATCCAAAGTGGGATGGATGCCGTCTCTCCTAACAAGACCAGGTTTTCCCCAGAAGCTTTGACAATTATCTATGAAGCCCACCTCATTTTTTGGACACCACTCAGACAGCCAGCAATTCAAGGAGAACATGTGGCTAAACATGTCACTCCCGGTCCGATTGGGGAGGGGCCCAGAGAAAACTACAGAGTCCGACATTGTTTTTGCAAAGTTACACAACGGTTGAATGTTAATTTTAGTGACCTCCGATTGGCGTAACCGGGTGTCATTACTGCCGACGTGAATTACAATCTTACCAAATTTACGCTTAGCCTTAGCCAGCAGTTTCAAATTTCCTTCAATGTCGCCTGCTCTGGCCCCCGGAAGACAATTGACTATGGTTGCTGGTGTCGCTAACTTCACATTTCTCAAAACAGAGTCGCCAATAACCAGAGTTTGTTCCTCAGCGGGTGTGTCGCTGAGTGGGGAAAAACGGTTAGAAATGTGAACGGATTGGCGGTGTACACGGGGCTTCTGTTTAGGGCTACGCTTCCTCCTCACAGTCACCCAGTCGGCCTGCTTTCCCGGCTGCTCGGGATCTGCCAGAGGGGAACTAACGGCGGCTAAGCTACCTTGGTCCGCACCGACTACAGGGGCCTGGCTAGCTGTAGAATTTTCCACGGTGCGGAGCCGAGTCTCCAATTCGCCCAGCCTGGCCTCCAAAGCTACGAATAAGCTACACTTATTACAAGTACCATTACTGCTAAAGGAGGCCGAGGAATAACTAAACATTTCACACCCAGAGCAGAAAAGTGCAGGAGAGACAGGAGAAGCCGCCATGCTAAACCGGCTAAGAGCTAGTAGCTGCGCTAAGCTAGCGGATTCCTAAAAACACACGACGTGAATAATGTGTAAATAATTTAGAGGTGATTCAGCAGAGGGAGTGTAGTTAAGGCACGTGAAGATTACACTGTGAAACAAATCGTTATCTAGTTATCTAGATCAATCTAACTGCGCAGATTAAACAGCTAACAGATACAGCAAAACACCGCTGTGCTCCGGAACAGGAAGTGATACAATACCGCAGTGAGAGCCAACCACCAGTAGAGGCAAGCCTAGGTAAATGGACTTGTATGGCATGCATCGGTGCTGCCATACAAGACACTCAGTACACACTGGGAGCAACAGGGGATTAAAGACCTTGCACAAGGGCCCTTAGTGATTTTACAGTCAGGCTGGGATTTTAACCTAGGATGTTCTGGTCTCAAGCTCAACGCCTTAACCACTAGACCATCACCAACCACAACGTCCAAGACATAATCAGTGTTTGGGAAATGTTTGGGTCCATCCCCTCATTTGTCTGACCGAAACTGAATGTTAAAGTGATGGTTTACATGTGTTATAATAAAGGGGAAATTACTTATTCACACCATCATTTTAGTTTTTATGTTTTTATTTATTTAAAGTCATGATGTAGAGATTAATTTTCACTGTGAGTTTAAAGGACAGAATTTTCGAAATTTTTATATAAAAAACCCCGAATTTCTTTTTTTTATGTTATAAAAACTTTCAATCATTTAAAAGCTCAAGGGGGCACTAACTTTTTCACAGCACTGTAGCTCACCGTAGTGATACACAGTCTAAACTTATTGTCGCGGCTCGTCTTTTTGGTCTTCTCAGGATGTCGTCTTTTAGATAACACAAACTAATTGCAAGTGATATGCTAGAAAGAGGACACAACACTTTAGAATAATTCAGCCTTAAGCAAGATAAAATGCACAGAGTTTTTAAGTTTATTTAAGCCTTCGACACAAAGCTTAGACAAACTGAGTCCTCTAGAGAGACTGAATATGACAACCGCGCTCGTCTATTTATTGGAGACCCGCGGGCATCGCTCCTCCTTCGACTTTTTTATTTATTTCATTCCCAAGACATGGTTTTCTATTGGAAGCGTCCTCTAGTGAACCCTAAGCAGGTGTTAGGCCATTATTTCAATGTGACAAACGCTCCCATTAAAACATGAAGGATTTACAACTGATTTTTTTAAAAGACCTTCAGCCACAGGTGCAGCTGGCCTGAGGCCCCCTCCGCACGTGGCCTCAGCCACACGTGCAGCTGGCCTGAGGCCCCTGCACGCGGCCTGCGGGAAAGCACCTAAAAGGCCTTGGAAAGCCCCTGACAGACTAAATGACTAATAGAGCCCTTTTTTTGGGTTGAACACCTGCTAGTTCAACCAGAGGACATACAGTTCGGATCAGGACACTTGATAGTTCATCACAGTTCAAATATGGACCTAAAAATTCTTCTACAGTCCCTCCTCTGGGACTCGAAAGAGTCCCATTACATCAACTATACTCTTGGGTTGTTTACTGACAAGACATCCTCATTTGTGCATTGCAATATAAAAGAAAAACACAGCACTCGACTTACTGATAACTCTGGTGCGGATATGAATATCAGTGATACTTCACACGGTAAATATATTGCAGTGCAGGTGAACCTACATACTAAGGCACAAGGTGAGCAATTAGCTGGATTATATCAACACAAGGTGAGATTCAAACATTGAGTTTTGGTGTAATTCAAGGCACTTAAAATGGCCACATAAAACAAGTTACATCAACCTCTTAATCATGGCAAAGTAAAGGCTTCACATTGACATCAGTGCAACCAATCATCTTCTGGCATCTATTGACTCACTCAACCAGAGGCTCCAACCCATTATACTTGGTTCTACATATTATTTTGTTAAAGAGTCACACATGTATTACTTAAATGCATCAAATAACGCCTATGTTACCACTATTTAGTCAACCAATCAAGAAACTATTCTAAGGTTAGCGCAGCTATGTCTAGTTAAATGATAAACACAATAAATGGTTTCCCTTCATGTCCGTCCTTAAGTCATTTGCCTTAGTCAATCATATAATGGTTTTCATTATAGGCCATTTCTCAACATTCTCCACTTTGTTTTTCTTCTTTTTCAGCTTGTTTTCTAATGCCCTTTTTGGCCAGACGCCAAATTTAGGCGATGCATGTCTCTTGAGGCATGCTATAATTTAAGAAAAAGGGGTCCCTATGGTGCATCTTTACTACTAAATCTACAAACACGCCGTGTAAGGGTCCCCTTTTTATAACTTTGCAATGTGATATCTATGTGTATGCATTTAGCTTTATCTGTGTTACGCAGATGATGGTAAGGACAGACATTTACCCAACCTTCGTTACTAACATATATCCTTCTTTGTTTTATTTACACTCAGATTTCTGAAACCAGTCTGCAATTCAAACTCAAGAACCAAGATCATAGTCCGTGTTCAGTGCCATTACGTCAGTCCGCGCTCCTCAGCATTTACTCAGCATCTGAAGTTTTGAGAGAAGTTGGGGAACATGGGGAGGTTGGCCTTTCAGGGGTAGTGGGGGAAGGATCAGGAATTCTGGCTTTCAGACAGTCGTGCAGTTCTCTGATGGACCTTTCCAGCTCCTTGTGCTGCTTGGCCAGGTTGTACAGGGCCCCCAGAGAATTCTTGCCCACATTCAGGGTGGTGGTGGCCAGCCCTAGCTGTTCCCTTTCCATATGCTCCATCATGCAGGCTAGCATGTCCATACTAGACTGAAGACCACACAGTTGAGTATGGAGGCCCTCCTGAGCACAAGAGATGTTGGCATTGTCACAGTGTATCCTGAACAGGTATGCAGCTGTCTGACTTAGTTGTGGCATGATTTCCTCAAATAGCTCATGGGGAATGTGATTTGTGAGGGGCAGGAGCTGCTCCAAGGTTTTTGGAACAGACTCTTGTGGAAGACGAAGCTCTCGAACCAAGATTGCCATGTCCTGTGGGGTGACCATGACCAGATTAAGGTTGTGCAGTCCAGGGGACAGGAAGTACAAGGGGGAAGGCATTTCGTGTGTGGGGGGAGTATTGTTGATGTCGCACAGGCAAGTGGGTGGGACACTCTGGGCATTTAGCAGCCTGTACAAAGCTCCCCTCTGTCCTGGTGGTGAGTTCGGCTAAGGTCTACCCCTGCTGATCCTCCTCCAGAGGTACTGGACTGATCAGAATATCTCTCCTGCCTTGGGGGTGGAAAGCTGGGGACAGGTCCTAGCAGTGAATTGGGTCTAGGATGCACTCGGGCAGTTGCTGCATATGGCCGACCTTGGCTGCCTCCCCTGGAGGGTATCGTTGCCACTGGCACATGTGACTGTCTCCATGGCATCTGCGGAAGGGGTGTGTTCCTGAGTCCAAAGGGTCCTTCAGGTGATGGTGGAGTCCTCGGGCCGACTCTTGCTGCAGGCAGATTCTGTGAAGCCGTCATCG
The DNA here is from genome assembly GCF_902500255.1 of Thalassophryne amazonica. NCBI lineage: Eukaryota > Metazoa > Chordata > Actinopteri > Batrachoidiformes > Batrachoididae > Thalassophryne > Thalassophryne amazonica. Next base: position 31,178,251 of record NC_047116.1, on the reverse strand, counting down.
CCAGGTGCTGGAACGATGAAGATCCTTCTGTTGCCAACTGGTTTAGCTGCTGGATGGAAGGCGGCTGTGGCGACCAATCATGTCTCGACCATCCCTCCTGCATATCCTCTTCTCCAAACAGTTCTGAGAGTCCAATCAGACTTGATAGAGGCAGATCAGGCATAGGTCCCTGATCAGGGGAGTCTGGTCTCTCAGCCATACTCCTGTGTCCTAGTAATATACATATACGTTCATTATTACAGCTCCATGTCATTCTTTCAGATATTGTCTATCCTATCCCTCATTTTTGTGGGTGCATGTGTGTGAATGTAAATGTGCGTGCATGTCTTCTTCCTCGTCTACAATATCACCAAGCACGGTCCATCCCAGTCCTCCCTATCTGGGGTATACGCCACAATATTAGGGAGCTGGGGGCTGTCGGGGAGGATAATTGGTATTTCGTCCATTTCCATATATTCTGGTTCTCTGTCTGTTTTGTTTGTGCTTTCTTCCAGGGCTCGGATGGCTAACAGTGGGAGCTGTCCTACTGTGGATGAAATCAATTTATTGACCAGAAATTTTATCAAGGGAATACCACAACATATTACCAGCAAGACCGCCACCCCTGTTAGTGCCAAGATTACACCTATCTGGTATAACCAGTCTTTCCATGATATCCACCCTCTCCTTAGAGTCCCAAACAGTGAAAACAGTGGGCCAATATTCATTCCATTCCCTACAATGTATCCAGAATCGTCAGTTTCATTTCTCCCTCCTATGGAGTTACTTAACAGTTCCTGTTGCATCTCTTCAAGTGTGATTAAGAGCTCTGTCAAATTTCCGTCTTCCCCTGTACGCATGGGAATAGCTGTGCAACATTCGGTGGCTTTGATCATAATACAAACTCCTTGTTCATCAGCCATCATCATCTCGATAGCTAATCTATTTTGCATTGTCATTAGCGAGGTGGCGTGCAGTTGTTCGGTTAAGGCTCCTACTGCTGCCAATGTCCAGTTCAGGTATCTTTGCTGATTATACCACAAGTAATTAATCCACTGCACCTCCTGGAACCTAGAACGGATTTTTGGAGTAACCCCGAACAGAGCCAATGCCCATCCCCATTTATCCGCATCTTCATCTGCTTTAACTCTGCTACTGTCTATGGCTTCTAACTGTCGGGGTATCCCTTCTGGTATCCCGTTTCTTACTGTGATGTTGTAGTCTGTTTTAAACGTCATTATTCCTCTTTTCTTACGAAGTTTCTGTGGCATGGGTTGTATTGAATTCGGCATTTCAATTACTGTTATTGCTCCTGTGAGCATCACAGGAGCACAAAGGCCTTTCCAATTCGGGGACAGCGATGACAGGAGTTTCCTTTTTTGTCCGCATATCCAAAAGATGTCAGCTAAGGGTACCGTTCCCTTAGCTAAATTTGGAGTAGATACCCATGAAGCATGGGTGAGATTCAGTCCCATTACAGACCCCCTGTGGCCGGTACTATTTGTTCACACTGTATGCCTGCTGCTGGCAGGGTGTGACAGACGGTAATGTTCCATGCTGTTTTGGCCGGTTTGTATTCTTGCTGCTTTTGCATACACTGTATGTGGTGTTTTGGCTGGGTCGTCCCTACCTGCCAATCGCTTATGTATTGTGCTACTAAGCCTTTAGCTATACAGAATGGGTGTATCATCCCTTTCTCTATTTTAATCATAGGTGGAACGGTTCCTTCTGTACTTAGGGGCACTGGACAAAGTTTACTGTCGGCAGCATATTTTTCATCACCTACTGCCATTTTCATAACACATTGTGTATAGCATTCTGCTTGGTCTGAGTTATGTTGGGGACTCCTATAACAGTTGTTGATATCAGGTAGGGGTTTAGCCTGAGGTATCACACCTTTCCGGTGACAGGCTATGCAAGGCTTTTCACTGATCTGCCTAGCCGAAAATTTCAACCATTGGTAAAATAAATTGGTCTTCAACCCTTGTGTGCGGGCTAGGTCTGTACTGGGATCCCATCTCCCTAAGTGACTGCTTGTTTCTAGGCTTCTAATTGTCCTCTTTTTCCTTGGTTGATTTTTACCCATTTTGTGGCTTCATGTACTGTAACAGTTACGTCTTGCTTGGTTTCCCTGCATCCTCTTTTATCACAAATTACCTCTATGTTGAGTGTTCCCTCCTCTTCACATTTGATGCTAATGGCTTCGCCTAATATGTAATCCCCCAGCTTTCCCTGTATTCCTATGTTCTTGTAGGCTTTTGATTTAATGTATACCAAATTATATGTTTTTCCTGTGTTAGAATGCCTTGTTTAGCTGCTATTGCGGCCATGGCCACGGCACAGTCCGTTGTATGTTTTGGATGTCTATTTTCTCCCATACTGACCACCAGTAGTATTGTCAATCCCTTGAATAATTCCTTAATCATTGCTCTGATGACTGTTGAGATGTGCTACTAGATGTGCTACTAAGTGAGCCGTCACTAGATGAGCTGTCACTAGGGATGTGTGGTGTATCTGTGCTTTGTCTGGGTTGTACTTCCTGCGGTTCTTCTGTCGGTAAATCTACTGAGTTGCTGTCCGAGTCTGATGTCTCCTGTGGCCTGTCTATCTGTCGGTCTGTATTTCTGTCTGTCTGTTGGCCTACGTCTCCAGTTGTCTCTGAGTCTGCATCTGAGTCTGTCGCTGCTCTATCTGGCAGGGATCCACTACTCTCTGAAGCTGTGCGTCGTCTTTGTTCAATCAGTCTCTGTGAGCGCCTTGGCCGGTGTTCGCCTGGCTGCAGGGAGGCGTGGCCTTCCCTCGGTGCTTCTTCTGGCTGCAGGGAGGCGTGGCCGTCCCTCGGTGCTGCTGTAGGGTCTCTGGCTTCTCCTGCTTCCCCCCTTGGCCCGGCGGCTCTGCCAAGACGAGCTTGCCGAGGCCGCAGGGGCGCTGGGCCACCAACCCTACAGCAGTGGTTTAAATGAAACCAAGTGCCCTTACCGTCTACTTTGACTGCTGTACGTGAGGCAAGAATAACTTTAAAAGGACCTTCTCGGCGGGGCCTGTCCCACTTCTTTTTGAACACCTTGACGTAAACCAGATCACCAGGCTGGATGCTCTGATTTTCGAGTGGAATCTCTGCTTCTCTGTCTTCTGTAGCACCTTTGACCTGCAAAAAGATAGTTTTGTGTATTTGGGTTAACTGTCTCAGATAATTATGCCATTCGTCTTGTAGCTGCTCCAGCGATGGTCCTTCGTAGGGTCCTCTCAGGTATGGAATAGGCATCGGCCGACCTGTAAGAGCTTCAAATGGTGTCAAATGGGTTAGTCGGTTAGTTTGTGAGCGCATTGACAATAAAGCAAGCGGCAACGCATCCAGCCAGGTTAGTTTGCCATTGCTGTCTGCTATGATTTTGCTAGTTTGTTCTTTAAAATGCCATTAGCCCGTTCCACCGCCCCATTTGATTGGGGGTGATAAACACACCCAAACTTCTGTTTGATACCCAATTGTTTGAATGTTTCTTGTGTAACCTTGGCTACAAAAGCCCTACCGTTGTCAGATGAGATAGTATCTGGAATGCCAAATCTTGGAAAGACATCTCGGCACAAGAATTTGGCTACCGTTTTATGGTCTTGATTTGCAGAGGCTACTGCCTCAATCCATCGGCTGAATCTGCATATCACTACCAAAACATATCTCATTCGTTTAACTCGATTTTTCAGCTCCCATGTCTATGAAATCCATCATAAGATGTCTGAATGGCCCATCAGGGACCGGAATGTGGGCTAAAGGGGCTGTGAATGATTTCCGGACATTGTACTGTGCACATACCTCACACTCATTCAACAAACGGTCCACTGTAGCTGCCATATATGGTGACCACCAGACAGCTTTTAGTTTGTTCATAATTTGGACTCGCGAACAATGATCGGGTCCGTGGGCCCAAATGATTGCATGTCGTAATAAATTGGTGGGTAACACAAAATGTCCATGACTACTGCGCCACAGCTTGTCCGCTGGCCCTGACTGCGTGTCTCAATAGCGCCTCGTTTAACCCACATTCGTTTTTCTTCTCCACTGGCCCTACTTTGAGCCACTATCAGTGCGTCAAGTGAAACCAGTGGGGCACAATCTTGGATGGTTAGCAGGGGAAACATATTTTCTCCTTGTGCTCCTTTGCGAGCTGCGTCATCTGCTAGGTTGTTACCTTGAGCTATGATGTTATTATTCTTTTGATGACCTGCACATTTAATGATGGCTACCTCAGACGGTAATTGGAGAGCTTGTAACAGTTGGGAAATCGCTTCTCCATGAGTGACAGGGGTGCCATCTGCTCTCAGGAATCCCCTTTGTTTCCAAATGTTTGCATGTACATGACATACGCCATAAGCGTAGGCTGAGTCTGTGTAGATATTAACACGTGATCTTTAGCTATCTGGCAAGCCATAGTTAAGGCTTTGATTTCTGCCAGTTGGGCTGAACAAGGCTGATCAATTCCTTGGGACTCCAGTAATTCAAAGGTCTCGCCATCCGTGTTTAGTTTAACAATCCCCATACCCGCATGCAATCCCGCGGCATCCCGAAAGCATGAGCCATCCACGAACAGGGTTAGATCTGCATCTATGGCGTGATTATACAAATGTTCTCTGGCTCTCAAAAATTTCTCTGTCTCTGCCACACAGTTATGTGGAGTACCATCTAACGGTGTGGTCAATTTGGTGGCGGGATTCACCGTGTGACAACGTTGTATTGTTATTTCTGGAGCGGACAACACAACTTCATATCCAGTGCGTCTAGCTTGTGTTAAGACAAAACGTTGACTGGTTAGCAGGGCATGTAACTGATGCGACATGTACAACGTTACTGCATGTCCCATGATTATGGATGATGCTTTTGAAATGCAAAGGCAGCTGCTGCTAGACCCTGATAGCATGGTGGCAATCCTGTTTCAATGTTGTCAAGCTTTGTACTATAATAGGCCAATGGTTGTTTTCCTTCATGTGTTTCCTGCATTAGTACAGCACAAGCATAACCAGCTTTTTCAGTAACATACAAATGGAAAGGTTTCCCATAATCTGGGTTACCTAACGCGGGAGCAGATTGCATGTCTGTTTTTAGGGCCTCAAAAGCTCCCGTTGCCTGATCTGTCCAGACGAGGAGAGCTGCATTGCTTGTTTGCCCCACTGCTCTAATCATGGCACGCAAAGGTGCAGTTTTTATAGCATAATCACAAATCCACGGCCGACTGTACCCTGCCATCCCAAGGAATGAAAGCATCTGTCCCACTGTTTGGGGTTTGGGAGCCTTGATTATAGCCTCCACTGGCTTGGGGCTATACATCGCGTGGTCCCACACAACTGTCTTCCCAAGTATTCTACTTGTTGTTTGCAGAACTGCAATTTGTCCTTACTTACTTTATGACCTCCATCTGCCAATGCATGCAATACAATTAATGAATCTTTTTCACACTGTTCTTGAGTCTCTGATGCAATAAGGAGATCATCCATATATTGCACCAATGTACTGGGTATGTCAAGGTGTTGTAAATCTTCAGCCAGGACTTTGTTAAAGATGGCTGGGGACAGGTTCAGTCCCTGAGGTAGCCGTGTATACGTTAGCTGTTGTCCCAGAAATGTGAATGCAAACAAATGTTGTGAGTCTGGGTGCACAGGCACACTGAAATAGGCTGAACACAGATCTATTACTGTGTACCATTTTGCTCCAGCAGGGATGCTTGATAGTATAGTATGCGGATCAGGTACTATAGGTGCATCCATTTCTATATTGCATGATAGGACGCAGATCATGTACCAGCCGATACTCTTTGGTATTGTTTTTTAGGGATAGGATAGATAGGAGTATGCATGGGCTTGCAGTTTTTATTAAAACTCCAGCTGCCATTAGTCCCTTAATTACTGGTTTTATGCCTTCAATAGCCTGAGGTTTTAATGGATACTGCCTTTGGTGAGGCAGTTTTGCTCCCGGTTTTACTTTTATTTTTACTGGTAAGGCTGTTTATTACTAGTCCTACATCCGTTTTGCTTTTGGACCACACACTGGTGGTATTTGCTCTAACAATCTCTTCTTGTTGGGCCGATAAACACCATCTGGTCCCTCTGGTCTAGGATTGAGCTCCACTTTTTGAGCTATAGCCTCATCATTTACTTTTAAATTAATTCGTATAAACTGCTGGTCTTTTGACAGATGTACTTGTGGACTTTCCATGTTTTTGCCATTCTTCAACTTCTGAGGCTGTCTTACCATTGGACCTAGGTCATGGGATTCGTACTTTCTGAGACTAAAAGGGTCACATGAGGTGTGGCATTCGGCACTTGATACCATTGTTGTTCAGCTGAAGTTAGCTTGACAGAAGCTGCGGCCCCTTGGGGGCCTAAATAAATTTCTGTGGTGGTTATGTGAAACAGTCGTTGATTCATCAATGCATCCCAGCAGCATGCATAGTCAGTTTGTTCTTGTTTGGCGTCGAACATCAGGGTGACATGTAAAGGTAAACTAGGTGTACATACTGCTTCATAGTGTTGTTCTGCCCAGGGCTTCCATTTTTCCCATTCCAGTTGAAGATTTTAATTTTCTGGTTGTAACTTCAGCCAGTATACCATGGGTTGCACAGGTCGGACCTTGTTTTCCATGTCCATAAGCACCATAATGTTGGCGAGTGCTTCGTCAGAAAAGTGTATTTGCAGTCCTTGAAGGGTACACACTATCTGGGTTTGTAGCTTACATAAAATGTCTCTTCCAGCAAATTCACAGGTGTATTTTGTGAGTATAACAGGGGTGCTTCAATTGTTTTTCCTGCAATCGTTACAGGAAGTGGGCGTGTAAAAGGTATTATTTGAGTTTTCCCAGAGAAGCCGATGGTCTTAATTACAGACCCAGAGAGGGGGAGATGAGCGCCCATTTTCCCTATGCAAGAGTATGTTGCCCCTGTATCCACCATGAAAGGGAAATCTCTGTTTTGTATATTAACAGTGACGGTTGGCTCTTCCTTAGGTATCATTGAAATAGCCAATGCCACCGTTTCCCCCTCTGTCTTCTCTAGGCCTCCCTATTGCCAATAGGCAGAGGGTCCAACCCAAGGTCGGGCCGGACAATTTCTCATTCGATGTCCAGGTTGTCCACAGCTCCAACACTCATTAGAGGGTTGATCCCCTATTGGGGTGTTGGTCCCATAGGCGGTCCCGCTTGACTGTTCCTGGGAGCTGAGTTCTGGAATCTGCTTCCAAATGAAGGTTGGCGAGATCCTCTTCGCCACCCTCCTCTTTGACCTTGAAAGTTCCGTGACTCTCCTCTCCACCCATGACTGTAGGTGGGTCCATTTCCGGGTGTGCCAGTGCTATGGTAGTGATAGTGATGCCTCCACTGGTGCTGAGACTTCTCCTGCAGCAGTGCTCCCTGCTGCTCCTTGGGTCTCTGTGTGGCTGTTACCACAGGTGCCTGTATGGTGGCGGCAGTGTTTGTCGTAGGGGCTAGGCTTGCCGACTCAGAAGGAACAGGGGTCATCATTGGTGCCTGGGTCTTTGTTTTTTCTTTCTTGACTTTGGTTAGCTCTCCCAACTGCATCTGCACCAATTTTTCCGTCAGGGATTTTGCTGCATCTTCTTCTTTTTGTTTTTCTTTCTTGTAGATTTCAAGATGGTGACAAATATGCTCAGAGTATAAAGCCCAATTCATTTTCGATAGTCCCACGACTCCATCTAGGGCTTTCTGAACCTCATCTGGTAGAGCCTTTTTTACAGTTATTTTAAACAGGATTTCTGTTGCTGGAGAATGGTTCCATGCATTTCCTGTTTCCTCGGCCATCTCTTCTGGAACCGGTGCAGGAACTTCTTTGGGCACTCTTCAGGTGTCCACTCCTCATCATCCAATTTAGAGGGATCCAAGACCTCAGGGTACTTTCTTCTCAGTCCTCCCACATGGAGTTTCTATAGCGATTAAAGGGGACTTCATCATGTTGATTAGTGCCCATCATCTGTGTTAGTCCAACCTTTCCTGCTAATTCTTCAGTGTCATGTTTTCCCATGACATGCATTAGCAAGGCTTTTATGTCGCCTAAAGACAAGGTTACCCCTGCAGTGCCTTCTTCTAAGGCAGTTATCCATCTCCCAGCTCCTTGGGTGATGTCTGGCAGTCTGTTGGCCAGCCCCACCATGTCTGTCCAGCTCCATGGGGTATACACATGATGACCATTTCTAACCACCAATGGGCATATGAGGTCTTCGTCCTCCTCTTCTTCTGTGCGGACTCCATACTGTCTTCCAGATCGAGTGCGACTGACTGGTTCCAGGCAGTCCATCCAGTCGGTTATATTCTGTTCTAAAGCCGCTATGTCTTTGGCTACACATTGTTGTCTTTGCCTGAGTCGGGCCTCTTTTGCAGTCTCAATGATGATCTCACCAGAAATTTTTCGGGTGGGTGGCTCTATAATGTGATTCCTTGATTGGGCGTCGATTGTTGTAATATTCTTCTTTCCTCGGCGTCCCTATGTCTTTGTATCTTTCCTTCGCTAGCCGCAGTTGCTCAGCTAGTTCTTCATTATCTCTTCTGGCCAGATCCAGTGTGTCACAGAAGCTCTTGTGCCACTCTTCGGAGCCTCTATAGCCTGTGAGGTCCAGTCGGCTGACTTATGGTGGGAGGGGATGGTTTTCAGTGGACCTCGATGTGCAGGCGGAGCCTTCAGGTCTCTCCTCTTTATCCTCGTCTGCCTCCGTGTCACTGTATTTGTGGCCCCCCCTGCTGGTCGTGGTGTGCGACCACTACTTTCGGACTTGGAGACCTTGTATGATCCATTTGACAGACTGAGGACCTGTCTCCTTGTGGCTCTCGAGCTTTTAGTGTCCAGTGTGAATTTGCCCTCCACAATCCATGCCTTGGTCCTCTTCACGAGTTCCTAATACAAATTGTCCAGCTGTCTTCCCCATATCATGAAGTTTATATGGGGGTGGCTCTGCTTCCCAGCTCGGTGCACTGGCTTTAGTCTCTTGGATCTTTCCTCTGTCATTTTTTTCTCTTTCTGCTGTAGCCTCTGTGCTTCCTGCTTGAACAAGGCCAAAACTTCTTTTTCTTCAGTGCGTTTTTTGTTGTTTTTTACGTTCTTCTGCTGATCTTTAATTTCTTTTTTCTGTATTTCTACCGCAACTGCTTCACACATCACCGGATCAAATGATCCCACCAAAGGCCATTGCCTGCCCCCATGTGACCTTTTGTGCCACTTTCTCATACATTGGTTGGCCTTAGTGCGTTTTCCTGGATATTTTCTTAGTACTAAGTCTAGCGGGGTACTTTCCCAACCTTGACCTTGAGAGTTACCCATGTAACCCTGACAAACGCTATGTGAGGTGTTTCTATGGTGTTCTGGTAGTCCCTCAGGGGCTGTCCTGATCCAGACCAATAACTTGCTGGCTGTAACACCTGTTTTGTATTTTAAACCCTTAAAAGGATTAAATTTCCAACTGCTATGCCCGTCTTCTTTTTCTTTAACTAAATATGAAAATTTACCTGTTTCCCACCGAACCTTCCTTGGGACCACAGTCAGAGTCACCTAGGAAACAGTTCTTCACCTGGATCGGTTGGTAGTGTTACTAAATGATTTAATGGTATGCTAAGTTCTTTATTAGGGTCAGCACAAAGCAGCTCCAGCCACGGGTTAAACCCTGATGCCACAGACGTCTTATCAGCAGCTCCCAATTAATTAGAGGGGAATTGTTCTTTCTTTTGCTTCAGATTGATTACCTTAGTAATCCTGCCATAATTTCTGATTGATCTCTTGTTCGTCCTGCCAATGTTCTGCTCCTACCCTGTCAAAATAGGTCCTTTCCAGCCAAAAATGGTCCTGATTCCCTGGGTTTCGATGTCTCCGTCAGTCAAGTAATGTTCTGGGAGTATTATTTCATCATCACTTAAGTCTCCCATCAATGACTGTCCCAAGCATTGATCAGTCTGTCAGCTTTTCACTATAATCTAAGCCTTATCTCTTTTGATTTATAACCAACTTTATTTATTTAATCCTCTTACAACCCTAACACCTCCTAATGTCTTTGCTCCGACTTTCTATTTCCCTTCTAATTTATTTTTTTATTTTTTTTTTTTAACTTTCTGCTTCTCGTCTTTTTCTGCTATGTTTGTTTATTAGTTTTCTCTCTTTGAAATAATATCTACCTTCTCTGTATTTACATAGCACTCTTTCTCCTGTCTTTTTCTTCACTGTCTGTTTCACACTTTCCTCTCTGCCTGTCATGCACCTCCCAAGTCCTCCTGTTGGGTCTAAATACCTCCCCCTCGTACTCTTTCACATTATCTTGTATGTCAGCCAGCCTGCAAGTTCTCACAGCTTTACACAGATTACTCTCCACTCCTCCCCACACACAATCTTCAAAAGCTTTATACACAAAAATTATTAAAAAACAACTTTCTATATATCTCTATCTAGCCTTCTGCCACTTTTCACTCCGCGGCTTTAACAACCTTTTTATTCACTTAACACCAATGTGTTCTGTTAAGCATGTATCTCTTCTTCACGTTAGACAGCTTCTCCGGCGCTGTCAGCAACTTCATATATTACTTTTTTCAAGCCCTCTTTGAGCGTACAATATTTCATTTACTTCTACGCCTTACCGCGCCTCGCGTGCGTATCCTGTGCTTAATATATTATTTTCCACCAGCTCCTTTCTGAGCATACAATATTTCATTTACTTCTACGCCTTACCGCGCCTCGCGTGCGTATCCTGTGCTTAATATATTATTTTCACAAGCTCCTTTCTGAGCATACAATATTTCATTTATTTCTACGCCTTACCGCGCCTCGCGTGCGTATCCTGTGCCTTTCTGCACTTTCTTCTGCCTTTTTTTTTTTTTTTCACTTACTGAGCTCCTCGTGAGCTTAATGTGCCTTTGCACTGAAAATATTCTCTTTTTCTTTTCTTATAAAAAAACTCATATTACTGTACTTAATACTTATTCTTCTCCCACGCCCCACAAGCGTGTATTTGGTGCCTTACTGCACTATTTTCTGCTTCATTAATTCTCATGTATCTGCACTAACTCTCTATTTATTTTATTATTTTTTTATAGTTTTTCTCTTTTCTTAAAAAATGACGTCCTTTATTGAGCTCTTTTACTTACTGTCAGCTGTGCTTCTTTGCACTTTTCTTTTTAAATCTCTTTATCACGTACGGTATTTCTACTGTGCCCCCTCAGGCGCTTATCTTGTGCTTTCTCTGCACGTATTCTCTTGTTAAACTCTTTTTTCTCACTTATTTCACTTCAGTCTCTGTTAAACTCTTTAAATAACCTTGTATTACCTTGTATCTATTTGTCAGTATACTCCCTAAATTAACCCCTACAGCGCATGCTATCAGCCGGCACGTTAGTAACGAATTTCAACACCAATTATTCCCCAAGCATCCAGGTTAGTTCTTCACGCACTCTTTTCCGCACCAGAGTTCATGAACATTCCTGACCTTTCACTCACATAGACATTCTTTTTCCCGGGAACACACACACCTTCTGAGCATTTTATCTACAAGGCCTGATAATTTTCAATCTTATCTTTTTTAGTCTCTTATCAATTTTCTTAGTCCAGGTTCTTTTGGGAAAGAGGCAATTAAAAATATCACCTGTCAACTTGGGCGGAAATCCCGACTCACTCCTCCAGATCGTGCAGAAGTTATAAAGGTTTCTGCTTACCTTTTAGTCGTGATCACTGTTATTTACGGTCTGGAGGGATGAGCTGGACTGCCCCAGGCTGCCGGAATGCCCCTGGACCCTCCTGAAGCTGGCTCGCCAAGTTCTGTCGCGGCTCGTCTTTTTGGTCTTCTCAGGATGTCGTCTTTTAGATAACACAAACTAATTGCAAGTGATATGCTAGAAAGAGGACACAACACTTTAGAATAATTCAGCCTTAAGCAAGATAAAATGCACAGAGTTTTTAAGTTTATTTAAGCCTTCGACACAAAGCTTAGACAAACTGAGTCCTCTAGAGAGACTGAATATGACAACCGCGCTCGTCTATTTATTGGAGACCCGCGGGCATCGCTCCTCCTTCGACTTTTTTATTTATTTCATTCCCAAGACATGGTTTTCTATTGGAAGCGTCCTCTAGTGAACCCTAAGCAGGTGTTAGGCCATTATTTCAATGTGACAAACGCTCCCATTAAAACATGAAGGATTTACAACTGATTTTTTTAAAAGACCTTCAGCCACAGGTGCAGCTGGCCTGAGGCCCCCTCCGCACGTGGCCTCAGCCACACGTGCAGCTGGCCTGAGGCCCCTGCACGCGGCCTGCGGGAAAGCACCTAAAAGGCCTTGGAAAGCCCCTGACAGACTAAATGACTAATAGAGCCCTTTTTTTGGGTTGAACACCTGCTAGTTCAACCAGAGGACATACAGTTCGGATCAGGACACTTGATAGTTCATCACAGTTCAAATATGGACCTAAAAATTCTTCTACATTATATACGAGGTCTATTAGAAAAGTATCCGACCTTATTATTTTTTTCAAAAACCATATGGATTTGAATCACGTGTGATTGCGTCAGACAAGCTTGAACCCTCGTGCGCATGCGTGAGTTTTTCCACACCTGTCGGTTGCGTCATTCGCCTGTGAGCAGGCTTTGAGTGAGGAGTGGTCCAGCCCCCTCATCATTGTTTCATTGCCAAGAAATGGCGGAATGATTTGGGCTTTTTTTCCATCAGAATTTTTTCAGAAACTGTTAGAGACTGGCAGCTGGAAACCATTAGAAAAATTTATCTGGCTTTCGGTGAAAATGTTACGGGCTTGGTAGAGAATAAGGAGTGTTGCTGTCGCTTTAAGGACGGCCCCCAGTGGCTGTGGGGCGCGCCGCGCTCTGAAGCCGCCATCGACAGGCTGAACGACCATTTCATTTCTAAACGGATGGCTGTCTGGATCCGTGACCATCGTGTGCCATTTCTCTGGTTATCACAAGAGCTGGACATCAACCATTTTCTGGCAGATTTCACTTTAAACAAGAGATTTTGTCATGGAAAGCCGAGCGGAGGCTTTGCGCGTCATGATGGATTTGCTACTGGAGCGAGACAAAACCACCTCCGTTTTGGTCTCACAGGACAGCTTTGAGATGGCATTCAGACAGCTGTCGGTGGCTTTTCCTTCGAGTGATTATCCGAGAAATTGTGGATGCGCCTGGACATGCCAGAACATGTTGTGAGGCTTCATCACGGTGTTGCTTTGCGCCATGCGGCACCGCCGCGACGCGTGAAGCCTCCGCTCCTCTTTCCATGACAAAAACTCCTGTAACAGTGGAATGCGCCGTTCATTTCCAAACTGGATGCTGTTTTTTATCCGGGACGTCGTCTGACTAGCACAGGAATTGTGAAAAGACGTGGACATCAGCACTTTTTCGGCACATTGAGACAGACGTGCGGAGGAATTCCGCGAGTAGCGGCGGTGCCGCATGGCACAAAGCAACGCCGTGATGAAGCCTCACGGGACATGTTCTGGCATGTCCAGGCACATCCACAATTTCTCGGATAATCACTCGATAGAAAAACCACCGACAGCTGTCTGAACGCCATCTCAAAGCCGTCCTGTGAGACCAAAATGGAGGTGGTTTTGTCTCGCTCCAGTAGCAAATCCATTGTGATGCGCGAAGCCTCCGCTCGGCTTTCCATGACAAAATCTCTTGTTAAAAGTGAAATCTGACGGAAAATGGTTGATGTCCAGCTCTTGTGATAACCAGAGAAATGGCACACGATGGTCACGGATCCAGACAGCCATCCGTTTAGAAATGAAATGGTCGTTCAGCTTGTCGATGGCGGCTTCAGAGCGCGGCGCGCCCCACAGCCGCTGGGGGCCGTCCTTAAAGCGACAGTAATACTCCTTATTCTCTACCAAGCCCGTAACATTTTCACCGAAAGCCAGATAAATTTTATAATGGTTTCCAGCTGCCAGTCTCTAACAGTTCCTGAAAAAATTCTGATGGAAAAAAGCCCAAATCATTCCGCCATTTCCTGGCAATGAAACAACGACGAGGGGGCTGGACCACTCCTCACTCAAAGCCTGCTCACAGGCGAATGACGCAACCGACAGGTGTGGAAAAACTCACGCATGCGCACGAGGGTTCAAGCTTGTCTGACACAATCACACGTGATTCAAATCCAATATGGTTTTTGAAAAAAATAATAAGGTCGGATACTTTTCTAATAGACCTCGTACATATTTGTTACTATGCTTGTCCAGTCCCAAAACATCCACATATTTTGTGTATCCAGAAGAGTCAACACTATTTGATATTGTAAATACGTATGTGGAGTTTAGTGTTTTATTTTATTTTATTTTTTATTTTAAAGGAAGGTGCTGTGTGCGTGGATATTCCACAGTAACTGTATGTTTCTCTCCAGGTATGTGACTGAGTTCCTGAAGTTCGGCAACTTGTCAGCGCTCCGTACGTTCAGAGTGCTGAGAGTCCTTAAAGCCATTTCAGTTATACCAGGTAGGCAACTGGAATGATCTTCAGCATTCTGCCTTATCCCCCCCCCCACCATCCACAGCGCTTCACTTTTTCCACATTTTGTTATGTTACAGCCTTATTCCACAATGGAGGAAAGTCTTTTCTTCTTCAAAATTCTACACACAAAACCCCATAATGACTATGTGAAAAAAGTTTTTATGAGATTTTTGCAAATTTATAAAAAATAAAAAAAAACCTAACATTTCTCATGTACATAAGTATTGACAGCCTTTGCCATGAAGCTCAAAATTGAGCTCAGCTGTATCCTGTTTCCACTGCTCATCCTTAAGATGTTTCTACAGCTTAATTGGAGTCCACCTGGGGTAAATTCAATTGATTGGACATGGGTCACCTGTCTGTCGGTATCGGCGGTGGCGGCGTGTGTGAACATCTTCATCTTCAAAATTACTGAGCCAGTGAAGCTGAAACTTGGCATAAATGTTCCGTCCTATAGACACAAAAATTTGTTTGAGGTATTCCAACCTGATGTCAAACATGGATGCCATGGTGGCCATATTGAACATGCTACCTCGAGCCATTTGTCAGCAGTTTATAAAGATATTTAGCTTAAATTTGGTACAAGGCTAACTTGTAGGTAGCTCCAAAACACAACAGACAGGTTTTTAAGATTTTTTTAATGTTGACCTTGATGCGACCTTTGGAGCTTGGCCATGCCCACTTTGTAGCTGAAACCATAATGTCTTGTATCATCCAGGTGTGCATCAGTTCCCGTGGTGCTGTTTTTTCCTTTGCACTGATGTTTCTGTGCAGACGGTTCCTTGATTGCTGCTTGCTGCTGTTGATCCAGCTGCGGTCATAAAGACATGCTGTTGTGTAATCTGTGGTGAGGGTGTGTCCCATCATTATCATCACACAAATGCACCGTCCTATTTTGTTTTGTTCCTTTCTTATACCTGATGAGGACACCATGCTGAATTTGAACCAATGTGCGCACAAGCAGCATCTGTTCTGTCAACAAACTGAAAGCAGTTTTGAACAAATGGTTACGGTCTTCTTGTTACAAGTGTGTTATTAGATTGATATCAGATTATTAGACATAACATGACTGGTGTTTACTTTGAGTTTTCATTAATTAATAAGTGATTAATTAATTAATAAGTGATGCTATTATTTGCAGGACTGAAGACCATTGTTGCTGCTTTGTTCCAGTCGGTGAAGAAGCTGTCTGATGTGATGATCCTCACCGTCTTCTGCCTGAGTGTCTTTGCTCTCATAGGGTTGCAACTGTTTATGGGCAATTTACAGCAAAAATGTATGTTCTGGCCCCACAAAAATATCACCTGGGATGATCTTAAAAAGTCATTGAGTCCAGATGGCACATTACCCAATGGGTCTCATATGAATGAAATGCTCCAACCAACCGACACTGTCAACTGGACAGAGTACTCGCTTGACAAGAGTGAGTATTTAAATTTCACAAATTGGCTTTCAGGTTGTCCAAACCTAAGATTAAATGTAAGTTGTATTATAGAAATTAATTGTTCCTCATCATTTTGTTCTATTGGGTACTCAGAAAAGAAAACAGATCAAAGCTCAAGTTTCACAGATGTCTTTGGCAAACAGCAGCTGATATTTCACATCTTTTTAAGAAAATACACCATGGGGTTGTAAAATTGATTATGCAACAGATAAAAGTTGCACTATGCATGGTTTCTGCTTGGATAACTATAACTCCTTCATCATTGCTATGTGTGTCTTGGTGGCTTCCCTTGTTAGTCTCCTTTTTGGAGTGTCACTCAGTTTTTGTAAATTGCCTACTCCAGACAGATTTGCCATACATTATCATAGTGTTTACATTTAATCATTGATGTAAATGAAGTCCAAGACATAATCAGTGCCTTGGAAATGTCCATGTATCCATCCCTTGACTTGTCTAAAGAAGACTGGCTGTAAAAGTGATGAGTTGTCTGAATTAATCCTTATATATAGTGTGTCCCATTAGTAATAGACTCTGAAGCTGGAAGGACTGTGTATAAAAGAGAGGAAATGTGACCCAACCATTATATTTTGTCAGTAGGGTTTTACATGATCCAGTGGCTTATTGCGTTCCCATTTATTCTTTATTTTTCCTCACTTCAAAGGATTCAAGGATTCAAAAGAATTTTATTGTCATATGCACGAAGGAACATGTTCCCTGCACAATGAAATGTGTCTACTGCATTTAACCCATCCTAATTGCCAGTTAGGAGCAGAGGTCACCTTTAGGCGCCCGGGGACCAGCTCCAGATGTATATCCCTGCCTTATGGTCAACAGCAGGGCTGAGCAAACCATGACCGGCCTCATGACGACAGACGACACACATAACACACAACACACATAAAAAGCACACACAAGGTAAAACTTGGCTTTTTGTAAGAGATGCACAGTAAATTCCTTTACTATAGCATCTCATTCCCATTGCCTGAATTTTCCGCTCAAATTCTACTATGAGGGTTTATGATTGATAGGCATGCAGAAATATGGATTTGACAAGGGATCACAAATTCAAATTCAACATGATTAGACAGTTCATTAAGTAGATCCTATAATCCAAAACAATGTCACCAGTGCTTCAGAATTTTTATGGTTGTTAGAAAGCATAATATTTTACTTCTGTCTCCAACAGAAAATCACTATTACCTGCCAAACAAAAAGGACCCACTACTTTGTGGGTTAGGCACAGGGGCTGGGTAAGTTTTATTGTAACGTACTGGGAATCCAAATATAGATTAGAGTTGTTTTTCCATGTGGGGAAAGGAGAACACAGTGATCCGTGTGAACATCCACATTAATTCTCTGTGTAGGCAGTGTCCGGAGGGGTACGTGTGTCAGAGTGGGAAGGAACCCAGACTATGGCTACACCAGCTTTGACACCTTTGGTTGGGCCTTTCTTGCTCTGTTCAGACTGATGACTCAGGATTACTGGGAAAACCTTTACCAGCAGGTACGTATAGCAAGCAGGAAGAAAAGCTGAAAAACTGTTAAAACGGTAAGCAGTATTCAGCGTACACTGTTTGGTGCTAAATACGTTTTGCTGGGGAGATTTCATCATAGCGGCACTGTTACTGTGTACTTATTGGTTTGTCAGTGGTCCTGTGAGAACGCCGTGCAGAAAAATGTAATATTTATCCTCTGTTTGCAGAACCAGCCACTGCTTGTTCTGTTAGCTAGGTTTGTGTCAGAGACAATGCGGTCTCATATTACAGTATTTATGAAAGAGAAGGCTTCATGCACTCTGTTCAAACAAATCCTGAAATGAAGGGTTTCATCTTTGTCCCTTTGGGAAAATGCTTTTGTCCTAAGATGACAAAGATGAGCAGCATCATAAGTTAAGCAAAGACTCCAGACTAGGCTTAGGTGTGAATGAAATCATGGTCTTTATTCCAGGCTCTGGTACGGTACACATGTGATCAGTCAGCGAGGCAGAGGTACAAGCAGGGTCAGCCAGATACGTACTCATGGACAAGCAGGGTTCTGTGGCACGAGCAAACATGGATATCTGTGGAGAGGTAAGAGGCATAGTCAAGGAGAACAGAACAGAAATCGGAACATGGCTTGGCAAACTCAGGACTGTGATTAAAGGCTGGAAAGTGTACAAAGACAACAACCTAGCAGTGAGCTGTGAGACTGTGAGGGCTTAAATAACAGGTGGTGTAAACGAGGTGCATGTTCAGACTGATTAGGTAACAAGGTGCATGTGTGGAGCGAAGATTCTAGAAAGGGGGCGTGGCTAGTGGACCAAGATAGTGTACTGTGCAAGATAGTTAAGGGAGGACTGCTGAAAGAGACAAAGCTGTGTGAGCAGGTGCGAGAGCGTGAGTGAATCGAAACACAAAGCAGACAGAAACAAGGTGAGAAACAAAGACATGAGGCAGGTGCAGTGATGTGAGAACATAATCAGATGGACATGAAGTACGAGAACATGATGGCAGGTGTGGGTGAGGCGTGGAAACAGACAAATGGCTATGGGGGAAAAACTGAGAACCGAGCTACAACTGAAACCGAGGGCAGAATAAAATACAACTGTGAACAGGAACTTGAACAGAGCATGAGTCATGAGAACTAAAAGAAAACCAAGAGATAATAATAAGTACAAAAGACAAAACTACATAAGAACTGATCAGAGAAATGATAGGAACGTAAACACAGAGACAAAACTAAACTGGAACTGACTAATGACATAAGAATACACTAAAGATAACCAAGCAAAGACTAGATAATAAACAGAAAGCAAAAGCAGAAAATGACACAAATGAAAACAGCAAAAGTAAACAGATGATAACTAAAAGATCCATAATGTGAATATAAACCGGCTGGAGAAAACTAGAACGGAACTGAGCATATACCCAAAGAATAAAAGTAACAAGAAACACAATGACAAAGCAAAATAGAACAGAGAATAACCACATCATGAAAATAACAATTAATAAAACAAAGCTGGGGCAGATGGAGATGAACTAAAGAAAGAGGCAAAATAAGATTTAAAGCCTAGAACAGGGCCATGACATTTAAAGCCATGACAGTGTTATGTTCTGTTTGTTTCTGCTCTGGCGCTTTCTGTGCAAATGAAGTTCCTAACGGATGAATAAAGTTGATTTGATGGAGTACAGGGGCACCATCAGGGATTTTGGGCCCCGTGAAAAGAAATCTTACTTGGCCACCCCTATATTATTTTGTCAGGATTATAATTGTATTATGTATGTAATTGTATTGTATATGTCAATCATGGGCCCCTAGAATCCTTCTCCTTCTTCTCCCCTTTTTGGCACCCCTGGGTATGACTCCTATCAGGTTCAAGCCAACCATACACTGCATAATGACACAATGCGGTACTGCCACATCACTAACACATTAATGTTATGCCCAACCCCACAATAGTCAAGAATTGTTTCGAGGTGGCATTCCCTGAAGGTGGAGCAATAGTTTTTGAGTTATGTGCACACAGCAACCCAATCTCACGCGATCCTAATAACCCCTTCAAATGTAATCCTTCTCATTTCTTGATCCAGAGTTCTGTGCATATCTATTTCTTTCTTTCTGTCTCTAGACCTTTATAGTATTAAACAAAGGCAAGTATATCTTCCGCTTCAACGCTGCTTCCGCCTTGTATCTCCTAAGCCCCTTCAACCTCATTCGAAGAATATCAATTTGGATTTTGGTACACTCATATCCTTTCATCAAGGCATTAATCTGATTAGCAGGAATAATGTCTGTGTAGAGCTTCAGCTGCGGTCATTAGCGTGCGCCAGTCTCTGGCTGTGGACAAATGCAAAATGTGATGAATTGCTTATGTTACCACCTCAATATGTGTAGCCAGTGCAAATGTGTTTTGTGATTGTGTGAAGTATCATCAATCATGCATGAAAGATATATATTCCACTCTGAGCTCCATAGCTTCCTTGACAACTGCTCGCAAGTTGTTCAGCAGGGTGATCATGTGCACGATCATAGCTAACTGTGTATTCATGACAATGAATCGACCAGAAGAGTGGACAAAGAATGTGGAGTAAGTTTTCCATGAAATACTGAACAAAATATGTTGCGCAAAGTGAAGACGCTGTATAAGTAACAAGCTTTTTTTTGTTTGTATTCAACAGGTACACATTCACTGCAATATATACATTTGAGTCCCTCATTAAAATATTAGCTCGAGGGTTCTGTATAGGGAAGTTCACATTTCTAAGAGATCCCTGGAACTGGCTGGATTTCAGTGTCATTGTCATGGCGTGAGTACTGTCCACCCTCACACTCAACTCAGAAATCACTTGTGCAAGTTTTGCATCGTTGCCTAAAAGATTATGGGGAGCTGTGCACATTTCCATCTGGTGAAAAAGTTAGGGCATGCAGCTTCATGATGAAGTGGCATAGAGGAGGGTTATTTTTTGAAGAAAACTTGAATTTACTACAATTTTCCAGATGGCACATCAGAGATGCAAGCCTAGATTTGATGTTTTGTTGAAATAAAATTATTTTCTGCTCCACTCCACTATGAAACGATGAGTACTTATGCAAAATGCAAAACTTGCACTTGGGGGAGGTGATGGTCTAGTGGTTAAGTGTTGGGTTTGAGATCACAGTATCCTTGGTTCAAGTCCCAGCTTGACCAGCAAATCACTAAGGACCCTTGGGCAAAGTCCTTAATCCCCTAGTTGCTCTTGGTGTGTAGTGCGCACCTTGTATGGCAACACCCTAACACGGGGTCAATGTGAGGCATTATTTGTAAAGCGCTTTGAGCGTCTGATGCAGATAGAAAAGCGCTATATAAATGCAGTCCATTTACCATTTTATTTTGACCTTATTGAAATCAATTATGAAGAAATGCAAACAGTATGGCACTCTATGGTACATCTGTGTGAGGGTAACAGTTCTCAAAAACTGAGTGACTGCACAAGAATGAGACAAGTGACGAAAGCCACCAAGACACCCAAACAACTCTGAAGAAGTTATAAACTTCTGTGGCTGTGACTGGAGAAATTGTGCAAGGTGTAAAATGGACGAAAAGGTCAAATCAAATCAATTTTATTTATATAGCGCCAAATCACAACAAACAGTTGCCCCAAGGCGCTTTATATTGTAAGGCAAGGCCATACAATAATTACGGAAAAACCCCAACGGTCAAAATGACCCCCTGTGAGCAAGCACAGCAACAGTGGGAAGGAACTCTAGCTACTCTCAGTACTCTAGCTGCAGCATTTTGAATTAACGGAAGACTTTTCAGGGAACTTTTAGGACAACCTGATAATAATGAATTACAATAGTCCAGCCTAGAGGAAATAAATGCATGAATTAGTTTTTCAGCATCACTCTGAGACAAGACCTTTCTAATTTTAGAGATATTGCGCAAATGCAAAAAAGCAGTCCTACATATTTGTTTAATATGCGCATTGAATGACATATCCTGATCAAAAATGACTCCAAGATTTCTCACAGTATTACTAGAGGTCAGGGTAATGCCATCCAGAGTAAGGATCTGGTTAGACACCATGTTTCTAAGATTTGTGGGGCCAAGTACAATAACTTCAGTTTTATCTGAGTTTAAAAGCAGTAAATTAGAGGTCATCCATGTCTTTATGTCTGTAAGACAATCCTGCAGTTTAGCTAATTGGTGTGTGTCCTCTGGCTTCATGGATAGATAAAGCTGGGTATCATCGCGTAACAATGAAAATTTAAGCAATGCCGTCTAATAATACTGCCTAAGGGAAACATGTATAAAGTGAATAAAATTGGTCCTAGCACAGAACCTTGTGGAACTCCATAATTAACCTTAGTCTGTGAAGAAGATTCCCCATTTACATGAACAAATTGTAATCTATTAGATAAATATGATTCAAACCACCGCAGCGCAGTGCCTTTAATACCTATGGCATGCTCTAATCTCTGTAATAAAATTTTATGGTCAACAGTATCAAAAGCAGCACTGAGGTCTAACAGAACAAGCACAGAGATGAGTCCACTGTCTGAGGCCATAAGAAGATCATTTGTAACCTTCACTAATGCTGTTTCTGTACTATGATGAATTCTAAAACCTGACTGAAACTCTTCAAATAGACCATTCCTCTGCAGATGATCAGTTAGCTGTTTTACAACTACCCTTTCAAGAATTTTTGAGAGAAAAGGAAGGTTGGAGATTGGCCTATAATTAGCTAAGATAGCTGGGTCAAGTGATGGCTTTTTAAGTAATGGTTTAATTACTGCCACCTTAAAAGCCTGTGGTACATAGCCAACTAATAAAGATAGATTGATCATATTTATGATCGAAGCATTAATTAATGGTAGGGCTTCCTTGAGCAGCCTGGTAGGAATGGGGTCTAATAGACATGTTGATGGTTTGGAAGAAGTAACTAATGAAAATAACTCAGACAGAACAATTGGAGAGAAAGAGTCTAACCAAATACCGAAATCACTGAAAGCAGCCAAAGATAACGATACGTCTTTGGGATGGTTATGAGTAATTTTTTCTCTAATAGTTAAAATTTTATTAGCAAAGAAAGTCATGAAGTCATTACTAGTTAAAGTTAAAGGAATACTCGGTTCATTAGAGCTCTGACTCTTTGTCAGCCTTGCTACAGTGCTGAAAAGAAACCTGGGGTTGTTCTTATTTTCTTCAATTAGTGATGAGTAGTAAGATGTCCTAGCTTTACGGAGGGCTTTTTTTTATAGCGCAACAGACTCTTTTTCCAGGCTAAGTGAAGATCTTCTAAATTAGTGAGACGCCATTTCCTCTCCAACTTACGGGTTATCTGCTTTAAGCTGCTTTAAGTTTGTGAGTTATACCACGGAGTCAGGCACTTCTGATTTAAGGCTCTCTTTTTCAGAGGAGCTACAGCATCCAAAGTTGTCTTCAGTGAGGATGTAAAACTACTGACGAGATACTCTATCTCAGTGATTTTCAACCTTTTTTGAGCCGCGGCACCCTTTTTATATTTACAAAATCCTGCGGCACACCACCAACCAAAATAATAATAATGCTATTACCTCTGGTTTTGCGCAAAACCCAATTATCGCAATAGAAAATCGATACAGAAACACCGCATTTCGAAAATCCTCAAGCATTTTGCGCTCTGATCTCAAGTAGGGCTGTCACGATTAGGAATTTCTGGAGACGATTAATTGTCAGACAAATAATTGCGATTGACGAATATATTGTCTTTTTTTTGTCTTTTTTTCCCCCTTCTTTATATTCTACTATTGTAGTATAATTACACAACTCTGGAAGACCGTTTGGCTTCTGTGAGTGGAGAAACTGGGAATGGTGCAACATTTTTATTTTTATCTTCATTTTACATACAGTCCCAACTTTTCTGATTTGTGGTTGTTTCTTTTGCATTTCTGAAATTGTTTCTCCTCATCAGTCACGTTTTGTGCTTAAACATGCATTAAGCTCAAGATTGAACAAATAAATACCTTTGAAAAATAACAGCTGTTAAAGTTCAGAGTTCTCACCTGCTTTTTGTGATCTCTGCGTCTGAACATTGTTTTCTTGTGTGGCTCAGTTCATTCATATATTCTCATTTTTAAATATGTTTTTAAAGATATTTGACCGTTTATTTCATCTCATGATCTCATAAATTCAGCATACGACGCACACATGGTGTGAACAGGACGGTAACGGCAGAATCACGCCTTTAGAGAAAGTTCAGAGAGAAGTAAAGGCAGCTTCACGTTTCCGTTTTGTTAACGTTCACTCGGGTTAAATCCTCTCTCTGCCGCGCTCGCTGTGCACTGAACGTGTCGCGCCTGCATTCAGGAATCTCCCTCACCCACCCCCTCCCTCGCAGTCTGCAGCCTGTTAACTCTGGCGCGCACACACACAGGCACAGACACACACACCAACAGCTCCGCATTTTAGACGGCTTTTGAAGAAGATGGCACTGTTTTAATCGGCCGTCAGCCTCCTTGTTATTGTCCCGCCTTAAGACGAGAGCGAGGCTGCAGCATGTTTGACGTCAGATTCTGAGTCGTTTTACGCTTTGTGGATAAAATAAATAATTCACGGTAATCGGGAATATGAAAAATAATCGCGAATATGAAAAATACCCACGGCCCCTGACGATCGATCACGGCACCCTAGGGTGCCGCGGCACCCCGGTTGAGAATCACTGCTCTATCTCACTTACAGAGTTTAGGTAGCTACTCTGCCCTGTGTTGGTATATGGCATTAGAGAACATAAAGAAGGAATCACATCACTAAACCTAGTTACATCGCTTTCTGAAACACTTCTAGTGTAATGAAACTTATTCCCCACTGCTGGGTAGTCCATCAGAGTAAATGTAAATGTTATTAAGAAATGATCAGACAGAAGGGAGTTTTCAGGGAATACTGTTAAGTCTTCTATTTCCATACCATAAGTCAGAACAAGATCTAAGATATGATTAAAGTGGTGGGGGACTCATTTACATTTTGAGCAAGGCCAATTGAGTCTAATAATAGATTAAATGCAGTGTTGAGGCTGTCATTCTCAGCATCTGTGTGGATGTTAAAATCTCCCACTATAATTATCTTATCTGAGCCAAGCACTAAGTCAGACAAAAGGTCTGAAAATTCACAGAGAAACTCACAGTAACGACCAGGTGGACGATAGATAATACAAATAAAACTGGTTTTTGGGACTTCCAGTTTGGATGGACAAGACTAAGAGTCAAGCTTTCAAATGAATTAAAGCTCTGTCTGGGTTTTTGATTAATTAATAAGCTGGAATGGAAGATTGCTGCTAATCCTCTGCCTTGGCCCGTGCTACGAGCGTTCTGGCAGTTAGTGTGACTCGGGGGTGTTGACTCATTTAACTCACTAACATATTCATCCTGCTGTAACCAGGTTTCTGTAAGGCAGAATAAATCAATATGTTGATCAATTATTATATCATTTACTAACAGGGACTTAGAAGAGAGAGATCTAATGTTTAATAGACCACATTTACTGTTTTAGTCTGTGGTGCAGTTGAAGGTGCTATATTATTTTTTCTTTTTGAATTTTTATGCTTAAATAGATTTTTACTGGTTATTGGTGGTCTGGAGCAGGCACCGTCTCTACGGGGATGGGGTAATGAGGGGATGGCAGGGGGGGGGGAGGTGCAGAGAGGTGTGTAAGACTACAACTCTGCTTCCTGGTCCCAAACCTGGATAGTCACGGTTTGGAGGATTTAATAAAATTGGCCAGATTTCTAGAAATGAGAGCTGCTCCATCCAAAGTGGGATGGATGCCGTCTCTCCTAACAAGACCAGGTTTTCCCCAGAAGCTTTGACAATTATCTATGAAGCCCACCTCATTTTTTGGACACCACTCAGACAGCCAGCAATTCAAGGAGAACATGTGGCTAAACATGTCACTCCCGGTCCGATTGGGGAGGGGCCCAGAGAAAACTACAGAGTCCGACATTGTTTTTGCAAAGTTACACAACGGTTGAATGTTAATTTTAGTGACCTCCGATTGGCGTAACCGGGTGTCATTACTGCCGACGTGAATTACAATCTTACCAAATTTACGCTTAGCCTTAGCCAGCAGTTTCAAATTTCCTTCAATGTCGCCTGCTCTGGCCCCCGGAAGACAATTGACTATGGTTGCTGGTGTCGCTAACTTCACATTTCTCAAAACAGAGTCGCCAATAACCAGAGTTTGTTCCTCAGCGGGTGTGTCGCTGAGGGGGAAAAACGGTTAGAAATGTGAACGGATTGGCGGTGTACACGGGGCTTCTGTTTAGGGCTACGCTTCCTCCTCACAGTCACCCAGTCGGCCTGCTTTCCCGGCTGCTCGGGATCTGCCAGAGGGGAACTAACGGCGGCTAAGCTACCTTGGTCCGCACCGACTACAGGGGCCTGGCTAGCTGTAGAATTTTCCACGGTGCGGAGCCGAGTCTCCAATTCGCCCAGCCTGGCCTCCAAAGCTACGAATAAGCTACACTTATTACAAGTACCATTACTGCTAAAGGAGGCCGAGGAATAACTAAACATTTCACACCCAGAGCAGAAAAGTGCAGGAGAGACAGGAGAAGCCGCCATGCTAAACCGGCTAAGAGCTAGTAGCTGCGCTAAGCTAGCGGATTCCTAAAAACACACGACGTGAATAATGTGTAAATAATTTAGAGGTGATTCAGCAGAGGAGTGTAGTTAAGGCACGTGAAGATTACACTGTGAAACAAATCGTTATCTAGTTATCTAGATCAATCTAACTGCGCAGATTAAACAGCTAACAGATACAGCAAAACACCGCTGTGCTCCGGAACAGGAAGTGATACAATACCGCAGTGAGAGCCAACCACCAGTAGAGGCAAGCCTAGGTAAATGGACTTGTATGGCATGCATCGGTGCTGCCATACAAGACACTCAGTACACACTGGGAGCAACAGGGGATTAAAGACCTTGCACAAGGGCCCTTAGTGATTTTACAGTCAGGCTGGGATTTTAACCTAGGATGTTCTGGTCTCAAGCTCAACGCCTTAACCACTAGACCATCACCAACCACAACGTCCAAGACATAATCAGTGTTTGGGAAATGTTTGGGTCCATCCCCTCATTTGTCTGACCGAAACTGAATGTTAAAGTGATGGTTTACATGTGTTATAATAAAGGGGAAATTACTTATTCACACCATCATTTTAGTTTTTATGTTTTTATTTATTTAAAGTCATGATGTAGAGATTAATTTTCACTGTGAGTTTAAAGGACAGAATTTTCGAAATTTTTTATAAAAAACCCCGAATTTCTTTTTTTTATGTTATAAAAACTTTCAATCATTTAAAAGCTCAAGGGGGCACTAACTTTTTCACAGCACTGTAGCTCACCGTAGTGATACAGTCTAAACTTATTGTCGCGGCTCGTCCTATTTTGGTCTTCTCAGGATGTCGTCTTTTAGATAACACAAACTAATTGCAAGTGATATGCTAGAAAGAGGACACAACACTTAGAATAATTCAGCCTTAAGCAAGATAAAATGCACAGAGTTTTTAAGTTTATTTAAGCCTTCGACACAAAGCTTAGACAAACTGAGTCCTCTAGAGAGACTGAATATGACAACCGCGCTCGTCTATTTATTGGAGACCCGCGGGCATCGCTACCTCCTTCGACTTTTTTATTTATTTCATTCCAAGACATGGTTTTTCTATTGGAAGCGTCCTCTAGTGACCCTAAGCAGTGTTAGGCCATTATTTCAATGTGACAACGCTCCCATTAAAACATGAAAGGATTTACAACTGATTTTTTAAAAGACCTCAGCCACAGGTGCAGCTGGCCTGAGGCCCCCTCCGCACGTGGCCTCAGCCACCTGCAGCTGCCTGAGGCCCCCTGCACCGGCCTGCGGGAAAGCACCCTAAAAGGCCTTGGAAGCCCCTGACAGACTAAATGACTAATAGAGCACCCTTTATTTGGGTGAATACACCTGCGAGTTCAACCAGAGGACATACAGTTCGGAATCAGGGACACTTGATAGTTCATCAGCAGTTCAAATATGGACCTTAAAATTCTTCTACAGTCCTCCTCTGGGACTCGAAAGAGTCCCATTACATCAACTATACTCTTGGTTGGTTACTGACAAGACATCCTCATTTGTGCATGCAATATAAAAGAAAAACACAGCACTCGACTTACTGATAACTCTGGTGCGAGATATGAATATCAGTGATCCTTCACACGGTAAATATATTGCAGTGCAGGTGAACCTACATACTAAGGCACAAGGTGAGCAATTAGCTGGATTATATCAACACAAGGTGAGATTCAAACAGTGAGTTTGGTGTAATTCAAGGCACTTAAAATGGCCACATAAAACAAGTTACATCAACCTCTTAATCATGGCAAAGTAAAGGCTTCACATTGACATCAGTGCAACCAATCATCTTCTGGCATCTATTGACTCACTCAACCAGAGGCTCCAACCCATTATACTTGGTTCTACATATTATTTTGTTAAGAGTCACACATGTATTACTTAAATGCATCAAATAACGCCTATGTTACCACTATTTAGTCAACCAATCAAGAAACTATTCTAAGGTTAGCGCAGCTATGTCTAGTTAAATTGATAAACACAATAAATGGTTTCCCTTCATGTCCGTCCTTAAGTCATTGCCTTAGTCAAATCTATATGGTTTTCATTATAGGCCATTTCTCACATTCTCCACTTTGTTTTTCTTCTTTTTCAGCTGTTTTCTAATGCCCTTTTTGGCCAGACGCCAAATTTAGGCGATGCATGTCTCTTGAGGTATGCTATAAGTTAAGAAAAGGGGTCCCTATGGTGCCTCTTTACTACTAATCTACAAACACGCCGTGTAAGGGTCCCCTTTTTATAACTTGCAATGTGATATCTATGTGTATGGCATTTAGCTTTACTGTGTTACGCAGATGATGGTAAGGACCAGACATTTACCCACCTTTCGTTACTACATATATCCTCTTTGTTTTATTTACACTCAGATTTCTGAAACCAGTCTGCAATTCAAACTCAAGAACCAAGATCATAGTCCGTGTTCAGTGCCATTACGTCAGTCCGCGCTCCTCAGCATTTACTCAGCATCTGAAGTTTTGAGAGAAGTTGGGGAACATGGGAGGTTGGCCTTTCAGGGGTAGTGGGGGAAGATCAGAATTCTGGCTTTCAGACAGTCCGTGCAGTTCCCTGATGGACCTTTCCAGCTCCTTGTGCTGCTTGCCAGGTTGTACAGGGCCCCCAGAGAATTCTTGCCCAATTCAGTGTGGTGGTGGCCAGCCCTAGCTGTTCCCTTTCCATATGCTCCATCATGCAGGCTAGCATGTCCATACTAGACTGAAGACCACACAGTTGAGTATGGAGGCCCTCCTGAGCACAAGAGATGTTGGCATTGTCACAGTGTATCCTGAACAGGTATGCAGCTGTCTGACTTAGTTGTGGCATGATTTCCTCAAATAGCTCATGGGGAATGTGATTTGTGAGGGGCAGGAGCTGCTCCAAGGTTTTTGGAACAGACTCTTGTGGAAGACGAAGCTCTCGAACCAAGATTGCCATGTCCTGTGGGGTGACCATGACCAGATTAAGGTTGTGCAGTCCAGGGGACAGGAAGTACAAGGGGGAAGGCATTTCGTGTGTGGGGGGAGTATTGTTGATGTCGCACAGGCAAGTGGGTGGGACACTCTGGGCATTTAGCAGCCTGTACAAAGCTCCCCTCTGTCCTGGTGGTGAGTTCGGCTAAGGTCTACCCCTGCTGATCCTCCTCCAGAGGTACTGGACTGATCAGAATATCTCTCCTGCCTTGGGGGTGGAAAGCTGGGGACAGGTCCTAGCAGTGAATTGGGTCTAGGATGCACTCGGGCAGTTGCTGCATATGGCCGACCTTGGCTGCCTCCCCTGGAGGGTATCGTTGCCACTGGCACATGTGACTGTCTCCATGGCATCTGCGGAAGGGGTGTGTTCCTGAGTCCAAAGGGTCCTTCAGGTGATGGTGGAGTCCTCGGGCCGACTCTTGCTGCAGGCAGATTCTGTGAAGCCGTCATCGCCAGGTGCTGGAACGATGGATCCTTCTGTTGCCAACTGGTTTAGCTGCTGGATGGAAGGCGGCTGTGGCGACCAATCATGTCTCGACCATCCCTCCTGCATATCCTCTTCTCCAAACAGTTCTGAGAGTCCAATCAGACTTGATAGAGGCAGATCAGGCATAGGTCCCTGATCAGGGGAGTCTGGTCTCTCAGCCATACTCCTGTGTCCTAGTAATATACATATACGTTCATTATTACAGCTCCATGTCATTCTTTCAGATATTGTCTATCCTATCCCTCATTTTTGTGGTGCATGTGTGTGAATGTAAATGTGCGTGCATGTCTTCTTCCTCGTCTACAATATCACCAAGCACGGTCCATCCCAGTCCTCCCTATCTGGGGTATACGCCACAATATTAGGGAGCTGGGGGCTGTCGGGGAGGATAATTGGTATTTCGTCCATTTCCATATATTCTGGTTCTCTGTCTGTTTTGTTTGTGCTTTCTTCCAGGGCTCGGATGGCTAACAGTGGGAGCTGTCCTACTGTGGATGAAATCAATTTATTGACCAGAAATTTTATCAAGGGAATACCACAACATATTACCAGCAAGACCGCCACCCCTGTTAGTGCCAAGATTACACCTATCTGGTATAACCAGTCTTTCCAGATATCCACCCTCTCCTTAGAGTCCCAAACAGTGAAAACAGTGGGCCAATATTCATTCCATTCCCTACAATGTATCCAGAATCGTCAGTTTCATTTCTCCCCTCCTATGGAGTTACTTAACAGTTCCTGTTGCATCTCTTCAAGTGTGATTAAGAGCTCTGTCAAATTTCCGTCTTCCCCTGTACGCATGGGAATAGCTGTGCAACATTCGGTGGCTTTGATCATAATACAAACTCCTTGTTCATCAGCCATCATCATCTCGATAGCTAATCTATTTTGCATTGTCATTAGCGAGGTGGCGTGCAGTTGTTCGGTTAAGGCTCCTACTGCTGCCAATGTCCAGTTCAGGTATCTTTGCTGATTATACCACAAGTAATTAATCCACTGCACCTCCTGGAACCTAGAACGGATTTTTGGAGTAACCCCGAACAGAGCCAATGCCCATCCCCATTTATCCGCATCTTCATCTGCTTTAACTCTGCTACTGTCTATGGCTTCTAACTGTCGGGGTATCCCTTCTGGTATCCCGTTTCTTACTGTGATGTTGTAGTCTGTTTTAAACGTCATTATTCCTCTTTTCTTACGAAGTTTCTGTGGCATGGGTTGTATTGAATTCGGCATTTCAATTACTGTTATTGCTCCTGTGAGCATCACAGGAGCACAAAGGCCTTTCCAATTCGGGGACAAGCGATGACAGGAGTTTCCTTTTTTGTCCGCATATCCAAAGATGTCAGCTAAGGGTACCGTTCCCTTAGCTAAATTTGGAGTAGATACCCATGAAGCATGGGTGAGATTCAGTCCCATTACAGACCCCCTGTGGCCGGTACTATTTGTTCACACTGTATGCCTGCTGCTGGCAGGGTGTGACAGACGGTAATGTTCCATGCTGTTTTGGCCGGTTTGTATTCTTGCTGCTTTTGCATCACTGTATGTGGTGTTTTGGCTGGGTCGTCCCTACCTGCCAATCGCTTATGTATTGTGCTACTAAGCCTTTAGCTATACAGAATGGTGTATCATCCCTTTCTCTATTTTAATCATAGGTGGAACGGTTCCTTCTGTACTTAGGGGCACTGGACAAAGTTTACTGTCGGCAGCATATTTTTTCATCACCTACTGCCATTTTCATAACACATTGTGTATAGCATTCTGCTTGGTCTGAGTTATGTTGGGGACTCCTATAACAGTTGTTGATATCAGGTAGGGTTTAGCCTGAGGTATCACACCTTTCCGGTGACAGGCTATGCAAGGCTTTTCACTGATCTGCCTAGCCGAAAATTTCAACCATGGTAAAATAAATTGGTCTTCAACCCTTGTGTGCGGGCTAGGTCTGTACTGGGATCCCATCTCCCTAAGTGACTGCTTGTTCTAGGCTTCTAATTGTCCTCTTTTTCCTTGGTTTGATTTTACCATTTTGTGGCTTCATGTACTGTAACAGTTACGTCTTGCTTGGTTTCCCTGCATCTCTTTTATCACAAATTACCTCTATGTTGAGTGTTCCCTCCTTCACATTTGATGCTAATGGCTTCGCCTAATATGTAATCCCCCAGCTTTCCTGTATTCCTATGTTCTTGTAGGCTTTTGATTTAATGTATACCAAATTATATGTTTTTCCTGTGTTTAGAATGCCTTGTTTAGCTGCTATTGCGGCCATGGCCACGGCACAGTCCGTTGTATGTTTTGGATGTCTATTTTCTCCCATACTGACCACCAGTAGTATTGTCAATCCCTTGAATAATTCCTAATCATTGCTCTGATGACTGTTGAGATGTGCTACTAGATGTGCTACTAAGTGAGCGTCACTAGATGAGCTGTCACTAGGGATGTGTGGTGTATCGTGCTTTGTCTGGGTTGTACTTCCTGCGGTTCTTCTGTCGGTAAATCTACTGAGTTGCTGTCCGAGTCTGATGTCTCCTGTGGCCTGTCTATCTGTCGGTCTGTATTTCTGTCTGTCTGTTGGCCTACGTCTCCAGTTGTCTCTGAGTCTGCATCTGAGTCTGTCGCTGCTCTATCTGGCAGGGATCCACTACTCTCTGAAGCTGTGCGTCGTCTTTGTTCAATCAGTCTCTGTGGCGCCTTTGGCGGTGTTCGCCTGGCTGCAGGGAGGCGTGGCCTTCCCTCGGTGCTTTTCTGGCTGCAGGGAGGCGTGGCGTCCTCGGTGCTGCTGTAGGGTCTCTGGCTTCTCCTGCTTCCCCCTTGGCCCGGCGGCTCTGCCAAGACGAGCTTGCCGAGGCCGCAGGGGCGCTGGGCCACCAACCCTACAGCAGTGGTTTAAATGAAACCAAGTGCCCTTACCTGTCTACTTTGACTGCTGTACGTGAGGCAAGAATAACTTTAAAGGACCTTCTCGGCGGGGCCTGCCCCACTTCTTTTTGAACACCTTGACGTAAACCAGATCACCAGCTGGATGCTCTGATTTTCGAGTGGAATCTCTGCTTCTCTGTCTTCTGTAGCACCTTTGACCTGCAAAAAGATAGTTTTGTGTATTGGGTAACTGTCTCAGATAATTATGCCATTCGTCTTGTAGCTGCTCCAGCGATGGTCCTTCGTAGGGTCCTCTCAGGTATGGAATAGGCATCGGCCGACCTGTAAGAGCTTCAAATGGTGTCAAATGGGTTAGTCGGTTAGTTGTGAGCGCATTGACAATAAAGCAAGCGGCAACGCATCCAGCCAGGTTAGTTTGCATTGCTGTCTGCTATGATTTTGCTAGTTTGTTCTTTAAAATGCCATTAGCCCGTTCCACCGCCCCATTTGATGGGGGTGATAAACACACCCAACTTCTGTTTGATACCCAATTGTTTGAATGTTTCTTGTGTAACCTTGGCTACAAAAGCCCTACCGTTGTCAGATGAGATAGTATCTGGAATGCCAAATCTTGGAAAGACATCTCGGCACAAGAATTTGGCTACGATTTATGGTCTTGATTTGCAGAGGCTACTGCCTCAATCCATCGGCTGAATCTGCATATACTACCAACATATCTCATTCGTTTAACTCGATTTTTCAGCTCCATGTCTATGAAATCCATCATAAGATGTCTGAATGGCCCATCAGGGACCGGAATGGGCTAAAGGGGCTGGAATGATTTCGGACATTGTACTGTGCACATCCTCACACTCATTCAACAAACGGTCCACTGTAGCTGCCATATGGTGACCACCAGACAGCTTTAGTGTTGTTATATTTGGACTCGCGAACAATGATCGGGTCCGTGGGCCCAAATGATTGCATGTCGTAATAAATTGGTGGGTAACACAAAATGTCCATGACTACTGCGCCAACAGCTTGTCCGCTGGCCCCTGACTGCGTGTCTCAATAGCGCCTCGTTTAACCCACATTCGTTTTTCTTCTCCACTGGCCCTACTTTGAGCCACTATCAGTGCGTCAAGTGAAACCAGTGGGGCACAATCTTGGATGGTTAGCAGGGAAACATATTTTCTCCTTGTGCTCCTTTGCGAGCTGCGTCATCTGCTAGGTTGTTACCTTGAGCTATGATGTTATTATTCTTATTGATGACCTGCACATTTAATGATGGCTACCTCAGACGGTAATTGGAGAGCTTGTAACAGTTGGGAAATCGCTTCTCCATGAGTGACAGGGGTGCCATCTGCTCTCAGGAATCCCTTTGTTTCCAAATGTTTGCATGTACATGACATACGCCATAAAGCGTAGGCTGAGTCTGTGTAGATATTAACACGTTGATCTTTAGCTATCTGGCAAGCCATAGTTAGGCTTTGATTTCTGCCAGTTGGGCTGAACAAGGCTGATCAATTCCTTGGGACTCCAGTAATTCAAAGGTCTCGCCCATCCGTGTTTAGTTTAACAATCCCCATACCCGCATGCAATCCCGCGGCATCCCGAAAGCATGAGCCATCCACGAACAGGGTTAGATCTGCATCTATGGCGTGATTATACAAATGTTCTCTGGCTCTCAAAAATTTCTCTGTCTCTGCCACACAGTTATGTGGAGTACCATCTAAGGTGTGGTCAATTGGTGGCGGGATTCACCGTGTGACAACGTTGTATGTTATTTCTGGAGCGACAACACAACTTCATATCCAGTGCGTCTAGCTTGTGTTAGACCAAAACGTTGACTGGTTAGCAGGGCATGTAACTGATGCGACATGTACAACGTTACTGCATGTCCCATGATTATGGATGATGCTTTTTGAAATGCAAAGGCAGCTGCTGCTAGACCCTGATAGCATGGTGGCAATCCTGTTTCAATGTTGTCAAGCTTTGTACTATAATAGGCCAATGGTTTGTTTTCCTTCATGTGTTTCCTGCATTAGTACAGCACAAGCATAACCAGCTTTTTCAGTAACATACAAATGGAAAGGTTTCCCATAATCTGGGTACCTAACGCGGGAGCAGATTGCATGTCTGTTTTTAGGGCCTCAAAAGCTCCCGTTGCCGATCTGTCCAGACGAGGAGAGCTGCATTGCTTGTTTGCCCCACTGCTCTAATCATGGCACGCAAAGGTTGCAGTTTTTATAGCATAATCACAAATCCACGGCGACTGTACCCTGCCATCCCAAGGAATGAAAGCATCTGTCCCACTGTTTGGGGTTTGGGAGCCTTGATTATAGCCTCCACTTGGCTTGGGGCTATACATCGCGTGGTCCCACACAACTGTCTTCCCAAGTATTCTACTTGTTGTTTGCAGAACTGCAATTTGTCCTTACTTACTTTATGACCTCCATCTGCCAATGCATGCAATACAATTAATGAATCTTTTTCACACTGTTCTTGAGTCTCTGATGCAATAAGGAGATCATCCATATATTGCACCAATGTACTGGGTATGTCAAGGTGTTGTAAATCTTCAGCCAGGACTTTGTTAAAGATGGCTGGGGACAGGTTCAGTCCCTGAGGTAGCCGTGTATACGTTAGCTGTTGTCCCAGAAATGTGAATGCAAACAAATGTGTGAGTCTGGGTGCACAGGCACACTGAAATAGGCTGAACACAGATCTATTACTGTGTACCATTTTGCTCCAGCAGGGATGCTTGATAGTATAGTATGCGGATCAGGTACTATAGGTGCATCCATTTCTATTATTGCATTGATAGGACGCAGATCATGTACCAGCCGATACTCTTTGGTATTGTTTTTAGGGATAGGATAGATAGGAGTATTGCATGGGCTTGCAGTTTTTATTAAAACTCCAGCTGCCATTAGTCCCTTAATTACTGGTTTTATGCCTTCAATAGCCTGAGGTTTTAATGGATACTGCCTTTGGTGAGGCAGTTTTGCTCCCGGTTTTACTTTTATTTTTACTGGTAAGGCTGTTTTTTACTAGTCCTACATCCGTTTTGCTTTTGGACCACACCACTGGTGGTATTTGCTCTAACAATCTCTCTTGTTGGGCCGATAACACCATCTGTCCCTCTGGTCTAGGATTGAGCTCCACTTTTTGAGCTATAGCCTCATCATTTACTTTTAAATTAATTCGTATAAACTGCTGGTCTTTTGACAGATGTACTTGTGGACTTTCCATGTTTTGCCATTCTTCAACTTCTGAGGCTGTCTTTACCATTGGACCTAGGTCATGGGATTCGTACTTTTCTGAGACTAAAAGGGTCACATGAGGTGTGGCATTCGGCACTTGATACCATTGTTGTTCAGCTGAAGTTAGCTTGACAGAAGCTGCGGCCCCTTGGGGGCCTAAATAAATTTCTGTGGTGGTTATGTGAAACAGCCGTTGATTCATCAATGCATCCCAGCAGCATGCATAGTCAGTTTGTTCTTGTTTGGCGTCGAACATCAGGGTGACATGTAAAGGTAAACTAGGTGTACATACTGCTTCATAGTGTTGTTCTGCCCAGGGCTTCCATTTTTCCCATTCCAGTTGAAGATTTTAATTTTCTGGTTGTAACTTCAGCCAGTATACCATGGGTTGCACAGGTCGGACCTTGTTTTCCATGTCCATAAGCACCATAATGTTGGCGAGTGCTTCGTCAGAAAAGTGTATTTGCAGTCCTTGATGGGTACACACTATCTGGGTTTGTAGCTTACATAAAATGTCTCTTCCCAGCAAATTCACAGGTGTATTTTGTGAGTATAACAGGGGTGCTTCAATTGTTTTTCCTGCAATCGTTACAGGAAGTGGGCGTGTAAAAGGTATTATTTGAGTTTTCCCAGAGAAGCCGATGGTCTTAATTACAGACCCAGAGAGGGGGAGATGAGCGCCCATTTTCCCTATGCAAGAGTATGTTGCCCCTGTATCCACCATGAAAGGGAAATCTCTGTTTTGTATATTAACAGTGACGGTTGGCTCTTCCTTAGGTATCATTGAAATAGCCAATGCCACCGTTTCCCCCTCTGTCTTCTCTAGGCCTCCCTATTGCCAATAGGCAGAGGGTCCAACCCAAGGTCGGGCCGGACAATTTCTCATTCGATGTCCAGGTTGTCCACAGCTCCAACACTCATTAGAGGGTTGATCCCCTATTGGGGGTGTTGGTCCCATAGGCGGTCCCGCTTGACTGTTCCTGGGAGCTGAGTTCTGGAATCTGCTTCCAAATGAAGGTTGGCGAGATCCTCTTCGCCACCCTCCTCTTTGACCTTGAAAGTTCCGTGACTCTCCTCTCCACCCATGACTGTAGGTGGGTCCATTTCCGGGTGTGCCAGTGCTATGGTAGTGATAGTGATGCTCCACTGGTGCTGAGACTTCTCCTGCAGCAGTGCTCCCTGCTGCTCCTTGGGGTCTCTGTGTGGCTGTTACCACAGGTGCCTGTATGGTGGCGGCAGTGTTTGTCGTAGGGGCTAGGCTTGCCGACTCAGAAGGAACAGGGGTCATCATTGGTGCCTGGGTCTTTGTTTTTTCTTTCTTGACTTTGGTTAGCTCTCCCAACTGCATCTGCACCAATTTTTCCGTCAGGGATTTTGCTGCATCTTCTTCTTTTTGTTTTTCTTTCTTGTAGATTTCAAGATGGTGACAAATATGCTCAGAGTATAAAGCCCAATCATTTTCGATAGTCCCACGACTCCATCTAGGGCTTTCTGAACCTCATCTGGTAGAGCCTTTTTACAGTTATTTAAACAGGATTTCTGTTGCTGGAGAATGGTTCCATGCATTTCCTGTTTTCCTCGGCCATCTCTTCTGGAACCGGTGCAGGAACTTCTTTGGGCACTCTTCAGGTGTCCACCCTCATCATCCAATTTAGAGGGATCCAAGACCTCAGGGTACTTTCTTCTCAGTCCTTCCCACATGGAGTTTCTATAGCGATTAAAGGGGACTTCATCATGTTGATTAGTGCCCATCATCTGTGTTAGTCCAACCTTTCCTGCTAATTCTTCAGTGTCATGTTTTCCCATGACATGCATTAGCAAGGCTTTATGTCGCCTAAAGAAAGGTTACCCCTGCAGTGCCTTCTTCTAAGGCAGTTATCCATCTCCCAGCTCCTGGGTGATGTCTGGCAGTCTGTGGCCAGCCCCACCATGTCTGTCCAGCTCCATGGGGTATACACATGATGACCATTTCTAACCACCAATGGGCATATGAGGTCTTCGTCCCTCCTCTTCTTCTGTGCGGACTCCATACTGTCTTCCAGATCGAGTGCGACTGACTGTTCCAGGCAGTCCATCCAGTCGGTTATATTCTGTTCTAAAGCCGCTATGTCTTTGGCTACACATTGTTGTCTTTGCCTGAGTCGGGCCTCTTTTGCAGTCTCAATGATGATCTCACCAGAAATTTTTCGGTGTGGGTGGCTCTATAATGTGATTCCCTTGATTGGGCGTCGATTGTTGTAATATTCTTCTTTCCTCGGCGTCCCTATGTCTTTGTATTCTTTCCTTCGCTAGCCGAAGTGCTCAGCTAGTTCTTCATTATCTCTTCTGGCCAGATCCAGTGTGTCACAGAAGCTCTTGGCCACTCTTCGGAGCCTCTATAGCCTGTGAAGGTCCAGTCGGCTGACTTATGGTGGGGAGGGGATGGTTTTTCAGTGGACCTCGATGTGCAGGCGGAGCCTTCAGGTCTCTCTCTTTATCCTCGTCTGCCTCCGTGTCACTGTTATTTGTGGCCCCCCCTGCTGGTCGTGGTGTGCGACCACTTACTTTCGGACTTGGAGACCTTGTATGATCCATTTGACAGACTGAGGACCTGTCTCCTTGTGGCTCTCGAGCTTTTAGTGTCAGTGTGAATTTGCCCTCCACATCCATGCCTTGGTCCTCTTCACGAGTTCCTAATACAAATTGTCCAGCTGTCTTCCCCATATCATGACGTTTATATGGGGGTGGCTCTGCTTCCCAGCTCGGTGCACTGGCTTTAGTCTCTTTGGATCTTTCCTCTGTCATTTTTTTCTCTTTTCTGCTGTAGCCTCTGTGCTTCCTGCTTGAACAAGGCCAAACTTCTTTTCTTCAGTGCGTTTTTTGTTGTTTTTTACGTTCTTCTGCTGATCTTTAATTTCTTTTTTCTGTATTTCTACCGCAACTGCTTCACACATCACCGGATCAAATGATCCCACCAAAGGCCATTGCCTGCCCCCATGTGACCTTTTGTGCCACTTTCTCATACATTGGTTGGCCTTAGTGCGTTTTCCTGGATATTTTCTTAGTACTAAGTCTAGCGGGGTACTTTCCACACCTTGACCTTGAGAGTTACCCATGTAACCCTGACAAACGCTATGTGAGGTGTTTCTATGGTGTTCTGGTAGTCCCTCAGGGGCTGTCCTGATCCAGACCAATAACTTGCTGGCTGTAACACCTGTTTTGTATTTTAAACCCTTAAAAGGATTAAATTTCCAACTGCTATGCCCGTCTTCTTTTCTTTAACTAAATATGAAAATTTACCTGTTTCCCACCGAACCTTCCTTGGGACCACAGTCAGAGTCAACCTAGGAAACAGTTTCTTCACCTGGATCGGTTGGTAGTGTTACTAAATGATTTAATGGTATGCTAAGTTCTTTATTAGGGGTCAGCACAAAGCAGCTCCAGCCACGGGTTAAACCCTGATGCCACAGACGTCTTATCAGCAGCTCCCAATTAATTAGAGGGAATTGTTCTTTCTTTTGCTTCAGATTGATTACCTTAGTAATCTGCCATAATTTCTGATTGATCTCTTGTTCGTCCTGCCAATGTTCTGCTCCTACCCTGTCAAAATAGGTCCTTTCCAGCCAAAAATGTGTCCTGATTCCTGGGTTTCGATGTCTCCGTCAGTCAAGTAATGTTCTGGGAGTATTATTTCATCATCACTTAAGTCTCCATCAATGACTGTCCAAGCATTGATCAGTCTGTCAGCTTTTTCACTATAATCTAAGCTTTATCTCTTTTGATTTATAACCAACTTTATTTATTTAATCCTCTTACAACCCTAACACCTCCTAATGTCTTTGCTCCCGACTTTCTATTTCCCTTCTAATTTAATTTTTTTATTTTTTTTTTTTTAACTTTCTGCTTCTCGTCTTTTTCTGCTATGTTTGTTTATTAGTTTTCTCTCTTTGAAATAATATCTACCTTCTCTGTATTTACATAGCACTCTTCTCCTGTCTTTTTCTTCACTGTCTGTTTCACACTTTCCTCTCTGCCTGTCATGCACCTCCCAAGTCCTCCTGTTGGGTCTAAATACCTCCCCCTCGTACTCTTTCACATTAATCTTGTATGTCAGCCAGCCTGCAAGTTCTCACAGCTTTACACAGATTACTCTCCACTCTCCCACACACCAATCTTCAAAAGCTTTATACACAAAAATTATTAAAAACAACTTTCTATATATCTCTATCTAGACTTCTGCCACTTTTCACTCCGCGGCTTTAAACAACCTTTTTATTCACTTAACACCAATGTGTTCTGTTTAAGCATGTATCTCTTCTTCACGTTAGACAGCTTCTCCGGCGCTGTCAGCAACTTCATATATTACTTTTTTCAAGCCCTCTTTGAGCGTACAATATTTCATTTACTTCTACGCCTTACCGCGCCTCGCGTGCGTATCCTGTGCTTAATATATTATTTTCCACCAGCTCCTTTCTGAGCATACAATATTCATTTACTTCTACGCCTTACCGCGCCTCGCGTGCGTATCCTGTGCTTAATATATTATTTCACAAGCTCCTTTCTGAGCATACAATATTTCATTTATTTCTACGCCTTACCGCGCCTCGCGTGCGTATCCTGTGCCTTTCTGCACTTTCTTCTGCCTTTTTTTTTTTTTTCACTTACTGAGCTCCTCGTGAGCTTAATGTGCCTTTGCACTGAAAATATTCTCTTTTTCTTTTCTTATAAAAAAACTCATATTACTGTGTACTTAATTACTTATTCTTCTCCCACGCCCCACAAGCGTGTATTTGGTGCCTTACTGCACTATTTTCTGCTTCATTAATTCTCATGTATTCTGCACTAACTCTCTATTTATTTTATTATTTTTTTATAGTTTTCTCTTTTCTTAAAAATGACGTCCTTTATTGAGCTCTTTTACTTACTGTCAGCTGTGCTTCTTTGCACTTTTCTTTTTAAATCTCTTTATCACGTACGGTATTTCTACTGTGCCCCCTCAGGCGCTTATCTTGTGCTTTCTCTGCACGTATTCTCTTGTTAAACTCTTTTTTCTCACTTATTTCACTTCAGTCTCTGTTAAACTCTTTAAATAACCTTGTATTACCTTGTATCTATTTGTCAGTATACTCCCCTAAATTAACCCCTACAGCGCATGCTATCAGCCGGCACGTTAGTAACGAATTTCAACACCAATTATTCCCCAAGCATCCAGGTTAGTTCTTCACGCACTCTTTTTCCGCACCAGAGTTCATGAACATTCCTGACCTTTCACTCACATAGACATTCTTTTTCCCGGGAACACACACACCTTCTGAGCATTTTATCTACAAGGCCTGATAATTTTCAATCTTATCTTTTTTAGTCTCTTATCAATTTTCTTAGTCCAGGTTCTTTTGGGAAAGAGGCAATTAAAAATATCACCTGTCAACTTGGGCGGAAATCCCGACTCACTCCTCCAGATCGTGCAGAAGTTATAAAAGGTTTCTGCTTACCTTTTAGTCGTGATCACTGTTATTTACGGTCTGGAGGGATGAGCTGGACTGCCCCAGGCTGCCGGAATGCCCCTGGACCCTCCTGAAGCTGGCTCGCCAAGTTCTGTCGCGGCTCGTCTTTTTGGTCTTCTCAGGATGTCGTCTTTTAGATAAACACAAACTAATTGCAAGTGATATGCTAGAAAGAGGACACAACACTTTAGAATAATTCAGCCTTAAGCAAGATAAAATGCACAGAGTTTTTAAGTTTATTTAAGCCTTCGACACAAAGCTTAGACAAACTGAGTCCTCTAGAGAGACTGAATATGACAACCGCGCTCGTCTATTTATTGGAGA
Source organism: Thalassophryne amazonica (assembly GCF_902500255.1). Taxonomy (NCBI): domain Eukaryota; kingdom Metazoa; phylum Chordata; class Actinopteri; order Batrachoidiformes; family Batrachoididae; genus Thalassophryne; species Thalassophryne amazonica. The sequence continues at coordinate 31,136,869 of NC_047116.1, read as the reverse complement.
CCCGCGGGCATCGCTCCTCCTTCGACTTTTTTATTTATTTCATTCCCAAGACATGGTTTCTATTGGAAGCGTCCTCTAGTGAACCCTAAGCAGGTGTTAGGCCATTATTTCAATGTGACAAACGCTCCCATTAAACATGAAGGATTTACAACTGATTTTTTTAAAAGACCTTCAGCCACAGGTGCAGCTGGCCTGAGGCCCCCTCCGCACGTGGCCTCAGCCACACGTGCAGCTGGCCTGAGGCCCCTGCACGCGGCCTGCGGGAAAGCACCTAAAAGGCCTTGGAAAGCCCTGACAGACTAAATGACTAATAGAGCCCTTTTTTGGGTTGAACACCTGCTAGTTCAACCAGAGGACATACAGTTCGGATCAGGCCACTTGATAGTTCATCACAGTTCAAATATGGACCTAAAAATTCTTCTACATTATATACGAGGTCTATTAGAAAAGTATCCGACCTTATTATTTTTTTCAAAAACCATATGGATTTGAATCACGTGTGATTGCGTCAGACAAGCTTGAACCCTCGTGCGCATGCGTGAGTTTTCCACACCTGTCGGTTGCGTCATTCGCCTGTGAGCAGGCTTTGAGTGAGGAGTGGTCCAGCCCCCCTCATCATTGTTTCATTGCCAAGAAATGGCGGAATGATTTGGGCTTTTTTTCCATCAGAATTTTTTCAGAACTGTTAGAGACTGGCAGCTGGAAACCATTAGAAAAATTTATCTGGCTTTCGGTGAAAATGTTACGGGCTTGGTAGAGAATAAGGAGTGTTGCTGTCGCTTTAAGGACGGCCCCCAGTGGCTGTGGGGCGCGCCGCGCTCTGAAGCCGCCATCGACAGGCTGAACGACCATTTCATTTCTAAACGGATGGCTGTCTGGATCCGTGACCATCGTGTGCCATTTCTCTGGTTATCACAAGAGCTGGACATCAACCATTTTCTGGCAGATTTCACTTTAAACAAGAGATTTTGTCATGAAAGCCGAGCGGAGGCTTTGCGCGTCATGATGGATTTGCTACTGGAGCGAGACAAAACACCTCCGTTTTGGTCTCACAGGACAGCTTTGAGATGGCATTCAGACAGCTGTCGGTGGCTTTTCCTTCGAGTGATTATCCGAGAAATTGTGGATGCGCCTGGACATGCCAGAACATGTCTTGTGAGGCTTCATCACGGTGTTGCTTTGCGCCATGCGGCACCGCCGCGACGCGTGAAGCCTCCGCTCCTCTTTCCATGACAAAAACTCCTGTAACAGTGGAATGCGCCGTTCATTTCCAAACTGGATGCTGTTTTTTATCCGGGACGTCGTCTGACTAGCACAGGAATTGTGAAAAGACGTGGACATCAGCACTTTTTCGGCACATTGAGACAGACGTGCGGAGGAATTCCGCGAGTAGCGGCGGTGCCGCATGGCACAAAGCAACGCCGTGATGAAGCCTCACGGGACATGTTCTGGCATGTCCAGGCACATCCACAATTTCTCGGATAATCACTCGATAGAAAAACCACCGACAGCTGTCTGAACGCCATCTCAAAGCCGTCCTGTGAGACCAAAATGGAGGTGGTTTTGTCTCGCTCCAGTAGCAAATCCATTGTGATGCGCGAAGCCTCCGCTCGGCTTTCCATGACAAAATCTCTTGTTAAAAGTGAAATCTGACGGAAAATGGTTGATGTCCAGCTCTTGTGATAACCAGAGAAATGGCACACGATGGTCACGGATCCAGACAGCCATCCGTTTAGAAATGAAATGGTCGTTCAGCTTGTCGATGGCGGCTTCAGAGCGCGGCGCGCCCCACAGCCGCTGGGGGCCGTCCTTAAAGCGACAGTAATACTCCTTATTCTCTACCAAGCCCGTAACATTTTCACCGAAAGCCAGATAAATTTTTATAATGGTTTCCAGCTGCCAGTCTCTAACAGTTCCTGAAAAAATTCTGATGGAAAAAAGCCCAAATCATTCCGCCATTTCCTGGCAATGAAACAACGACGAGGGGGCTGGACCACTCCTCACTCAAAGCCTGCTCACAGGCGAATGACGCAACCGACAGGTGTGGAAAAACTCACGCATGCGCACGAGGGTTCAAGCTTGTCTGACACAATCACACGTGATTCAAATCCATATGGTTTTTGAAAAAAATAATAAGGTCGGATACTTTTCTAATAGACCTCGTACATATTTGTTACTATGCTTGTCCAGTCCCAAAACATCCACATATTTTGTGTATCCAGAAGAGTCAACACTATTTGATATTGTAAATACGTATGTGGAGTTTAGTGTTTTATTTTATTTTATTTTTTATTTTAAAGGAAGGTGCTGTGTGCGTGGATATTCCACAGTAACTGTATGTTTCTCTCCAGGTATGTGACTGAGTTCCTGAAGTTCGGCAACTTGTCAGCGCTCCGTACGTCAGAGTGCTGAGAGTCCTTAAAGCCATTTCAGTTATACCAGGTAGGCAACTGGAATGATCTTCAGCATTCTGCCTATCCCCCCCCCCACCATCCACAGCGCTTCACTTTTTCCACATTTTGTTATGTTACAGCCTTATTCCACAATGGAGGGAAAGTCTTTTCTTCTTCAAAATTCTACACACAAAACCCCATAATGACTATGTGAAAAAAGTTTTTATGAGATTTTTGCAAATTTATAAAAAATAAAAAAAAACCTAACATTTCTCATGTACATAAGTATTGACAGCCTTTGCCATGAAGCTCAAAATTGAGCTCAGCTGTATCCTGTTTCCACTGCTCATCCTTAAGATGTTTCTACAGCTTAATTGGAGTCCACCTGGGGTAAATTCAATTGATTGGACATGGGTCACCTGTCTGTCGGTATCGGCGGTGGCGGCGTGTGTGAACATCTTCATCTTCAAAATTACTGAGCCAGTGAAGCTGAAACTTGGCATAAATGTTCCGTCCTATAGACACAAAAATTTGTTTGAGGTATTCCAACCTGATGTCAAACATGGATGCCATGGTGGCCATATTGAACATGCTACCTCGAGCCATTTGTCAGCAGTTTATAAAGATATTTAGCTTAAATTTGGTACAAGGCTAACTTGTAGGTAGCTCCAAAACACAACAGACAGGTTTTTAAGATTTTTTTAATGTTGACCTTGATGCGACCTTTGGAGCTTGGCCATGCCCACTTTGTAGCTGAAACCATAATGTCTTGTATCATCCAGGTGTGCATCAGTTCCCGTGGTGCTGTTTTTTCCTTTGCACTGATGTTTCTGTGCAGACGGTTCCTTGATTGCTGCTTGCTGCTGTTGATCCAGCTGCGGTTCATAAAGACATGCTGTTGTGTAATCTGTGGTGAGGGTGTGTCCCATCATTATCATCACACAAATGCACCGTCCTATTTTGTTTTGTTCCTTTCTTATACCTGATGAGGACACCATGCTGAATTTGAACCAATGTGCGCACAAGCAGCATCTGTTCTGTCAACAAACTGAAAGCAGTTTTGAACAAATGGTTACGGTCTTCTTGTTACAAGTGTGTTATTAGATTGATATCAGATTATTAGACATAACATGACTGGTGTTTACTTTGAGTTTTCATTAATTAATAAGTGATTAATTAATTAATAAGTGATGCTATTATTTGCAGGACTGAAGACCATTGTTGCTGCTTTGTTCCAGTCGGTGAAGAAGCTGTCTGATGTGATGATCCTCACCGTCTTCTGCCTGAGTGTCTTTGCTCTCATAGGGTTGCAACTGTTTATGGGCAATTTACAGCAAAAATGTATGTTCTGGCCCCACAAAATATCACCTGGGATGATCTTAAAAAGTCATTGAGTCCAGATGGCACATTACCCAATGGGTCTCATATGAATGAAATGCTCCAACCAACCGACACTGTCAACTGGACAGAGTACTCGCTTGACAAGAGTGAGTATTTAAATTTCACAAATTGGCTTTCAGGTTGTCCAAACCTAAGATTAAATGTAAGTTGTATTATAGATAAATTAATTGTTCCTCATCATTTTGTTCTATTGGGTACTCAGAAAAGAAAACAGATCAAAGCTCAAGTTTCACAGATGTCTTTTGGCAAACAGCAGCTGATATTTCACATCTTTTTAAGAAAATACACCATGGGGTTGTAAAATTGATTATGCAACAGATAAAAGTTGCACTATGCATGGTTTCTGCTTGGATAACTATAACTCCTTCATCATTGCTATGTGTGTCTTGGTGGCTTCCCTTGTTAGTCTCCTTTTTGGAGTGTCACTCAGTTTTTGTAAATTGCCTACTCCAGACAGATTTGCCATACATTATCATAGTGTTTACATTTAATCATTGATGTAAATGAAGTCCAAGACATAATCAGTGCCTTGGAAATGTCCATGTATCCATCCCTTGACTTGTCTAAAGAAGACTGGCTGTAAAAGTGATGAGTTGTCTGAATTAATCCTTATATATAGTGTGTCCCATTAGTAATAGACTCTGAAGCTGGAAGGACTGTGTATAAAAAGAGAGGAAATGTGACCCAACCATTATATTTTGTCAGTAGGGTTTTACATGATCCAGTGGCTTATTGCGTTCCCATTTATTCTTTATTTTTCCTCACTTCAAAGGATTCAAGGATTCAAAAGAATTTTATTGTCATATGCACGAAGGAACATGTTCCCTGCACAATGAAATGTGTCTACTGCATTAACCCATCCTAATTGCCAGTTAGGAGCAGAGGTCACCTTTAGGCGCCCGGGGACCAGCTCCAGATGTATATCCCTGCCTTATGGTCAACAGCAGGGCTGAGCAAACCATGACCGGCCTCATGACGACAGACGACACACATAACACACAACACACATAAAAAGCACACACAAGGTAAAACTTGGCTTTTTGTAAGAGATGCACAGTAAATTCCTTTACTATAGCATCTCATTCCCATTGCCTGAATTTTCCGCTCAAATTCTACTATGAGGGTTTATGATTGATAGGCATGCAGAAATATGGATTTGACAAGGGATCACAAATTCAAATTCAACATGATTAGACAGTTCATTAAGTAGATCCTATAATCCAAAACAATGTCACCAGTGCTTCAGAATTTTTATGGTTGTTAGAAAGCATAATATTTTACTTCTGTCTCCAACAGAAAATCACTATTACCTGCCAAACAAAAAGGACCCACTACTTTGTGGGTTAGGCACAGGGGCTGGGTAAGTTTTATTGTAACGTACTGGGAATCCAAATATAGATTAGAGTTGTTTTTCCATGTGGGGAAAGGAGAACACAGTGATCCGTGTGAACATCCACATTAATTCTCTGTTGTAGGCAGTGTCCGGAGGGGTACTCGTGTGTCAGAGTGGGAAGGAACCCAGACTATGGCTACACCAGCTTTGACACCTTTGGTTGGGCCTTTCTTGCTCTGTTCAGACTGATGACTCAGGATTACTGGGAAAACCTTTACCAGCAGGTACGTATAGCAAGCAGGAAGAAAAGCTGAAAAACTGTTAAAACGGTAAGCAGTATTCAGCGTACACTGTTTGGTGCTAAATACGTGTTTGCTGGGGAGATTTCATCATAGCGGCACTGTTACTGTGTACTTATTTGGTTTGTCAGTGGTCCTGTGAGAACGCCGTGCAGAAAAATGTAATATTTTATCCTCTGTTTGCAGAACCAGCCACTGCTTGTTCTGTTAGCTAGGTTTGTGTCAGAGACAATGCGGTCTCATATTACAGTATTTATGAAAGAGAAGGCTTCATGCACTCTGTTCAAACAAATCCTGAAATGAAGGGTTTCATCTTTGTCCCTTTGAGGAAAATGCATTTTGTCCTAAGATGATTAGACAAAGATGAGCAGCATCATAAGTTAAGCAAAGACAAAGCTTAGAAGTAGTAAATGCCCTGCCCAATGAGTAGAACACCGGTCATCATTGTAGTATGGGGACACAAAGCAAACAATAATCCAAGCCAGTAAGGAGCAGATCAGGCAGCACTGTGTGAAAGGAGTTGGACTTCCAGTGTGTAGAGTTGGGTTTGATTCAAATTGTGGTCTTCTTGCCAGGGTTAGTCATAGACTCTCATCCACTTCATGCTGTGGTATCTGTGGATAAGCACCAGATCAATCAGCATTAGACCATATGGGACTTATAATGACGAGCTTTGCCTGTCTGTGATTGGTAGGCTATAGTGTGGAACACATGATACATTTCTTTAGTGCACAGGACAACAAATAAGTGTCTCATTTAACCCTAGAAAAAGTCAGTCCATCTATCTACTGATTTTCCACACTTATCTCAATCCAAATATCAGTGGCTCCAGGCCAGAAAAAGTGGTATACCTTCTACATCTAACACCTACTCTTGGCAATTCCAAGGATTCCCAGAACAAACTCGATATGCAACAATGTTGTTGGTATGCCTGAGGTTCCCATTCCATTCTGGCCCACCTCCAAGACCTCCAACAGGAGACACCTGTGAAACATTATATAAAAGATATCTGATTAGCTGGAGCCTTTTAATGCTCTTAAGTTCCCTCCGTATGTCAGCACTTCTCACCACGCTCTTAAGAGTAAGGCCGCATCCCTGCACAAGATACATTTTGATTACGTTTATCTGTGCTGTTCTTCTTTCAGTTACTACCCAAAGCTCATAACTAAAGGTGAGGGTTAAAATGTGTACACTTTGCCTCATGATTCTGCTCCATCTTCACCACAACAGTCCAGTGCACTTCCCGTGTAAAGTCTGTTGACGCACCAATCCACGTATCAACGTCATACATTTTTTCACCATCATGTACAAGCCCCCAAGGTACAAGAATGTCTTACTTGGGTGCAGCAGCTCACATCCAGCCTGCAGAGAGCAACTGACCATATTCCATGAAGCATGTATTTGTGTGAGGAGATAAAAACCATAATAATGATATTGTTATTATTTTATATATAGAATGCCTTATCTGGATCGCCAGTACCTACAATATGCATGAAATGATCCACATCAAATGTTTCATCTGAATGTGGATGGTTCAGATACGTGTTGCCAATAGCTACGTTTACATACACAGTAATATTCTCATCTTAATCAGATTAAGACCATATTCTGAATAGGTAAACAGCATTTTCTGATTACCTCAACCCGAACAATGTCATAATCAAAGAAAGCAATAATCTGATTAAGCGTATTCCCATTTTATTCTGATTATACATGTAATTCTGTTCTATTGACTTCCTATTGGGGTTTTACCAGCATTTTGCAAGACATATGACATAGGGGCACGTAATGCGGATGTGAGTCATTTATCAGACTATGCTCTGTTACATGTAAACAGGAACAGGAACTCATGTAAAAATAATCATAATATGGTTTTATTCAGAATATGGTCAATAATTGGATTACTGCTGTCCATGTAAACATAGTCATTGGCTCAACTCATTAGCATTGATCATTGCAGCTAAACAGTTTTCTAAATTGCAAACATTGTCTGTGTTCCTACTAGACGTTGCGGGCCGCTGGAAAGCCCTACATGATCTTTTTTGTGCTGGTGATATTCCTTGGCTCCTTCTACCTGGTCAACCTGATCTTGGCTGTTGTAGCTATGGCCTACGATGAGCAGAGCCAAGCCACCATCAACGAAGCTAAGCAGAAGCAAGAGGAGTTTCAGGTCATGCTTGAGCAGCTTAAACGTCAGCAGGAGGATGCTCAGGTATGTACGGCTCAGTCTGTACTGTCAAGTCCCTCCAAGACTCTGGTGTAAAATCATCCCTCCATGTACAGAGATTTTAATATGTGCTGGTTCAGTGCCAGAGTTAGAAGTTCTCTTGTGTAATTTGGAAATTAGGTAGAGAAAAGGGGTGCATGGGAGCACTTAAAAACTATGTATTTCTTCTTTTTTTTTTTCTTCTGACAACAGATTTTCCCTGTGCTTTAAAAATGCCTAAAGTAGTAAAATTACAAAATACACTGTGAATTCACACATAACTCACTGCATTAATAGTTATTTGATGTTATTTTACAGTGTTTTATGACACTCCGCCTGGCAAAATGTTACCTTTTTTTCTTTCTTTCTTTTCTTTTTTCTGTGTGGAACCACAGACAATTTGCTTTTGCTTTATGTTGAAGACATTTCAGTTTGAGCACAAAATATGAACAGTTTGTGTGTTAGCTTTTATTCCCTGTTATTTACATGTAGATGGGTTAAAACAGAACATAGCACCTATTCTCAAATAATACATTCCTGTTAAGTCAAAATCACGGCTGCCCAGTTCAGGGACAGAGTCACAGGGAGTCACACACTCCCTTTGTTTTGGGCCACCATGGTAATTGACAAGCTGTCTCCAAATTAATAAATTATGGTTCAATTTCAGTTTCAATTTATTTCCTTTATATAGCGCCAAATCACAACAGAGTTGCCTCAATGCGCTTCACACAGGTAAGGTCTAACCTTACCAACCCCCAGAGCAACAGTGGTAAAGAAAAACTCCCTCTGAGGAAGAAACCTCAAGCAGACCAGACTCAAAGGGGTGACCCTCTGCTTGGGCCATGCTACAAACATAAATTACAGAAATAATTCACAGAACAATTCATGAACGAATATACAAGAATTGCTATTGGCGCACAGGACAGGAGGATCACCAACACAAACACAACTCCCATCTCTGGATGGAGCTGCACCTTAAACAGAGAAAAAACAGAATCAGGCATCAGAAAGACAAAAAATACTGTATAATTTGCCAGCATTAATCAACAAGAAAAACAGAAGAAATACTAAGGTGATCGCCGGCCGCTAGCCCTAAGCTTCACTAAAAGACCCAGAATTTAGGTGAAGTTGAGGCCGCGGCCCACTTCAATTACTAATAACATGAATTAAAACAGTAAAAAGCGTAAAACAAAACTGCACCAGTATGCTAGCCATATGAAAGGGAAAATAAGTGCGTCTTAAGTCTGGACTTGAAAGTCTCCACAGAATCTGACTGTTTTATTGATGCAGGGAGATCATTCCACAGAACAGGGGCACGATAAGAGAAAGCTCTGTGACCCGCAGACTTCTTATTCACCCTAGGGACACAAAGTAGTCCTGCACCCTGAGAACGTGAGGCCCGGGCCGGTACGTAAGGTTTAATTAGGTCAGCTAGGTAGGGAGGTGCCAGTCCATGAATAATTTTAGAGGTTAGTAGCAGAACCTTAAAATCTGATCTCACTGGGACAGGAAGCCAGTGAAGAGACGCCAAAATGGGTGTAATGTGGTCAAACTTTCTGCTTCGTGTCAAAAGTCTGGCTGCAGCATTCTGAACCAATTGGAGACCCCTAATGCTAGACTGCGGTAAACCAGAAAATAGAACATTGCAGTAGTCCAATCTAGAAGAGATGAACGCATGGATCAGGGTCTCAGCATCAGCCATAGACAGTATGGGACGAATCTTCGCTATATTTCGCAGGTGGAAGAAAGCAGTCCTAGTAATATTTCTATTTCCTTTCTGACAAGGTTCCTCACTTTGTCAGTGTGATGTATGACACACGAGCCTAGGCTGAGTGTTAACTGGTCAAATTGATGCCGATGTCTCACTGGACCAAGAACCATCATTTCAGTCTTTTCAGAGTTTAAAAGTAGGAAGTTTCTAGACATCCAGCTTCTCGCTGATGCAAGGCAATCTTCTAAGGATTTTATGTGAACGAGATTACCAGCAGTTATCGGCATATTGGTTCACCATATTAAAGAGTAGTTGTATTTTTTTTTATTATTATTATTTTGAAGTTTTACAAGGTCTATTAGAAAAGTATCCAACCATTCGAAAAATTTATCTGGCTTTCGGTGAAAATTTTACGGGCTTCACAGAGCATAAGGACTGTTACTACAGCTTTAAGGACGGCTTTAAGGACGCTCGGCGCGCCGCGCTCCGTGCTGCCATCGAGAGCCACAAACCACCGGATCATTTCTAAACGGATGGCTCTGTGGAGCCGGACCATCGTGTGCACTTTCTCTGGTTATCACAAGAGCTGGACATCAACCATTTTCCGGCAGATTTCACTTTGAACAAGAGATTTTGTCATGGAAAGCCGAGCGGAGGCTTCGCGCGTCACGACCGATTTGCTGATGGAGCGAGACAAAGGAACACCTCCGTTTTGGTCTCACAGGACGGCTTTGAGACGGCGTTCAGACAGCTGTCGGTGGTTTTTCCATCGAGTGATTATCCGAGAAATTGTGGATGTGCCTGGACATGCCAGAACATGTCCCGTGAGGCTTCATCACGGCATTGTTGTGCGCCATGCGGCACCGCCGCGACGCGCGAAGCCTCCGCTCCTCTTTCCATGACAAAAACTCCTGTAACAGTGGAATGTGCCGTTCATTTCCAAACTGGACGCTGTGTTTTATCCAGGACGTCGTCTGACTAGCACAGGAATTGTGAAAAGACGTGGACATCAGCACTTTTTCGGCACATTGAGACAGACGTGCGGAGGAATTCCGCGCATCGCGGCGGTGCCGCATGGCGCAAAGCAACGCCGTGATGAAGCCTCACGGGACATGTTCTGGCATGTCCAGGCACATCCACAATTTCTCGGATAATCACTCGATGGAAAAACCACCGACAGCTGTCTGAACGCCATCTCAAAGCCGTCCTGTGAGACCAAAACGGAGGTGTTCCTTTGTCTCGCTCCATCAGCAAATCGGTCGTGACGCGCGAAGCCTCCGCTCAGCTTTCCATGACAAAATCTCTGTTAAACGTGAAATCTGCCGGAAAATGGTTGATGTCCAGCTCTTGTGATAACCAGAGAAAGTGCACACGACGGTCCGGCTCCACAGAGCCATCCGTTTAGAAATGATCCGGTGGTTTGTGGCTCTCGATGGCGGCATGGAGCGCGGCACGGAGCGCGGCGCGCCGAGCGTCCTTAAAGCTGTCCTTAAAGCTGTCCTTAAAGCTGTAGTAACAGTCCTTATTCTCTGTGAAGCCCGTAAAATTTTCACCGAAAGCCAGATAAATTTTTCTAATGGTTTCCAGCTGCCAGTCTCTAACAGTTTCTGAAAAAATTCTGATGGAAAAAAGCGCAAATCATTCCGCCATTTCCTGACAATGAAAATCCGCCGAGGGGGTGGACCACTCCAAGCCTCAAAGCCTGCTCACAGGCGAATGACGCAACCGACAGGCGTGGAAAAACTCACGCATGCGCACGAGGGTTCAAGCTTGTCTGACGCAATCACACATGATTCAAATCCATATGGTTTTTGAAAAAAATAATAAGGTCGGATACTTTTCTAATAGACCTCGTATTTCAGACAGATAAGCAGCAGAAAATGAATTAATGAATTTTAGACAAAGAATGTTAATCTTATATAAAATATGTAAAATACATTCAATTATAATATTATTGTCATTATATAATTTACACAACATTAATTTGGGCACCATCACCCTCCATCCAGTTTAATTTATCACCCCTAAAAGGAAAGACTGGCACACCTCTGGGATCAATCATTGGAACTCTTCTGGGCTGCATATTAATTGGACATTTATTGGCTTTGTATAATATTGATTACACTGTACTGGAGGATGTTTCTATTTGACTATCAGCCACATACACACACACACACACACCATACAGTAGTATGAAGTTCAATATAGCATCTACATTAAATACGACACTGTGCCACATCATTTGCAAAAATTCACACAAAAATTTTTATTTGTCCAACTTAATTTTCTTGTCTGTCCTCTTCCAGGCAGCAGCAACTGCTGCAGCAGAGACCGGTGACAGTGACAAAGGGGGCGGCACAGAGAGCTCCTCTGACATGTCCAAATTTAGCTCCAAAAGTGCCAAAGAGAGACGCAACAGGCGTAGGAAAAGAAAGGAGGATGAGGGCAAAGGGGCTGATGAGAGGTTTCCTAAATCCGAGTCCCAGGACAGTATCAAGAAGATTCACTGCCGTTTTACTGTGGATGCAAACCTGTGCCCCAATGACATAAAATGCTCGTCTCCACACCAGGTTCAGTACAGCATCATACTATGCTCCATACTTATCTCGAAAACCAACATGTTCATCATGCATGTCCCAGGTGCTAATTGTCTGCTTAGGCTGTATAGTTTCTCTTTGGAAGTTGCTGTTTAGCTGCAGGTCGGACATTCTTCAGACCTTCTTTGTGTATATGGATTCGGCTTGTACCGGCATCACACTTGCCATGTCTGACACTTAAATCGTCACTGTTTCACTGTTTCTATTGCACAGTATTTTCTGAGCCAAGGAGAACACAGAGCTCGCAGCCTATAGTATTTATTGTAGTGTAGTATTTGTCTTTGCCCCCCCCCCCCGCCACACACACACACACACACACACACACACATCGGATCCATCCCTGAACATCATGACCTTCTGAGATGCATGTCTGTGAACATGAGAACGGGGCCTTAAGAGAGAAGGCCGGCAAGCTATTGTGACAAACATGGCAGTGCTTTGAGTGCCAGCTGATGATGTTTCTATAACTTCAGTTTCTGATTACTGTAGTCGTTGTTGGAATTATTATCTGCTTGTTGTAGATGAATACTTACAGTAAGTGCCAACTAGTACAGTGTCTCAGACCGTAGAAGTAATGGATAAAAGCCAGTTCTGTTGACATACAACAAGATCATTCACAGTAAAACTCACCTAAACCGTCATCGCATAAACTGGACATTCGCACTCACCAGACAAAAGCAAAACTCCCACTGCTTGTGTATGAGTTTCCATGTAATAAACACCGTATATACCAGATTTTGTATAACGGATTTTCTCTCACGTCAGACAAAATGTCCTGCCCCATCGCAATGTACTGCCATTAAAAACTCCTCGCATGTACCAGACAGAGCAGTCTGGACTTCCCCAGTAACAGAGGTATGAAATAAAGTTCAATACTGACACTCGCTCATTCGAGGAAAGTGGGCACTGTATTTCTTTGATTAAAAGCCTGGGTTTATTTTTTTACAAACAGTGCTCAGACGCAGTGCCACACCCGGTGGGTGTGATGAACCAAAGACAACTGCTTTAGATCAGAGCCTGCTGTGTGGCTGCGAGCCCTCTCTGGAGATTGATGTGCACCTGCTAAATGACAGAGACCGCAAATGCTGTGATTGGTCACTTTTACATTTTCACTCCTTCCTCTCCCATCATATTTTAAAAAATTTTTGTAGTGTGCCCGCCAATTACATTTCGATCATGGATCAAATGTATTAGGCAGAAAAGTCTGCAAATATGACCAACGTTACAACAAGGAGTCAGAAATAGATGCTCACATGGAGGAAAATTGCACGTACCGTTGGTTTGGAGGTTGATGATTGTATAAAGAAGTGGAGCTAGTTGAGGGACAGATTGATCCAGAAAAAGCTGCTGTTCCTGCCGCAAATTGCGTTAAGACACCCACCATTGTGATGGAGAACTTTAAAAGGGTCACATGCATGTCGACGTCATTGCATGGCCAATAGAAAAGCAGAAATCAAAGTTTAGGATTTTAAGGTACCACTCTGCAGCGGACTTAGAAAAAAGAGAGACTTGAACAAATGTAATCTTTTTAATGCACATAATGCCCGGCACGTCTTTAAGGGAGGCGTTTTTTTTTTTTTCCAGATGAAGTTTTGACCCGGCCATTAAATGAGGCAGGCAGGTATTTATTCAAGGAAATACGTAAGCCTAATTGGTGCTGGGGATTCCCCATAGATCATTCGGTGCCTTCTGACTGTAACTAATCCGTTACATACATACAACTGATTTTCTCCATTTATGCATACAACAGATTTTATCCATTTTATACATATAATGGATTTTGATTATAACGGATGAAATGTACTGGTCCACCTGAATCAATTATGTGTGAGTTTAGCTGTATGTCTATGATCTAAGATTTTAACAGGATAAATTAGAACTAGTCTGCCATTCTGGCTGTAGTAAGTCAATAGCAGTTATGTTATGTGAAGTTCTTTTGACAACCAGAAGACTCAAGTGTGAAGCTCATTGCTTTAATTTCAAATGCAACCTATTTGGGGAATACGTTCAAGATAAAGTATTGTATTAATACAGTCTGAATTGCATTTTTATTCATTTTTATAGTTGTACAGGAGTTGTCAACACAGATTTGATCTTTTTTCAAAATATGAAATGAAGCAAGTCTTGTGCAAGTTGTTATCAGTGCTGTTGCAGATTCATGCTTCCTTGTATCATCATCGTCGTCATCTTTTATTCTGTTTTCTTCAGTCTTGCCACTGAGAAGCACCATCGATGCTCATTTATATTTTTATCTTACATTTTGTCACAGTGCATCATTCTTAATTTCATTGCTCTGATCATAATGAATCATTGTCATTTATTGTTTTTTCAGTATATATGTTTTTATACTTGTCGTTATCATAATTACCACCAAATCAACATAATCATGTCACATCCGCATAATCATTACTATCCTAATCATCTCTATCACGTCATCATCATCACCACCACATTATCATAATCATTTATATCTTCTGCCTACGCCTTTAGGCACCATGTATTTGGTCTATTTTCTTCTATTTCTTTTCATCTTTGACTTTTCTGTTATGAGTTTGGTCATTTGTATATGAGCGAATTTCTGTTGTGCATGGGTGTCTAATAATAAATCTAAATAAATCTAAATCTCTATCATTTATACAATTATTAACATTATATCACGTCATCATCGTGCCATCACATTATCATAATTATATCTATCATCACCATTTCCACACATATCATTACCATAACAATCATCATCATGATTATACCACATCACCATAATCATTACTATCCTAATAATCTCTGTCATCTCATCAACATCATCCTCATGATCACCACCATCACATTATCATAATCATCTTTATCATTTATATACTATTATCATCATTATATCTCATCATCACGTTATCACATACCATAATTATATCTATCATCATCATCGTCACCACCAATAGCACTGATATAACCATCATCATCATCAGGGTCGGACTGGGAACAAATTTCGGCCCTGGCATTTTTCCTCTGGACCAGCCCACTATTGGCCCGACGAATCCACCCCCAAACACTCACACCCACCCGTCCATACCGAACCCCCAATGAACAAATACTATACACCTAAACACCATGAACACACACCTAAACACACACTTTCACTGTCATTTCACCTTGATCATAGTACAAAACGTGGACCCGGCGCCACGAGGGGGCGTCCTGACAACATTAAAGGCAATTACATATTTTGACGAAATTACAAGTTTAAATGACTATATATATATATATATATATATATATATATATATATATATATATATATATATATATATATATATAAACATCATGAGGTTTATGTCACAGAAATCCTACTTTACAATCACACTGCAGTCATTGTTAAATTATTTCCTTTTGCATTTGTAATAAACATTTGTATTTATTTAGTGTTTGTTTTTCTGGTTGAAATAAGATATAAATAATCTACCAGACTTCAAAAAATATACAAGTTTCCATGTTATTTTATTTGTCTAAAAATAAATGTCTGAGGTTCCTTATGTTAAACAAGAAATTATCTAATCTGAAATAACAGGTGGTTTTAATACAGATGAAAGGTTTCTAAAGAACCATTTATTGATTTATTTACCTGTTTTAATTATGTGTTCTAAACTTTTTTTAACAGTAATCAGAAATTTTGAGGTAATAACAACAAAAAACATTTCCAATGATTTTTCTTCAGAAAACTGCTCTATAAATGAGCAGTCCTGTCACACGTTAATGTTTTGTACAGATCAGTGGTTTCTGCACCAATCGGATTGGTCCAATCCATTTTGTAGAGATCAGTGGTTTCTGCCACGAGTCTTCCGTGTTTTGGCCCGACGCGTCGTTCCTATTGGACAATGCGAAGGTACGTCACAGCTCAGAGTGTTGAAAGTTGGCGCACCTCATCTCAACAGAACACCAGCTCTGTGTGGAATGCAGGAGATCACTTGACCGAGCGTCTATACGTTCAAATAATAATTTAAAAAATGCTGTCATCACTCTTCACTCTTAGTCAGTCTTAGTCAGTCTCTTACAACGGTGCAGCGTAAATACACGAGCTTTCCAGGAGCGCACGTCTCCTCAGGTGCGCACTATTTTTTTTTTTTTTTCTGGTGCCGGGTCCGACAGAACGGAAGCAAAAGCACACAAGCGGAAAAAAGTTTTTGTGTCTCCAAAGTGTGTGTGTGAGAGAGAGAGAGAGAGAGAAAGAGAGAGAGAGAGAGAGAGGTAATGTGTAACCACTGCTAGGATTCACACAGCAGCAAATTAAGGAGCTGAAGTCTGTAGCTGTTGTATTTAAAGATTAACAAAAGTAAAGCACAGTTAATTAAGATAAAAGAAATGATTCCAACCTTGTATCAGTAGAAGAGCGGAGAGAAGTCCAGGCGCCAAGGACTCAATCCATTCACAGGGGCCGGAGCGGCCGCCTGCTCTTCCTGCAATCTGATTGGCCACCCTGTATGCTTCTCCATTGTCATTGGCTGTTGGTCATGTCAATCATTGTGCTCGATGTAAGTCCCTGTTGTGTGATCAAACGGAAACAAAACTGAAACCTAGAATAAGACTGCGCCGTGTATGAAACACTACAGAACTTTTATTTTGACACAAATTCAGGAAGTGGCTCTGCAGCTGCGCTGATTAAATGCTGTAGCTTCACCGATCACGGACTTTATATTTCCATAATCTCTATAAATATCGGAGGGCCGGCCCACGCACGTCTAAACGTGCAGCGGCCCACCGGGCAAATGCCCAAAATCACAGATTACCAGTCCGAGCCTGATCATCATGATCACCACGGCATCACCATCATCATTACTATCATAATCATCTCTGTCATCTCATCATTATCATCATCATCATCCAGATTATTGTCAGTATTATCTATTATCATCATTATATCATCATCAACATTGTTATCAACATAATCATCTCTATTATCATCATTTTTCTTCAGTCTGATCATTATGAATCATGGTAAACATTTCATTTTCAGACCATGCCCATACTGTCTATCATCGTTAACACTGTGATCACCATAATTTTTCATTGGTTTCTTTTTATTTACTTCAGTATCATTCTTATGTACATACAGCCTTTTCTTGTAATGTTTAAAAAATCAATCAACATTGTCATCATCATCATCATCATCCCCTGAGCAGCAAGCAATATAAGTTATATTTAGATGTGTTAACTTTTGGTGCAATGCTTACAGTATTCATCATCATCATCATAATCTTCATTCATGACTTTTCAAGTCATCATTCACGTGTCATTAATTTGTTGATGCTTATTTCCTTAATATATATCATCTTTCTGACTATCATCGTCATCATCTCATCATGACTTCAGTCATTGTTATGTGCTGCATTTACCATTGTTTCATTTTCTAAAGGCCAGCATGCGGTATTTATTTGTGGTTGTTTTTTTCTTTATTACATACTACAGCAGAAATAACATTTTCTGGCATTGCTTCAACATTGCATCATCATCATCATCATCATCATCCTCGCCGCTTGTCTTTACAAAGAGCATGCATTAGTATTCGTCACTGAAGAATATCTTTTTCTTCTAGTCCTTTCGAAGTTTTCGTGGATCCCCGTTCTCACTAAGACGACACAGCAGGACCAGCGTTTTCAGTTTTCGAAGCCAAACACAGGACATCGGCTCAGAAAATGACTTTGCTGATGATGAGAATAGTATTTTTGAGGACAACCTCAGTCGGAGGGACTCTGTTTTTGTCCCGCAGATATGTCATCGGCACAGCAGCAGTATGAGCCAGTGTAGCTTCTTGCCGCACCTGCTGCCTCCATCTGGTGGAAAGAAGTACAGCTCTGTAGACTGCAATGGGGTGGTTTCTCTTGTGGGTGGGAATTCACTCCCAGCAACACCTGTGGGACTCTTTCTGCCTAAAGTGACAGTGGACATGTCATCCACTGGAGACAGTGTAAGGACCTGTTAGGTAGATCAGTTTCATTACATTCTCATTATTTCTTTATATGTATCAAAACAATGTTACAAGGTTCTTCACAAAAACAATCTGCTGCACTTGCAGTAATTTCTTCTATATGATATGTACCATTGCACTAACTACACATCACATGTGCACTGCCATGCCAAAAGTCTAAACTGATTCCTACAATCCAGGAAATAGTTTGCTGTTTCATTTATTTCAGTGTGTTTGAAAAAAGAGATTATTTATCCTTGATTTAGGAATTTCATGGCAGTGAAAAGTAGATTTTTGTTCATTTGGCATGTGAAACCAAACATTGTTATTTGGTAATGTCTTTGCAATTAGGCCTTCTTTGAAACATACACAGTCAAGTATTCATTGGTGGTTCAAAATAAATCAGTGTTTTTTTTAATCAATTCTCAAGGCCTTCACATTACAACATTGTGCGTGTAGCTTCTGTAAATTCCAACCCTCACAGGGATTTGTAACATAATTTTTCATCCATAACACAACTGTATCTGCACGTAGGCCAACACCACGGACACAGAATATGGACCGAGTGAGTGTGAATCTTATCAGGACACATTGGACTTCATCGAGGGTCCTGAAGCCAGACAGAGGACTGTCAGCATTGCAAGTGTTATAACCAGCACAATAGAAGGTTGGAATTGAAAGAACATGAATACCCTAATCATCATGTAAAGAGTCTAAATTATGATACTGTTTTTTTCCCATTGTGTGCCAGAACTCGAGGAATCAAGGCAAAAATGTCCTCCTTGTTGGAACAAATTTGCCAACACCTTCCTCATCTGGGACTGTTGTCCAGGGTGGCTAAAGATCAAGAAGGTGGTAAACATCGTAATGATGGATCCATTTGTGGACCTAACCATCACCATCTGCATTGTACTCAATACACTCTTCATGGCCATGGAACATTATCCAATGGGCTCTGATTTCCAAAGCATGCTGGTTGTGGGTAATCTGGTGGGTGGGCTTACAATGACCACTGAAATGTTCTTAATTCAAAAATAAACAAATACATTTCAGTTCAACTTCTTCTAATGCACAGCTTTTTGATGTTGTTGTAAAGGTATTCACTGGCATCTTCACGGCTGAAATGGTTCTCAAGATCATTGCGTTGGACCCTTATTTTTACTTCCAGGAATACTGGAATATTTTTGATAGTGTCATTGTCACTTTAAGCTTAATGGAGGTTTCTCTGGCAGGTGTACTTGGCATGTCTTTCCTGAGATCCTGCAGATTGGTAAGTGTCAAAACACATCACAGCCAATACAATCAGGTGCATTTAAAAGCACCAGAGGAGGTGGAATGACTTTGTTTTTTGTTTTTTTCATTTCCACAGCTGAGAGTGTTTAAGCTGGCTAAATCATGGCCCACACTCAACACTCTGATCAAAATAATCCGTAACTCAGTGGGTGCTTTGGGAAACCTGACTCTGGTGCTGGCCATTATCGTCTTCATCTTTGCTGTTGTGGGCATGCAGCTGTTTGGAAAGAGCTACAGGGACTGCGTGTGCAAAATCTCTAGCGACTGCACCCTGCCCCGATGGCACATGCACGACTTCTTCCATTCGTTCCTCATCGTCTTCCGAGTGCTTTGTGGCGAGTGGATCGAGACCATGTGGGACTGCATGGAGGTGGCCGGACAGGCCAAGTGTATCATTGTCTATATGATGGTCATGGTTATTGGAAACCTCGTGGTACATTATCATCTCTAATATTAACAGTTTCTTTTTTAAAAAACAATCTCACTCGGTGGGTTTCCATTTTTCTTCAAATTAGCAAGTCTGAAGTAGCAAATACGAAACACTCTTAATGGAACAACATGTATTTTGGAAAAAAAAAAACTCAAATTTCACTTAATTTTTATGTTTCTGTGTAGACTCTCAGTTTTAATTTTTATGCTTGCAAGACGTGGTTTTTGAGGCTATTCAAAAAAGCTATACTTTCCAGAACTGCAATAGAAACACATTTTCCAGCTATTATGGGTCATGTGACAAACAGAAAGAGTCAGATGACATTCTAAAATAGAAGGTGTGGTAAGTGTGGAGACTGAGAGCTTGTTAAACCTACATCATAACATGACAGCAATATTAAAAAAAAAAAATACAATGAAATGGCAATATTTAGCAGGACTTTCCCTTCTGTCATCATGACTATTGGAATTGCAAGAATCTTGCTGAAATGAAGAATGTTGTCGCAATTACTTTGAAAACTTACTTTATCAGTTACATTTTACAGTTACTTTATAGAGTTACTTCATTAGCAGCTGCGGACAACTTGTCAGCAGCTGCTGAATGGAACTAATAAAGTAACTGGTAATCTAACTTGGCTATTTTAAGATTGAGTACTCAGAAAAGTAACTATTAGTTACTTTGCTGATTACGCAATCTTAAGAATAACCAAGTTAGATTGCTAGTTACCTTATTAGTGACATTACTTATTAGTTACAAGTTGTCGGCAGCTGCTGAATGTAACTAATAAAGTAAATAGTAAAATAACTTGTTTATTTTTACAGTCGAGTACTCAGAAAAGTAACTATTAGTTACTTTGCTGATTACTCAATCATAAGAATAACCAAATTAAATTACTAGTTACCTTATTAGTTACTTTACTTATTAGTTACAAGTTGTCAGCAGCTGTTGAATGTAACTAATAAAGTAAATAGTAATCTAACTTGTTTATTTTTACAATTGAGTACTCAGAAAAGTAACTATTAGTTACTTTGCTGATTAGTTACTTTGATGATTACTCAATCTTAAGAATAACCAAGTTAGATTACTAGTTACCTTATTAGTTACATTACGTATTAGTTACAAGTTGCTGGTAGCTGTTAATAAAGTAACTCCATGAAGCTGCTAATGAAGTTACTGTATAAAGTAACTAAAAAAGTAACTAATAAAGTAACTTTTCAAATTAACTATAGCAACACTGATCGTGAGAGGGCAAAACACCGCAGTTGCATTCAATCCCTCAGTGAAGACATCAGTTCACAATAGTATTTTATTGACATTCAGAAACTATCGCTTAGGTTTTGGACAACTCTGGAATGGAAATCCACCTAGTATTGTTTGTAACCTTTTTCTTTTTTATTATTATTATTTAAGTAATTACCTTCTCTGAATCACTATCTGATAGGTGCTGAATCTGTTCTTGGCTCTGCTGCTGAGTTCTTTCAGTGCTGACAACTTGGCTGCGACAGAAGATGATGGCGACATGAACAACTTGCAGATTGCCATTGCACGGATTCACAGGGGCATTGCCTTCATGAAGTCTATGCTTCGAAGCACTTGCAGCAGTGTATGCATGAGGAAAAAGGGCAGTAAAAACAGTGCAGACCAGGACAAGTCTCTGGATAACCTCCAGAAACCTTTGGGGCATGATATTGTCCCCAATCACACCATCAAACACTTTCCCAAGAATGGCAATGGGGATATTACCGGGGTGGACAAAAGTGGAAACAAGTATATCGTCAGCAGCAACAGCAATGATTCTATTATGTCTTTCATCAACAACCCAAGTTTGACTGTCACTGTGCCGATTGCTGTGGGAGAGTCCGACTTTGAAAACCTCAACACTGAGGACTTCAGCAGCGCCTCATCTGACACACCTGGATGCCATGTGGTAAGGAGCCTTCTCTGAACTGAGCTGCTATTAACTTTGAAGCTCTACCTCAGTGCATGCAGACAGACAGACATTACAGGAAGACTCGTGATGAGGATTTGTGCTGGATGACCAAGAATTTCAGTCGTGCTTGAGGTGCTTGAGCAGATAGATCTGTTGTAGATATGCTGAAGCACTTAGCCGAAAGGTCACGGTAGCGAGGAATGAGCATGTGATGTGATGCTTCCCCTCAAGATCCCATAGACCACAACCCTTAATGAGGAAAGTCCACAAAAGCAGGAAAATACCAGCGTGCAGAATACATTATGTGCCATTTAAGTCTGAGTGCTAGGAAGTTGAATTCGATTCTTAAGGAAGCTGTTTGCTTTGTGTTGGACAAATGGTCATAGAATTAATAAAATTACCCCACCCCCTTTGCTGTATCTGTGCCACTACGTTTTTCAGAAATATTGCTTTTACTTTCTCTAACAGTTTCACAGGAACGTCACATGAAACAATTGTGCATTTTATGGTAAAAGTACCAAATTCTGCAAAGATATGTTGATAAACATACCTATGAGATGGAAAAATTTGAAGTGATAATGTAAGCGAACTAGTCAACATATTTTTATGGAAATGGATTTATAAGCTGGGATGTCAGTGTTAAAGCTTCTTTGTAAAGAACATTTCTGGTCTTGCAGTCCTTCCCATATAAAGTGGGTTTGTGAAGAACATGTTCTAGAGCAGCCAGTATAAAAAAGACTGACTACAGCATCCCTTTACTGAATTCAGACTAACACCAGGGCTCAATTTCATTAAAACAGTCTAATCTTGCACAATGGGTTTAGTCAGCTAAAGTTTGGTGTTACTGGACTAAAGGTTTTAGCCTGGTACAAAGGAGGTTAATGTTATTTTAGTAGACAAAACTTCAGTGTGTTACCTTAAAAATGGCGGCTATCATGTACCACCATTTGATGGAACACTCAAGAGCACCCCTACATTGCTTGTATTCCTCCAAAAGGAGCGCTTCTTCCACTTTTGGCCATGGTTATAGTAGACGACTGTCATGATGTGTTTGTGACAGTTCTCACACGAGCCACCTGGCATCGCTGTTACGCTGAGCAGCGTTGTACGTACAAAAAGGCTTGACGGAAGTGTAAAATAAGAACTGCTAGGCTAAGAGCTAAGCATGTCGTTCTGCAGTTCGTATGTGTTCATAAATATTAATAAAGCCAGTTAATGAAACAAAGGCTGGATAGTTCATGACAACGACCAACCTGGAAGTAAACAAAACTGTCTATAAGTTTAGCCATAGATGTGAAATGGCAGTTAAGGGGATAATGTTGGGCGACTAGCCATAGTTGACTAAGTAGGTTTAATACACTAAATGTAACGTGTAACTTACTGTACCTATGTATCTTAAATCGATCTTTAACTTCTAAAATTTAGATATAAATATACTCTTACTATAATCTTCACAATATTAAAACAGTTCATCAGTGGACTAAATATTAGTCTGCACGAAATTCACTCACGACAGCAACTTGTTCTGGTCATAAACGGCTAAATAATGCCTCAAAATCTCAACCTACAGGAATAACAGATCATCAGTGGTATACATAAATGTAAGATGTGTAACTTACTGTACATATGTATCTTAAATCGATCTTTTACTTCTATAATTTAAATATAAATATACTCTCACTGTATTCTTCTCAATATTAAAATAGTTCATCAGTGGACTAAAATATTACTCTGCAGGAAATTCACTCATGACTGCAACTTGTTCCAGTCATAAATGGCTAAATAATGCCTCAAAATCTCCTCAACCTACAGGAATAACAGATCATTAAGATGGACATTTATGATGTGAAAGTGATGAGAGGATAGTAATGACCCATTTACTGCAGAAGTATGAATATTGAGAATCATCATTTTCACAGTTTTAGTTTCCATGAGACTTGTAAACACAGCAGCAGATCACCATGAACTTTTGATGTCATGCCATCTTGAAGGTTTTGGTAAATTTTCAAATTTTAAAAGTGTTTTATGACTCTTCAACCCCCTTTGGACCTTCGCCAGTGTATTTTCTATGTTCATACCAAGTTATAAGGCTTTTCATTGCTTCTTGGCAGCAGAAATTGCAGTTGTACGAGGTCTGTTAGAAAAGTATCCGACCTTTTTATTTTTTTTTTCAAAAACCATATGGATTTGAATCACATGTGATTGCATTAGCCAAGCTTGAACCTTCGTGCGCATGCGTGAGTTTTTTCACGCCTGTCGGTTGCGTCATTCGCCAGTGAGCAGGCTTTGTGTGAGCAGTGGTCCACCCCTCTTGTCGTTTTTTTATTGCGAATAAATGTCTGAACGATTTGGAGCTTTGCTACATCAATTTTTTTCCAGAAACTGTGAGAGACCTCCAGGTGGACACCGTTCGGAAAATTAATATGGCTTTCAGGGACAATTTTGTGGGGATTACACAGATTAAGGAGTGTTACTGCCGGTTTAAGGACGGCCCACAGCGTCTGAGAGCGCGCCGCGCTCCGAGCGCCGATCGACAGGCTCAAACCCCGCTGAAACAACCAGATCATTTCCAACGTGAAGGCTTTGTTGATCCGGGACGTCGTCTGACTTTCACAAAAAGGCAGGAGATGTGGACATCAGCACTTTTTCGGCACATTCCACTGTTACAGGAGTTTTTTTCATGGAAAGAAAAGCGGAGGATTGCGCCACCGTGCCGTTCATGGCGCGGGACAAAACCACCTCCGTGTTGGTCTCAAAGGATGGCTTTCAGGTCGCAATAAAAAAACGACGAGAGGGTGGACCAGTGCTCACACAAAGCCTGCTCACAGGCGAATGACAGAACCGACAGGCGTGAAAAAACTCACGCATGCGCACGAAGGTTCAAGCTTGGCTGATGCAATCACACGTGATTCAAATCCATATAGTTTTTGAAAAAAATAAAAAGGTCGGATACTTTTCTAACAGACCTCGTATATTTCACACTTTGCTTTATTTTTACAGATCAAACATCTTGCCCAAAATTTGGTGCTTTTTTCCATAAAACACACAGTTTTAATGGTATTTTAGGTACCGTTGTACTAAGTAAAGAAAAAGGATAGTAAAGACATTACCACATTACCATAAAACATTACCACCTGTTAGGTGGTAATGTTTTATGTGAAAATTTTAGCTGGCATATGTTCCTGTGCTGCTGGAGACTGTTTGAGGAGACTTGTTAGAATACTTTACTGACTTCACTGCCCTCAGGCAGCAGGATGGCTTATTGGTTAGCACCAGTGGTGGCACCAGCTAACCAAAATGTTAGCTTCAATAACCATTAATCCGCTAACTGAAAAGTTATCTTTTATAATGCTAAACCAATAAACTGCTAAAAAAAAATGATTGGATGTTACAGATAAATGATAACTGATAACTTTTAGCAGTGATTCGGACGTGGCCACATCAGATTACACTGTCGGCTTCAGATACAGTGAGGAAAATAAGTATTTGAACACCCTGCGATTTTGCAAGTTCTCCCACTTAGAAATCATGGAGGAGTCTGAAATTTTCATCTTAGGTGCATGTCCACTGTGAGAGACATAATCTAAAAAAAATATCTGGAAATCACAATGTGTGATATTTTTAATAATTTATTTGGATGTTATTGCTGAAAATAAGTATTTGAACACCTGTGAAAATCAATGTTAATATTTGGTACAGTAGCCTTTGTTTGCAATTACAGAGGTCAAATGTTTCCTGTAGTTCTTGACCAAGTTGTCACACACTGCAGCAGGGATTTTGGTCCACTCCTCCATACGGATCTTCTCTAGATCTTTCAGGTTTGGAGTTTCAGCTCCCTCCAAAGATTTTCTATTGAGTTCAGGTCTGGAGACTGGCCAGGCCACTCCAGGACCTTGAAATGCTTCTTACGGAGCCCCTCCTTAGTTGCCCTGGCTGTGCGTTTGGGGTCATTGTCTATTCTGGTCTCATCTGACCACATGACCTTCTCCCATGCCTCCTCTGGATCATCCAGATGGTCACTGGTGAACTTCAAACGGGCCTGGACATGTGCTGGCTTGAGCAGGGGGACCTTGCTGCCCTGCAGGATTTTAAACCATGACAGCATCATGTGTTACTAATGTAATCTTTGTGACTGTGGTCCCAGCTCTCTTCAGGTTATTGACCAGGTCCTCCTGTGTAGTTCTGAGCTTTCTCAGAATCATCCTTACCCTACAAAGTGAGATCTTGCATGGAATCCCAGACCGAGGGAGATTGACAGTCATCTTGTGCTTCTTCCACTTTCTAATAAATAATCATAACAGTTGTTGTCTTCTACCAAGCTGCTTGCCTGTTGTCCTGTAGTCCATCCCAGCCTTGTGCAGGTCTACAGTTTTGTCCTTGGTGTCCTTAGACAGCTCTTTGGTCTTGGCTATGGTGGACAGGTTGGAGTGTGATTGACTGAGTGTGTGAACAGGTGTCTTTTATACAAATAACGAGTTCAAACAGGTGCAATTAATACAGGTAAAGAGTGCACAATAGGAGGGCTTCTTAAAGAAAAATTAACAGGTCTGTGTGAGCTAGAATTCTGGCTGGTTGGTAGGTGTTCAAATGCTTATTTGCAACAGTAACACACAAATAAATTATTAAAAAATCGTACATTGTGATTTACGGATTTTATTTTTTTTTAGATTATGTCTCTCACAGTGGACATGCACCTAAGATGAAAATTTCAGACCCCTCCATGATTTCTAAGTGGGAGAACTTGCAAAATTGCAGGGTGTTCAAATACTTATTTTCCTCACTGTAAAACAGTTTCACTTTAAGCACCACAGGGGCTGCTGGGTAAATTCAAAGATGACGTAATTCCTAGGCAGGATCACAAACACAAACATAATGCACCAAAAATAAATGAAAAAAAAATAAACCCCAAACACTGCCATCATCTTTCAAAAGCAGTAAGACACAGTGTTAGAACTCACAGTTTATCTCGATATTATATACACCGTCATTTACAAAGTAAAAGCTGCTGCTTTTTTCACATGCTTCGAACCCCGCAGCTTAAACAACCGAAATACATCCATTAATGCATTGATGGACAGAGTAAAAGACACATAGTAAATATAAAATCTTACCTGTTAGTTTCAATGGGATTCATTAAATTCTGAAGAAAAATAATAATCCACATAAAGTGTCCTGATTATCCAAAACGGTGTCTAAATGGTGAAGAAAAGTCCCTCTGTGTAACACAGCTGCACCGTGAGATCTCCTCTCTCCCACAGAGTCTTGGCGATTAAATTATCCCATCAGCCACAAAGAAATAAAATAAAATAATGTTAAAGTTAGTCCATTTTGTTTCTGTGTCGAGTGGATGGTAACAGTGTAACGTCCAAAGTGAACCTGAACTGCACTACCCACAATACTCCATGCATCGACCAGCCAATCACGTCTTGCGCTTAATGATGATGTCATCAGCAAGCGACAGCCAGTCTGCCACAAACACGACAGGGAGTAAAATGTTTGATTTTAGGGTTTACAAACGTTTTTGACCGTTAAACTTTGCTCACTTTACCAGCAAAAAAAAAAAAAAAAAATGTTAGCAGACTGAAAGTTATCTGAACTAAATTTATTGGAAGATAATTGGTCCGCTGATGGTTTTAAAAGTTATCTGAAAAGCTAATCCGCTAACAAAAACATTAGCTTAGATAATTATCGGTTAGAGGATTAGCTGAACTGTGCCCACCACTGGTTAGCACTGTTGCCTCACCGCGAGAAGCTTTGCTTCCAGTTTGGTCCTATCTGTGGTATCTGCATGTTCTTCCCATGTTTGTGTGGGTTCCCTCTTGGTGCGCCGACTTCTTTCCATTTCCAAAGACACCCAGATTAGGTGAATTGTTTACTCTAAATTGATCGTAGACCCTCAATATGTGGCAACCACTTTTTTGTCTTATAGTCAGAGCCGTGTGTTAATGTCAGTAAGCGGATCTCTCATCCTTGTTGTCACTTAAGTACATTCACTCTTGCCTTGATTTTTCTGTGTGTGTGTGTGTGTGTGTGTGTGTGTGTGTGTGTGTGTGTGTGTGTGTGTGTGTGTGTGTGTGTGTGTGTGTGTGTGTGTGTGTGTGTGTGTGTGTGTGTGTGTGTGCCTGTGTCCACTCCACACTGATTTGATTGATTTTAATATGTCTTAAAATTAAAAATTAATATAAATACTTAATGGTCGATTATCTGGACATAGAACGCATGTGTGACTTGAAGATGATGTGGCAACACAAACCTCCAAAATATACACTGACTATAGTACTTAGAGTACTATATATCAGAGTAACATTCTTACATCATTCCCTGCACTGCATTAGCTGCTCCCAGGACAGCTGAGTATCCTGCGTTTTGCAGAGGAGCATTCAGACTGTTCTTGGCTAACAGCTATTAGGAGACCACACCCTGTCTAAAGGATTACAGGCTGAGGGAGAGAACATGTGTCTGCTGTTTGATACTGAGGCTTTTCAAGAATTTACAACAGATTTTGACATCTCTGCAATTTCCATGGTTACAATACAGAAATATGGGGGGTGGGGGTTGCAGGAAAAGTTGCATAATTAAGAGTGCAAATGAGGACCTAAATCAATGGAATGGTAAATGAACTGCATTTCTATTGCATTTTCCAAAATGTTTTACAATGCATCACACACCAGTGTTAGCACACTGCCATGCAAGGAACTCATCTGCACAATTTAGGAATTCAGGACCTTGCCCAAGAGCCCTTTGTGATTTTCCAGTCTGACAGGGATTTGAACCAAGGATCATCTGGTCTTAATCTATGAAATAAAGGCCAGTATGTGTGTCCTATTTAATGGATCCAAGTGTGCTTGATTCCAGAACAGAATGTGTCCAGTTCAAGACCACCTGTGCCCATTCTCCATGTAATGTGGAGTTCTGTTAGCAAGAGCATCCAGTGTAAAACATCTGCCAAATTAATATGCATATCCATATAGAATCTGATGTGGCAGTTCACTTTGATGTGGCAAAGTGAAAAAGGGAGAAGCCAAAAAAAAAAAACCTTGGAAAAATGGATCCAACACTCATTCGCCTTCCTGCTGTGTGTTCACCTGATGCCTTCAGATCTCATAAGATAAGTAGACTCCATCCTGATTAGGACATGGCTGGGAAGCCTCTTAGTAACACCAAGACCTGTGTATATGTTTTGCCACATGTAACTGGGGTTGTGTTGTGGCAACTCCAAGCAACCGGTGGGTATTGAAAGAAAAAACAAAAGGCTCCAACATTCAAACACGTTTTACATGAGCAGATCCGCATACAGTGTAACCTGCTTGTACAAACAATGAAACTGAATTAAAACAATCATTTTTATGCTTGTAGCCTTTCTACCCCAGTTGGCAGATAAGTAGCACAAAGACAAGGTTGGCCAGTGTCTATATGAAGCAGATATTGGGACGGTAGATACCTTTTTGTGCCTGGTGGCACATGGAGAAGACTGGGTGATTGGAGGAGTAGTAGGAGTTGTTGAGGAAAGAGGTACTTAAATGCTTCCCCTCAGGAAGTTGTGGTGGATGACTGCTGTTCCCATTTGTGTGCTGATGTGTAATAAAATTCTTGCCCCACCAGAAAACCTCTTACATTTGAGTTCACAATCTAAACAGCAATATGGCACCACTTTCTGAATTAGTATTTTACAGGGCATGACACGTATGACACTGATTGATTGATTTATTTAATGTCCTGACCAATACTAAGTCCATTGTGTTTGTTTTTGGATCCCAACTTGTACATTATCATTTTGTGTGGATAAGCAAACATTCAGTAGGCAAATGTGGAAACAAGCCAAGTGGGACATACACTGTGCACGTAATTCTTCTTAAACATATTGTGTCAAGATAAGTGTTCAAACTTCCAATGGCAAATCACAATGTCCTACCTGAATGTTTAATGTGTAATTACCTCCCATAGTTCCATGTCAAAGAAAGTCAGATGTCTTTAACCACATTAAGGGGAGTTGATCAGGAGATGAGACAGCAGCAGTTGTGAAGTCCACTCCTTAATGTCTCCGCTGAGAGAAGAGCACAGCACAGCTTTTCTCCTGCCAAGATAATGAAGACGCCATAATGTTACCTCCTGTCAATTATTTAGACTTGTCTGGTGAAGACAAAGTGTACATGTGTTTTATTGCCAAAACTGAAACAACAGGTTAGTAGAATTTAGTTACAGAAGATGACAGAATGTATGGAATGTGCTGGATATGAACAAAGATTGTTGTATGAAATTCAGGGAGGAGGTGACAGAGGCACTAGATGGAGTTGAAGTGATTCTCGACAACGGGACAACTACTGCAGATTGTTGAGGAAGACAGCTAGGAAGGTATTGGGTGTGGCACCTGGATGGACAGAGGAAGGAAGACAAGGAGACTTAGTGATGGATTGAAGAACTACAGGAAAGAATAAGAAGAAACAGAAGTATAAGAAAATGTGATGTAAATTGAAAAGACGTGGTAAAGTCTAAGGGCCCTGTCCCACTGGTGTTTAGGAGGATTTGCGGATGGAATGCGCACAAAAGTGGCCCACATCCGGCAAACAACCGCAATAACCGTGTAACATTCCTGTATGAGTCGGCCGCCATCAGAACACGTCCGTGATCATCCGCAGAGGCACGCATGTCCGCAGCAGGATTTTTGAGCGGCTCAAAAATCCTGCTGCGGATGAGATCTGCATCACTGCCTGAACACATACTGAAGACATATGCAGGACATACACAACCAAAGCGCTGCATATCCCCTGTCATCCGCTGATATCCGCAACCGACGGGTTGGCGCAGCTTGGCGGCGGACCGGGACAGCGTGCAAAACAGATATGACACGTGCCCAGCACGGCCACATCACAGTCGCAAATGGTATGTCGCGCATGCAGACAGAGTGGGCATGGATGGAGCGAGTGCATCACGGCCACTGTGCCCCTCGTGGGGGCGCCTCCGCGGTCGCCTTCGCTTCTGTTCCCTGTTATATCCGCTTTTCTTCCTTATGTATTCACTGATCCACCCCGGGACATTTGTCATTTCTGCCCACCTTTGTCGTGGACGCTCAACTTTTGTCTCCTCATTTCATGCGCAAATCCTCCTAAACGCCAGTGGGACAGGGCCCTAAGGAAAGGGCATATAGCAAGGTGTATATGAAGTTGAACATGAAGGCAAAAGCACTTCTACCAATTAGCCAAACAAGGACTGAGCTGGAAATGATGTGCAGCAGGATAGGACACTATAGGATGCAGAGGAAATGTGCTGCGAAACAACGACAGTGTTAAGAAAGTGGAGGGAATATTTGGAGGAACTGATGCATGAACAAAATGAGAGAGAGAGAGACTGAGAGAGAGAGAGAGATGCAAAGGCTGGATGATGAGGATAGAGTAATAAGTGCAAAGGATTAATAAGGATGAAGTGAGGACAGCTATGATGAGGATGAAGAATGGAAAGGCAGCTGGCTCAGATGACCTACCAATGGGGCATGGAAATATTTAAGGGTGATTCTTTAACTACGGGCACTATTGGCCTTGTAAATGTAATTTCCACCACACCATTGCCTTACAATATAAAGAACCTTGGGGCAACTGTTTGTTGTGATTTGGCGCTATATACATGTGCTCTGATGTCACTGTTTATCTCCATAGAAACTACCCAAACAATCTTTCATACAAACTGTGTTGTGAAAGTGTAGGAACACGGACCCACAACAGGGGCGCAAATGAACGGACAATGAAGGAAGTCAAATAACAACACTTTACTGTTGTGAAAAAGCACAACCAAACACGGCGAATGTGAAATTTAACAGTCAGTCAATTACAAGGGTGACGTGTGGGCAGGCTCGAAGATAAGAGACGTCTGTCCAAAGCAGAACCGGAACCACACGATTTCCTCCACCACCGAACCCCGGGAATACTGGAGCCGCCAAGTCCCGAACACCCAGGTGGCCACTGCCTCCGCTTGTCGGATCTGGTACTGCTGGCGAGGAACAAAAACAGTTAGATGTGGGTGCGTGTGCACCCAGCAACACGTATGGTGGGAATGCCACCTCCACCTCTCGTCGAAAAAAGAAACAGAATATCTGCTGTCCAACACACACAAGCAATAGATATTCCTGTCAGAGAATCAACACAGTCAGCTGAGATCGTTACCTCCTTGGTAGAGCGATATCTCGGCAGAGAAGTGGAGATGACGTCTTGCAGATATACCGCTGCGGATCAGATGATTGGTAACAGCTGTCGTATGTGACAGCTGTCACCCCGGCTGCTCCTGTGAGATGGCAGCGCCCTCTGGTGCCTGGAGCCCGCACTCCAGGCAGGGTGCCCTCTGGTGGTGGTGGGCCAGCAGTACCTCCTCTTCAGCGGCCCACACAACAAACTGTTTAAAGGGACATTACAGTGTTGTGGTGGAAATTACGGCAATAGTGTGGGACAACTACATTTTGTTAAAAAAAATCACAACAGTTGTATGACACTGAATACCCCAATTATGTTTTGATTATTTTACTGATATTTTATTCAGAGATATTTTAAAACATTAGAAAAAACGTTTCTTTACCATTCATTTTTATCATTGAAGATCAAAAGTCTGGGTGTGGGACAAGCACAAAACGGCAATATTTGCATATAATGATGCTGAAAAAAGGTGAAAAAGTCATCATAGACTACTAGAACAAATTTCTTAACACACTTTCATTGTAAAGATAACTATAAAAGTGTGAAATTTCCCCTTTTTTCTGTTTTTCATACAATATGACCAAAGGACATAATAAGTGCCCGTAGTCTAAGAATCACCCTTAAAAGAGATAGCAGTGGAGTTTTTGTTTAATAAAATCTTGGACAGTGAGAGGATACCTAAGTAGTGGAAAAGAAGTGTGCTGATTCTGATTTTTACAACCCAGTCTCACGGCATGTCGTGATTCAGCAGCACAAAATATACATTAATCTATTGGTTCGTGATATTGCCACGAAAAGCGCCTCATTTTTGTCACGGCAGTGCAAATTCATTCTAATATATTCCGTGATGGCCGCACGAAATTAAAAGTGAAGCGGTGGGGTCGGGGTGGTTATGGTTAGGGTTGGGGGAAGGAGTAGGGTTAGGTTATGGTTAAGGTTAGGGTTGGGGGTAGGAGTAGGGTTAGTACTAGTGAGTTATCAAAAAACATCACGAAAATTTTAATCATTTCGTGACAGGAGCACAAAAAAAAAACTTGACTGGGCTGGATTTTTAAGAATACAGGTGGAGTTATGGGACAGATTTTTGTAGTAGGTTACGCTTAGAGGAAGCGTGTAGATGTGTGAGCAGCAATATGGTATTATCCCAAGAAAGAGCACTACAGATGCAACGTTTGTTGTGAGGGTGCTGATGGAGAAGAATAGAGAAGGTCAGAAGAAGTTGTGTTGTGTTTTTGTTGATTTTGAGAAAGTTTATGATAGGGTGTCAAGAGAACAGTGGTAGTATTATGTAAGGGCGCCTGGAGTGGCAGAGATATATGTGAGAGTGAAATAAGAAAATTGAATTTGAAGACAAAGGTGTGCGTAAATCATAACGGACATGTATTCATGCTATTTTTACTGTACATTTATCACTGTTCAGTTAACTGCCTTTGCCAAGACCGTCATGTTTTCTTTGTTGGAAAAATAAAAAAGGAAAATGGAGATAAACTGAACTGCACACTCTGAGTGCCCCCTTAGATACAAAATTATTCATTGAACACTTGATTTAATTGACCTCCTCTGTAGATTGTAGAAGATGATGGCCAGCTCAGCTCTTCTGAGGGCAGTACAGTGGACTTCGGTGCACCGGGAGATGGAGGAGAATCTTTAGACTTTGAACTGGAGGAATCCATGGATCCTGAGAACTGCTTTCCTGAAGGTGAATACTAAACTACTGTTGCCACCACTCAGCTACTGAATTGTTTAGTCTCAGTAATAACTCCACTGGTTTCCAAAGATCTTTTCAACACTTTTGGCTTGTCACATTCTGCGACTAAACGTGTTGTTGGCTTTGGTTGTTATTGTGCAACGTTTCTGTTCTGGGACCTATTCTATTTGAATTGTACTTGCTCCCACTGGGACATATTTTAAGGATGTCTCATATCATTGCTATGCAGATGACATATAGCTGTACATCTCCTTTTCTCCGCAAAATGTTTCTAGGTTATCTGTTCTTCAAAACTGCATTAATGTCATAAAAAACTGGATGGCTGCTAACTATTTGTCACTTAATGCAGCAAAAACTGAAGTCCTTGTTTGTGCCCCTGAGGAGTTTGTTCCCTCAGTGATTAAGAACCTTGGTTCTCTGTCCTTTTGTTAATTCAGCAGTCAGAAATGTGGGTGTTACATTTGACTAGTCTCCCAAATTTGATGCACATTACCCGTCTTGTGCAATCTTGCTTCTTTCATTTATGGAACATTGTGTCTCAAGCTGAGCTGGAACAGATCATTCATGCTTTTATTTCTTTATGTCTTGATTACTGTAATTCGCTGTTCCCTAGCCTCAGTAAGTCTTCGCTGGACCGCCCACAAATGGTCCACAATGCGGCTGCAAGGGTCCTTACAAGGTCATCTAAGTGGTCTCATGTAACACCCATTCTGTCCTCTTTGCATTGGCTCCCAATTCAGTTCAGACTGCAATTTAAAACACTGGTCATGACTTTTAGAGCTTTGCACAGTCAAATGCCACTTTATATCAGTGAACTCTTGCCCGACCATGTGACAAGCAGGTCTCTGAGGTCCTCCGACCAGAACCTGTTGGTTGTACCAAGGTCAAGGCTGAATACCAAAGTATACTGTGCATTTGAGGTTATGGCACCCAAACTGTGGAATGCACTGCCACTACACCTATGTTCCATGGACTCTATTGGAACTTTTAAGGAGAAGCTCAAGACCTATTTGTACAGACTTGATTTTAACTTGTTTTATGTTGTTGCTGCTTTTAGTTTCTGCATTTTTATTTCTGTTTTATCTTGAAACGTGCCATACAAATAAACTTTACTTACTTACTTACATTTTAATATAGTCATCTGATGTTTCTTCATCCTAACCAAGGAAACTGAAAATAAGCAAAATATCTTTACACTAGAATGTTTTATGTCAATGCCTGTGAAAAGCACTGTCCATGAATTATAGTGGCAACGGCTTAGCTTCCAAAATAAAAGCTAAATAACTGTGTATGTATGCCTAGAATTTTATAAGTGTTAAAGAATATTTTTTTGTCATTTGGCCAGCTGACAATTTTATTTGCTGAAAGCCTTGTCTGCTTTTTGTGTCTATTCAGGCTGTGTGAAAAGGTTCCCCTGCTGTCAGGTGAATGTGGAGGTGGGTTGGTGGAAGATCTGGTGGACAATAAGAAGGACCGGTTACCGGATAGTGGAGCACAATTGGTTTGAGAGCTTCATCATCTTCATGATCCTGCTTAGTAGTGGAGCACTGGTACGTCTCTGTGACAAGACAAACATTTTGTTACTCAGTAAGTGGCCTATGTTGATGAGGAAATAATTAGCTTATTACGTCTGCCAAGGACGTAATAAAACCGTTGCCATTTATTTATTTATTTGTCTGTCTGTCTGTAAGATTACATCAAAACTATTACACAGATTTTGACAAAATTTTCACCACAGATAGATATGAGACTAGACTCCATTAAATATTCAATTTTAGAGGTGATCCAGATCCAGATCCTGGATCAAGTTTCACTTTATATAGTCTTTGAGGGATTACTCTTAGCAGGTTTACGTCAAAACTACTTCACGGATTCTCACCATATTTTCACCACAGATACATAATAGGCCATGAAAGACTCCATTAAATTTTGGAGGTGATCCAGATCCGGATTCTGGATCAAGATTTTACTTTATATAGGCTTTGAAGGATTACTTCAAAACTACTTCACAGATTCTCACCAAATTTGCACCACAGATAGATATTAGGACATGGAAGACTCCACGGCATTTTGGAGGTGATCCGGATCTGTATTGGTGGACATCATAAATCTCTCGATTGCTCTTGTTATCCTTTATTTTGCTGCGCTTATGTTTTATCGGACAGCTTACATCATTGTTGTAAGCTACAAGAGTTGGTCATCAAG
The DNA here is from genome assembly GCF_902500255.1 of Thalassophryne amazonica. Taxonomy (NCBI): domain Eukaryota; kingdom Metazoa; phylum Chordata; class Actinopteri; order Batrachoidiformes; family Batrachoididae; genus Thalassophryne; species Thalassophryne amazonica. The sequence continues at coordinate 31,101,229 of NC_047116.1, read as the reverse complement.
CATGATGGTCAATCATGCTTGATGACCAACTTAATCCATATTCACACTTTAGTCACTGCTGTGACTGTGCAGAAATATGGATATGTATGTTAAAAAATGATGATTTGGGATTGGAAGCAGATCTGACATTTTCACAATGTTACTGCTAATGATCTGCTTTCTGTGATTGTGATTATCTTTAACTGTTTTTGGATGTGCATCACAATCATATTAGGATGATGTGAGGACTTCAAGAAGAAAAAAATCGCTTTTTCACAAAAATAAAGGCAGCCACAAAGGAGAAGGACTGTGCAAAAGTGAAACCAAAATCATGTATGTGCCTTCGCTTTGAGCACAGTACTGAAGTTCTAGATTTTTAATCTAATGTGCATCAGATGTGCTTTTTACAAAAATCCGCTGGATTGAATGCTACATTCCTCAGCTCTCTAATTTTATAAACAAGTTCCTGAAATACTTATGTGAAATGTAGTCTTCTCCAGCTACTGAGATCTTCAACACTGAGGTACCTACTTGTGAAATCAACAAGATGTGCCAAATGGTCAAAATATCCTTGCTGATGTTACCTCCTGATGCAAGTGAGATTCCTTATCTGAGTCTGTGTCCATATAATGGTCAAATAAATCATCTCTGAAATCCAGTTTGCCAAATGGGTAATACAGTGAATTCAAAAACAGGTCCTGATTTTTGACAAATTTGACAAACAGAAAGTGATTGGCATATGTTTGCATTAAGTTATTACTCATTTGTATTTTATTTGTGTCCAGGCCTTTGAAGACATCTACATTGAGAAGAACAAAACCATTAAGACGATCTTGGAGTTCGCAGACAAAATCTTCACCTACATCTTCATCCTAGAAATGCTGCTGAAGTGGGTGGCATACGGATTTGCCAAATATTTCACCAATGCCTGGTGTTGGCTCGACTTCCTGATTGTGGCTGTAGGTTCAAAGCCCTCTGTGCATATATATTAGAATAAAGATTAGAATTGCATGGTGCACTGAGCAGTTTGTGTTCCTTCAACACTGAACTGGGCAATTAATACACAGTAAATCCACACTTTAGGGCAGTGCTCCCTTTCAGTTGAGATTAATGTGTCTCTTCTGCTGCTGACATGGCGTCTGTGTGTGTGCTCCAGGTCTCTCTTGTCAGCCTGATAGCCAACGCCATGGGATTAGATGGAATAGGTGCCATAAAGTCTCTGAGAACGCTACGAGCTCTGAGACCCCTGAGAGCACTGTCAAGGTTTGAGGGCATGAGGGTAAGACTCATTGGAGTTCTTTGTCTGCTCTGACTTATGCTGCTTATCGCTGGATATTTTGTCAGGGTGTCACCAGTTGAGTACACTGCTACAGAACATGGTTACACTACAATGTGAAGAATGACAACCAGCATACAGTATTTTCTACAATTTAGTAGAACTAGTGCACAGGTAACCAAGTCCTGAGGTATTCCTTCTACCCAAAACCTCTTCCTCCAGTTATTTATCGTTGAAGTTGATTTTTTTTATTATTCCATGCATTATACTGATTTTATTTTACAGTACCCTGTAAATATAAAGTTCTATGTTAGTTTTAGCCACCTCAGAATATTGATAAAAAGGTAGTTGCATTTTTTTATTGGTTTGTTGTGTTTCTACATCAATACGTTTACAGAAGATCCAATTCAATTCTAACAAGAATCAAATATTATTCCACTACCCCCACCGTCCGCCCCCCAATTCATTGGAGAAGCAAATGAATTATCCGGTTACAAATCTCATTTTTATCCAGTCATGTAATACGGAGTACATGGCAGTTAATGATTAAATTTTTATTTTATGTTTTATCTTAATGTTTTGAGCAGCCGATCTGCTCTGTGTCAGCTTAATCCCATCAGATCTCAGAAGCTAAGCACTGCAGCATCTGGTTAGTACTTGGATGGGAGACCTCTTCGGAACACCAGCGGCTGTGTGTGTTTCTCCAGATGAAACTGGAGTTGCGTCAGGAAGGGGATCCGGTGTAAAACTTGTGCCAAATACCAATGCGGATCTGGCTGCATCCGGTGTGGCAACCCCGAACAATAACAGGAGCAGCCGAAATGACAACATCTTAATGTTTTGAATTTTTTGTGTAATTCCCTGTTATTTTTTTAATTACTGTATGGGGTTTACTGTTTTATTGCAGTTTAATTTGGGAAGGTGCTATATAAACAAATGTCATTATTATTATTATTATTATTATTATTGATCACATTAAAGTAATTGTAAAAGCTTGATTAAATACAAACTGTTTGTCATAACTTGCCACTTCAAAAATTATGAAGTGTCATTACTAGAAAGAAATTATGTATTTATTTTAAGGCAGGGAAAGGTGTTATTAGGTTCCAAACAGTGCGTTTTCGGTTTTAGAAGTGTTTATTTCTTGCTAGCTTTTACATAATATATGAGAGACATGCATATAAACACAAAGCAAAGCGGTTTTGAAGAGACCAGCCACTGATGTCACGGTGCAGCTCTACTATAAATTGGCTGTCATCCCCCACCACTCCAAAACAAAGCAGAACAGATTCAAACAGAATGTGACATCTTAAAATACCTCTTAAAATAGGTCAAGGTTAGCCATCTTTGAACTTGTCCAAGGTCTGTATCCCAAGAAAGTTCTCTGTGAATTTGAAGACTGTGGCCTTAATAGAACTGGACTTATGCTGAACACAGACAGACAGATGGACGGACAGATGCCAGGTCTTCGCAATGCCCGATGGTCATATGCAAACTTCAAGGTGTTGTGTTTCAGTGTTTCACACAGAAGTTGCTTGAAGTTATGAAGGACTCTGTCTTCCACCGTGCAACACAAGTGATCTTGCAAGTTTCCACTAGTGCAGCAGAATAGGTAATATTTAGAGCGGAATCCTGCAAATGGTGATACAAGCATCAAATTTGGCACAAATACTCCTTAGACATTCCTCTTGGCCATATGAATTTTCAGTCGGCAGTCAGGTAGAGGTCAATTGAAGAATTACACAGGGGTCAAAATTAAAAGATGCTACAATCATATTGAAGACTATACCACATCATTTGTCTGATCATAAAGATTCTAAAAAGGTGTAGTTTGGACTATCTGTGACTGAATTCTATGGAGTTATGGGATCAAAAACAGCAAGAATGGTGACAAATTTCAGTTTCAGTTTGTACAGGGGTCAAAAGATAAAGATGCTTCAATTTTGGTAAAAAGTGATGCAAATTATTAGTTGAGTTAACAGGTTTTTAAAAAGGAATAGTTTGGACCATGTATCATGCTTAGTTATCACATTACGGTGTAACATATGTCACATGTCATAGAATCCAATGGACATCGACCTTCTTTGACCTTTACTTTACAAACCAAGCATTCAACACTTTTAAAACTGTTCCATTTATTAATCCTATTAGCTCAAACTATACCTTTTTGGAATCTTTATGATCAGACAAATAATGTGGTGCAGTTTTCAATTTAATTGGAGCATTTTTATATTTTGACCTGTGTGTAATGATTCAAATGACCCCTACCCTTCTGCCTATTGAAAATCCAAGTGGCCAGTCAGTTTTTTCAAAAGAGTAATGTCTAAGATGTATTTTTGCCAAATTTGGTGCTTGTATCACCATTTGAAGGATTGTTTCAGTTATCTGCTGCACTAAACCCAACAGTTGTCATTTTAATGCCCAGTGTCCCAATACTTGCACCTTACCTCACTTCATTTATAAACCATCATACGGGTATGCTGTCCCTGGTGCACTCCAGTTCAGAGCAGAGGACAGCTACTCTGATTAGTTCATAATATGTTCAGACTACAATATAACAGGCTTGAAGGGTTAGACGCAAATGCAAAACGCAGAAGTACAGCTCAGTGGTGAAACAACGTTTAATGGAAGAACAGGCTGGGGTCGGTACACAGATAGGCAGGCCAAACAAAGCAACAGGATCAAAAACATCAGGCAACGAGCGTGGTCGAAATACAGGCAGGTAGTCATCAAAAACCGATGAGGCAAACAAAGCAAGGCAGGAATACAAATACTGAGCTGGTAAGAAGGCATAAGGCGCATCGAACTGGCGAAGGACAGAGTCAAACCGTGAAGCTTATAAAGCACCCAAGTGACTAACTGCAACTCAGAACAGATGTGTAGAGAAACTCAACGGAGCCGGGGCGTGGCCAGACAGAAGGTGAGACCCACCACCAAGAACCAAGAGAAGAAGGCAAGAAACAACAGGACAGAGTAAACCCAAGCAGAAAGATAGAAAAAGAGACAGACAGGACACAAAAACCATCCCACAACCCAGGAGCCTGACACAATACACCGTAGCCTAATGAAGACTCTAAATCCAACCCATTTGTCTACAGAGCTCAGCTTTCCTGCCACTTATACGGCATTATGTGCTTGGACAAAAATGGATTTGCACCCTCTATGCCACTTGTTTTTGCACATCCTGTGAGGCTATAGCCTTTAGAGAGTCAGTAATATTTGAGAAATATCCTCCCTGTCCTGTTAATTTACTATTTCCTTACTGTTTACCTTGCGGTTGTCACTGGTGTGAATAAGCTTTGGTCAGAGTCATGCATGTGGTCATCTGATGTTGAGGAATACTTTGCCAATGAAACATTCATTCTTGTGTTTTCCTGTTGTTCCCATTGGTACACTTTCAGTGACCCCTGTAAGGTTTAGTTGTGTTGTTGTGCAGGTGGTTGTCAATGCCTTATTGGGTGCCATCCCATCCATCTTCAATGTCCTGCTGGTTTGTCTGATCTTCTGGCTCATCTTCAGCATCGTGGGAGTTAACTTGTTTGCAGGAAAGTACTACTACTGTGTGAATGAAACCACGGGTAAGCCTTTTCCACCAACAGAGGTGAAGAACATGACAGAGTGTGACGCATTACCAGGTGCTTACAAGAAGAATGTCAAAATCAACTTTGACAACGTTGGTGCAGGCTACCTTGCCCTTCTGCAAGTGGTAAGTATTTTCTGAACCTTTGGTATTCAGATACAAAAGGTTCACAACTTGTACATATTAAGATTTAAATTCATTTGCTATACTGCTGAAAGGACAAATTGACAGCACCTGTTGCACCATTTATTGTTCATGTCTACACAGGCTACATTCAAGGGTTGGATGGATATCATGTATGCTGCCGTGGACTCAGGGGTGAAAGTAAGATTAGATTCTTGCAGGAACTGTGCTACTGAAGAATTCAATTAATCAATCAACTTTATTTGTTCCTGTTCATGTCATCTCATTTATTCATTGCCTACTTACATAACCATTTATCATGAATTAAAAGAAACACTCACTCACTCATCTTCAACCGCTTATCCGGGATTGAGCCACGGGGTCAATACCTCCAAACAGTTCCAGAAAGGAACATAAGGAAGATAAATCTTGTATTGTCTTTTCCTTGTAACAAAAAAGAAAAAGAAAAAAGAAATCCATTAATTACCTCAGTTCCAACCTCAATGTCGTCTCCTTGTCAAGTATATTAAAAATATTAAAGACATAGCAGGACACTGTAGCCTACGACAAATGGTAACTTTTGTCCAGCGCACTAAAATCTACTTCACCATGTCACAGGCAGCGCATTCTGTTGATGATTTTCATGTATTCATCAAATTTACATTTATTTAAGAGAAATTCGATTGAAAAGTGAAAGGGCTCGTGTACCAGCGGCGGGTTTGTGGTGATTCCATCGGGTGCTTCACAAAGCTTCTTTTTTTGTTGCCTTCCTCCCCCTGATGTATTCTGTACAGGACGCGCATTTGTGTGCAGGTGCTAATTCAGAAGGCAGAATAACACACCGTTCATGTGTTTGGAAATGCAGCTCCGTTTGATTTTGTGAATCAAACTTCCAGCTCTTTAAAAATGCAAAAGGAACTGGAGACAGACACAAAAGCAGTCTACCTTTTTGTGGCTGTTGTTGCTGGAGGTTCCTTTTTCTTTCCTCTGCGATTATAAACAGGGGTGGTGTTCTGTCGAGATGTGTGGGTTTGTCAATTTATGCGTCCCCACCACTGATCTCTATATAATACTGGATTGCTCGTTAGCCAATATTTTTGGAGCAAACCGGCCGTCATATTACCACTCAGATGTTCCGCTCCCGAACGCTTTTTCTATTGTTCTTTAATGAGGCGCACACAACTTTATTCTTTGTAATTTTGTTAAAAAATACCTTCATGTGCAGCTATAAACTGCGCAAATCACCAGATCAAAGGCTGTGGATGAACATTTCACCTGTGAGTATGAGTGAAATGGGAAGTAATGAACAATAATTTGAAGAGTTCTATCCCTTATTCCAGCAAAGATCATAATAATAATATGCTGATGATTCCACAAAACGTGTATAAACTTTGATTAAGGAATGATAATTTTTAGAATTGAGTATTTGTCCCAGTGAGATATGAGTAATTAAGAATAGAAGGGAAGAAAGTGTCAAAGTAATAAAAGAAAGAAAGAAAATAAATCAAATAGCTAATCATGGCATGCATAGATTAGGAGGGATCAATCTTACATTATCTGACTGACTGCAGACAACTGACTGCAGATGCAAATTATCGTAAGGCTAACTCTGGTGCAATGCATCAAATGGTAACATTTATGTTTTAATTGCACTTGGTCCCTTTAAAATAAATTGAAATTGAATTGTAGAACAAAAATAAGTAAATGATAGAATCAGCTCAGTTATTACTTGAAATTTTTGATGTTCTAACAGCTTGGGACTCCGGCGAGGGCGGTCACATCTCCTCCTCTCTCCTCTATCTCTGCTCCAACCTTCAGTCCCCTACTTCACCAGACTGTGAATTCTTCAAACTATATTGGATTAACCATGGAATTGATCAGCTGGGGCCTGTACTACGAAGTGGGGTTAATTTACTCAGATGTAATCCAGGGTCAACCTCTTAAACCGGGGTTGACAAAACCTGGTTTTCTCAAGTGGTGTTAATCGGTACTACGACGCTGAATAAGATGTTGATTTGTTGAACCTGTGTTAACCTGATTGGAGTTTGTGCGCGTTCACATAAAAGGGGCAGGTTGCAGCACATATCACCATTTTTCAATGATGGCGTGGTCACCTTACTTTACCGAAGAAGAATGCACAATTATTATGCAGAGCTACAAGGAATTTAAATTAATGTTAAGGGGGGAATCGAACACATCGTCTGCCAATAAAGAAAGACAGGCTTGTTGGCAACATATTGCTGATCGGGTAAATGCGTACGTACAATTCAGTTGTTCCCCAAATCTGTTACAGATGATTAACCTGTGGAATGTCTAATATGTGTAAAAAAATGACGACCCTTCATTAATTACGCCCAGATGCAACACGATTCAGAAGTGGGCATAGGCCTACTAATAAATGTTAGGTTAATTTAATGTTTCCTAAATAGGCTACCTTGACTGTATGATTGCTATTCCTAATCCTGTCAATATTTCAGATGCAATAGCAGTGCCAAACGCACCTGGCAGCAGGTGAAGATGAAATATAAAAACATCCTTCAGAACGGTAGGTTTATATTCATAGCTTGATAAGCCCCACTTCGCCTAATTAATGGACATGCATTAGACCTATTTTGATATTAGTAATTACCCGCGATTGCATAAAACCCTTCTTTGATTTGCATTGCGGATAAATGGCCAGGGAAAAACGACAAATGCATCCAACAGTTTAGATAGAGCAAGTACTGCCTTGCGAATCATACGACATACAGTATTCTTGCTCAGATGTTCAGCATCACCGATGGAATACATAAATTGTCCACTGGCAAAATAGGCACAAGGCACATTATCTGCTCGATCGTCGGGGCATTGCTACACTGTAAAAAATGACTTGTTTTTACAGGAAAACGCTGGCAGCTGTGGTTACCAGGGAATTCCTGTAAAACATACAGCAGCACAGTAGATAACATTACAGACATAATATGTATATGGATTTACAGTGAATGAACCACGGCTGACTCACATTAAAGGAACTGTTACATCTACAAACAAGAGCTCTTTTTTTTCTGTACATTTAACTGCTGTATTTTTTACAGGGCGTCCCTGCTAACCACAGCTGCCAGTGTTTTCCTGTAAAAACAACAGTCTTTTTTTACAGTGTACGATGGGTAATGTTACAGACTTCTGGCCCAATCAGCTGACAAAGATAACGAATTCCCTCAGCTGAGAATCTATATCTTTCATAGAGAATATTGTCCGGGTATGTCAGCGGATTCTGGCAGTCTTTAAAAACCCTTGCCCTGCGAAGAGAGCCCCTCACAATTTGTGCCCCAATATCAAACGGATCATCCAGGTAGGCCGGCATTGTCTTCGGAGTGATTGAAGGTGGATGGACGGTACTTATAAAGGGAGTGGTTAAGCGAAAACCTCAAGCTAACCGAGAACATAACCTGCTCGGAGCAGGTTTGGCACACAGCATAAATTGCCATGGCAGCATACCTCGATCAAAACCTATCCACCTTTCGTAGTACGGGTTAACCGGGAAGTTACTCCACAAGTCATCAACTTACTCCCGAAGTTACCCTGATAAGCCAGTAACCCCGCTTTGTAGTACAGGCCCCTGGTCTCTGAACGCTATTGACACCATTTTTTCAACAAAGAAATCGGGGCCGGAGGACCCTGCGTGCCCAGATGGAACCTCCCCTGCGGGCTATGTTCTTCACTCCTGGGAGACATGGCATGTCACATGCTTTGTGCCATTCTCTGTGGAGGACACCAAGGATTTATTTATATTTGGTTTTATTGTAGGAGGGCTGGTACTTATTGGTTTATGTGCTACCCTGACCTACTGGAGAATTGGCAAGACGGCTGCCAACAGAACCACGACCCCTCACCTGTCCGTCATGATTAATGAGTTGGGCAAGGCGATACATTCTCAGACTGCATTAACCCTTGAACTCAGACACAAATTGGATAACATCTCGGAGCAAATGCACGCCTTGCAAAGGAAGATGTCAGAGACCAGGGAATATTCATAATTGGATCTGGTTGTTCATGTGAAGCTGTAGAGGTGTGTTTCACTGCTCAACCATAAACATTGCAGGCTTATCAGCCTCTGAAGGACAAAATGCCCCCTTGTTTTCCTCCAGAAGAATTTCTACGGCCTTGGTGAACTAGTCGCTTGCCTTCTTTCTTATCTTCTGCACACATGGACAGAAACTGACTCATTTGCCACTCACACATGGACAGACACTGAAAGCATGCTCCCACCCCCCCTCCACCCCCTCCTGTCCCCATCCACCACCCCAAACCCGGCCCCTGCTCAAGCCACTCCCTTCCCCCTCCGGGGTGCCGTGCAGTTTTAGCTGCTGTAGCTCCCCGTTCCCCTCCAAGCTGGCGATGGCACGACTACATATTGCTGCTCCCCCCCGCCACACACACACTCACATCGCCTCAATTTGGAAAACGGTCTGTTTCAAAGTTTAGTGCACATAAACAATGTCAAATGTATATGTGTTGTCTTTAATTCTGATGTGTCCCATTATTATGGTAAATAAGTAATAATTGTAGATTAATTGCTGTATCTTATCTGTGGTAATTGGAGTGTGGCCGTAATCTTGTTGTTGTTGCACTCGTGTAATGACAATAACAATAAATCTCATCCATCCATCCATCCATCCAAGCTGTCTATGTGCAGTCTGCATACATTGGGAGTAGAAGATGGCCACCACGTTGTTTCAACAGATTGTACAGAGTGTGGGGGCCAATGAGCTATCCAGTAATAGATACAGATCAATGGGTGAAAATCTGGGTCAAGATTACTGGGCATGCATGCGCATGCGCAGTTGCGTGGGGGGCTGGCTTCTCGATAGGAATGACATCTCTTCGGGACAGTGGAAGTTGCTCTTCCAAGACGTACCGCTGCGTTCCGTCTGTAGAGGAAATGCATGTCTGTTCCCCATACGGTGCACCATTGCGTTCCGGCATACTTTTCACCCCTGCGTGGACTCACAACCCAAAATGATCAAATTTGCTATACTCATCATTAGAGTTGTCCTGATTTGATTGAATATTATTAGAATCGGACCAATCAAGGCATTTTTTGATTGATCAGAATCGATAAACAAAACACAGTGCTTTAACATTGTGATGCCAGTGATTGAACAGAAAGTTTTGCCTGCTGCTGCTTCACTACGGAAAACACCTTTTAAAAGAACATTAACACTTTGCTTTGCTATAAATATGCAACAAGCCTATTTTATTCACACAGATCATCAACAGCGCGGGTCAGTTGCACTCTGTCTCATAAGCATGAGGCAATAACAGACAGTGCTCTGTCAGTCAGTGCTGCCTAATGGTGCTGCCACCATAACCGTTTAAGAAACATATTTTGCTCCCTTTTGGTTAAAATAGTCACCGAATCTGTTTCAGATGGCTATATGCAGTTTCTTACTGACCAATCAGGTAGCAGTCACAAAAAGAAACAAATTTTTCCTCATCGTTATGGCTCTTTTCCTCCTGTTTATATGGACACTACATGGGTGTAGCTATTAGGGGCAAGAGGTCAAGAGGGCCACCTTTGAACTAAAAACTATTGTGCATCTGGAAATTACTCACAGCACTTCACTTTTTCCACATTTTCTCACATTACAGCCTTTTTCCAATATGGATGAAATTCTTTTTTTTTTCCTCAAAATTCTACACACAATACCCCATAATTATAATGTGAAAGTTTTTACGAGATTTTTCCTCACTATTGTACTGCCTGTTCTGTCCTCATTATAGCCAGAAGAACAACCCGACTATGAGGTAAACCTGAAGATGTACCTGTACTTTGTTGTTTTCATCATATTTGGAGCCTTCTTCACACTCAACCTCTTCATTGGTGTCATCATCGACAATTTCAATCAGCAAAAGAAAAAGATAAGTATCAAATTACTCTGCAAATAAATGCAGTATTGTAACACTTAAACTGCATTATTTAAAAAAATACTTAAAGTCTGTAACAAATACTACAGTGATTTAACGTCATTTTCATCCCTCTCTGCACTTTGGAGGTCAAGATATATTCATGACCGAAGAACAGAAGAAATACTACAATGCAATGAAAAAACTGGGGTCAAAGAAACCACAAAAACCAATTCCGAGACCATCGGTAGGCAAATTTCATCTTGCATGCTGCAGATCTTGATTACAGGTTATCTTTATTCTCCCCAAGCAGCAGTTGGATTTGCAGTAAGCTATAATAATAATAATAATAATCCATCCATTTTCTATACTCCTTTACTCCAATTAAGGGTCTCGGGGTGAGTTATGGGGCGGGAGGCGGGGTCCACCCTAGACAGGAAGGCCACATGTAGACAGACAAACACATCCACACCTACAGTCAGTTTAAAGTTTTCAATCTGCCTAACCTTGGATGTGGGAGGATCCCGAAGCACCCGGAGGGAACCCACGCAAACATGGGGAGAACATGCAAACTCCACACAGTTCACTACTGTTTTGGCTCTGCTGTGTGAGGAAACACAGAGTACATACTTTGGCACCCACACAGTGTGCCCATATTATTAATTTAGTTATATTGAACTTGTTGTGTTCCAGTATGTATGCAACAGTGTATTTTATTGAGAAAATAATATTATGGCACATTTTGTATATGATTGTTTGGACTTCAATGATCACTTTGTCTCTAGTCATAATCAGCAATGAAAACCGAGCCCCTACATACAATGACCAAGAACATTTTCATTTTGTACATGGGAACATTATAATTAAAAAAAATGCCTTGTACCCATAATAAATATTAAATACACAGTAATTTACTCAGTTTCCACATGGGGACATTGTGGGAATATTTTCAAATTCGGCAGTTTCATGTATTTTTGGTTACTGCATTTATATAGCACGTTTCTGTTGTGTGGGCCGCCAGAAGAGGAGGTACTGCTGGCCCACCACCAGAGGGCGCCCTGCCTGAAGTGCGGGCTTCAGGCACGAGAGGGCGCTGCTGCCTCAGGAACAAGCCGTGGTGACAGCTGTCACCCATCATCCGTGACAGCTGTCACTAATCATCCAATCCACATCTGGAATAAAAGCAGGAAGACACCTCCACCACACTGCCGAGATATCATCTTCTACCAGAGGTAATATCCTCAGCCTTTTTGTGGTATTTTGTAAACAGTTTATTGTGAGTGTTTGCAGGAGTACCGGTCCTTTTTGTGGAGGCTGTGCAAGACGGCACTCTTTTTCCTCTGAGGGATCGCTGCAACGTATTGAGTGAGAGGTGGAGGTGGAATTCCCACCAGGATTGTTACTGGGTGTTCACACACCCACCCTTAACTGTCTTTGCTTTCTGCCAGCAGTACCTGATCCGACACACCGTGACGGTGGCCACCTGGGGACTTCGGGACTTGGCGGCTCCAGTATTCCTCGGGTTCGGTGGCAGTGGAAATCGTGTGGTTCCGGTTCGTTTCCAGACGGGCGTCTCCTATCGTCGAGCCTGCCCACACGACACCTTATTGATTGACTTTTGCACATTCTGTAATCTGCTGTGTTTGGTTGTGTCATTCACAACAGTAAAGTGTTATAATTTGACTCCTTCCATTGTCCGTTCATTTACGCCCCCTGTTGTGGGTCCGTGTCACTACACTTTCCCAACAGGATATCTCGGCCAGCGTCATGGACTCCGAGGGGCGTCACCAGGCTGTTGAACAACCAATAGGAGAGCAGGGAGCGCAGGCGTCTACAGGAGGCGTGATTGGTGAGCTACAGCATATTCTCACCGCCTTTACGGCTCGGATGGATCAAATAGCCAAGCAAAACATCCTCCTGAACCGCAGGGTGGAGGCTCTCTCCGCGCAAGTGGCGGCGAGCACTCAGGGTGCTGCTGCAGCTCCTCCTCCTGCCGACCCTGTGCTGGATATAAATGTTCCAGTGGTGGTTCAACAACCCCTCCCACCATCCCCTGAAGCATACATAAGCCCTCCTGAGCCGTACGGAGGTTGTGTGGAGACGTGCGCGGACTTTCTTATGCAGTGTTCGCTCGTCTTCGCACAACGTCCCGTCATGTACGCGTCAGACGCAAGCAAAATAGCTTATGTGATCACTCTGCTTCGGGGAGAGGCACGCGCTTGGGCTACAGCGCTTTGGGAGAAAAATTCACGGCTCCTTCACACGTACACTGGGTTTGTGAGGGAGTTCAGAACTGTGTTTGATCACCCTAACAGGGGAGAGACCGCTTCAACTGTGCTGCTGTCGATGAGACAGGGACGCCGAAGCGCAGCTGCTTATGCAGTCGACTTCCGCATCGCGGCTGCGAGGTCCGGCTGGAATAATGCTGCGCTCCGCGCCGCCTTTGTAAACGGACTGTCGTCAGTCCTAAAGGAGCACCTAGTGGCCAAGGATGAACCGCGGGAATTAGATGGGCTTATTGATCTCGTTATACGGTTAGACAATCGGTTGGAGGAACGCCGTCGGGAACGAGACGAAGGACGTGGCCGGGCGCGCGCCGTCCCTCTTCCTTCCGGGTCCGAGAAAGGTCCGCCCTTCCCACGCTCCCTGGCCTCTACGTCCCGTGGGGCGACAGCTCCCCCTGCTGATGAAGCTATGGACACGAGCAGGGCCACATTCAGACCACCAAATAGACAGAGGAGGCTTCCCCGCGGGGCATGTTTTGTTTGCGGCTCAATTGAGCACCAATTGAGAGATTGCCCCGAACGGTTAAACACCAACGCCCGCCCCTAGAAACTGGGCTTAGGGTGGGCCAAGAAATTCACGTGGGACACACACATATTGCCACACGGCTCCCAGTTACAATCCTTAGTGGGGATTTAACCCTTCAGGCCCCAGCACTGGTAGACACAGGGTCAGAAGGGAATCTGCTAGACAGCAGATGGGCCAGGGAGGTAGGGCTCCCTCTGGTGGCGCTACCTATACCTTTGCAGGTGCGAGCACTAGATGGCACCCTACTCCCTTTAATCACACACAGGACACCACCAGTAACTCTGGTAGTGTCAGGGAATCATAGGGAGGAGATTGAGTTTTTTGTGACTCCTTCTACCTCCCGTGTGATTCTGGGGTTCCCCTGGATGTTGAAACACAATCCCCGGATTGATTGGCCGTCCGGGGTGGTGGTACAGTGGAGCGAGACCTGCCATCGGATGTGTTTGGGATCCTCGGTTCCTCCCGGTTCCCAGGCTAAGGAGCAGGTCAAAGTTCCCCCCAATCTGTCGGCGGTGCCGGTTGAGTACCACGATCTTACTGACGTTTTTAGCAAGGATCGGGCACTCACTCTCCCCCCGCATCGTCCGCACGATTGTGCCATCGATTTGTTGCCAGGTGTGGAGTTCCCGTCCAGCAGGCGGTACAACCTCTCCCGACCTGAGCGCGAATCAATGGAGACCTACATCCGGGACTCCTTAGCTGCCGGGCTGATCCGTAACTCCACCTCTCCGATGGGAGCAGGTTTCTTTTTTGTGGGCAAAAAAGATGGCGGTCTTCGTCCATGCATTGATTACCGGGGGCTGAACGAGATCACGGTTCGCAACCGATACCCATTGCCTTTGTTAGATTCGGTGTTCACCCCCCTGCATGGAGCCAAAATCTTCACAAAGTTGGATCTTAGGAACGCATACCACCTAGTTCGGATCCAGAAGGGAGACGAATGGAAGACGGCATTCAACACCCCGTTAGGTCATTTTGAGTACCTGGTCATGCCGTTCGGCCTCACTAACGCCCCCGCGACGTTCCAAGCTTTGGTTAATGACGTCTTGCGGGACTTCCTGCACCGATTCGTCTTCGTATACCTGGATGATATACTCATCTTTTCTCCGGACCCTGAGACCCATGTACGGCATGTACGTCAGGTCCTGCAGCGGTTGATGGAGAACCAGCTGTTTGTGAAGGGCGAGAAGTGTGAGTTTCACCGCACTTCTTTGTCCTTCCTGGGGTTTATCATCTCCTCCAACTCCGTTGCCCCGGATCCGGCCAAGGTCACAGCGGTGAGAGACTGGCCCCAACCTACGAGCCGTAGGAAGCTGCAACAGTTCCTCGGCTTCGCAAATTTTTACAGGAGGTTTATTAAGGGGTATAGTCAGGTAGTTAGCCCCCTGACGGCCCTGACCTCACCAAAAGTTCCCTTCACCTGGTCGGATCGGTGCGAAGCCGCGTTTAGGGAGTTGAAACGCCGGTTCTCGACTGCACCGGTCTTGGTGCAGCCCGATCCTAGTCGCCAGTTTGTGGTTGAAGTGGACGCCTCTGACTCAGGGATAGGAGCCGTGCTATCCCAGAGCGGAGAGACCGATAAGGTTCTTCACCCGTGTGCCTATTTTTCCCGCAGGTTGACCCCAGCAGAGCGGAACTATGACGTGGGCAATCGAGAGCTCCTTGCGGTGAAAGAGGCTCTTGAAGAGTGGAGACACCTGCTGGAGGGAGCGTCAGTGCCTTTCACAGTTTTCACGGACCACCGGAACCTGGAGTATATCAGGACCGCCAAGCGACTGAACCCCAGGCAAGCCCGCTGGTCACTGTTTTTTGGCCGTTTTGACTTCCGAATCACCTACCGCCCCGGGACCAAGAACCAACGATCGGATGCCCTGTCCCGGGTGCATGAACGGGAAGTCAAGACCGAGCTGTCGGATCCACCGGAACCCATTCTACCGGAGTCCACTATCGTGGCTACCCTAACCTGGGACGTGGAGAAGACCATCCGGGAGGCCCTGGCATGGAGCCCGGATCCCGGAACAGGACCGAAAGACAGATTGTACATCCCACCAGAGGCCAGAGCTGCCGTTCTGGACTTCTGTCACGGGTCCAAGCTCTCCTGCCATCCAGGGGTGCGTAGGACCGTGGCAGTGGTCCGGCAGCGCTTCTGGTGGGCGTCCCTGGAGACTGATGTCCGGGCTTACATCCAGGCCTGCACCACCTGCGCCAGGGGCAAGGCGGACCACCAGAAGGCACAGGGACTCCTACAGCCACTTCCTGTGCCTCATCGCCCCTGGTCCCACATCGGTCTGGATTTTGTCACGGGCCTCCCGCCATCCCGGGGACACACCACCATTCTCACGATAGTGGACCGATTCTCCAAGGTGGCCCACTTCGTGGCCCTCCCGAAGCTCCCGTCGGCCCAGGAGACGGCGGATCTCCTGGTCCACCATGTCGTCCGGCTGCATGGGATACCAACAGACATCATTTCGGATCGCGGTCCCCAGTTCTCCTCGCAGGTGTGGAGAAGTTTCTGCCGGGAACTGGGGGCCACCGTAAGCCTCTCGTCTGGGTATCACCCACAGACTAACGGACAGGTCGAACGGGCCAACCAGGAGTTGGAGCAGGCCCTTAGGTGCACGACCTCCGCACACCCGACGGCTTGGAGTGAACATCTGGCCTGGATCGAGTACGCTCATAACAGCCAAGTGTCCTCTGCCACGGGCTTCTCCCCGTTCGAGGTGTGTCTGGGGTACCAACCCCCTTTGTTTCCTTTGGTGGAGGGAGAGGTCGGTGTGCCCTCGGTCCAGGCCCACCTGCGGAGATGCCGTCGGGTGTGGCGCACCGCCCGTTCGGCCTTGTTGAGGGCCCGGACGAGGGCTAAAGCCCATGCAGACCGTCGACGGTCCCCGGCCCCCGCATACCAGCCCGGGCAGGAGGTGTGGCTTTCCACCAAGGACATTCCACTACAGGTCGAGTCTCCTAAACTGAAAGACCGCTTCATTGGACCCTTTTCCATCCTCAAGGTTCTCAGTCCTACCGCAGTGAGGCTCCAACTCCCGGCCTCACTGCGGATCCATCCGGTTTTCCATGTCTCCAGAATCAAGCCGCATCACACCTCACCCCTCTGTGCACCCGGTCCGGCACCGCCTCCTGCCCGTATTATCGACGGGGAGCCGGCTTGGACAGTTCGCCAGCTCTTGGACGTCCGTCGAATGGGCCGGGGCTTTCAGTATTTGGTGGACTGGGAGGGGTATGGACCCGAAGAACGCTCCTGGGTGAAGAGGAGCTTCATCCTGGACCCGGCCCTCCTGGCCGATTTCTATCGTCGCCACCTGAACAAGCCTGGTCGGGCACCAGGAGGCGCCCGTTGAGGGGGGGGTCCTGTTGTGTGGGCCGCCAGAAGAGGAGGTACTGCTGGCCCACCACCAGAGGGCGCCCTGCCTGAAGTGCGGGCTTCAGGCACGAGAGGGCGCTGCCGCCTCAGGAACAAGCCGTGGTGACAGCTGTCACCCATCATCCATGACAGCTGTCACTAATCATCCAATCCACATCTGGAATAAAAGCAGGAAGACACCTCCACCACACTGCTGAGATATCATCTTCTACCAGAGGTAATATCCTCAGCCTTTTTGTGGTATTTTGTAAACAGTTTATTGTGAGTGTTTGCAGGAGTACCGGTCCTTTTTGTGGAGGCTGTGCAAGACGGCACTCTTTTTCCTCTGAGGGATCGCTGCAACGTATTGAGTGAGAGGTGGAGGTGGAATTCCCACCAGGATTGTTACTGGGTGTTCACACACCCACCCTTAACTGTCTTTGCTTTCTGCCAGCAGTACCTGATCCGACACGCCGTGACGGTGGCCACCTGGGGACTTCGGGACTTGGCGGCTCCAGTATTCCTCGGGTTCGGTGGCAGTGGAAATCGTGTGGTTCCGGTTCGTTTCCAGACGGGCGTCTCCTATCGTCGAGCCTGCCCACACGACACCTTATTGATTGACTTTTGCACATTCTGTAATCTGCTGTGTTTGGTTGTGTCATTCACAACAGTAAAGTGTTATAATTTGACTCCTTCCATTGTCCGTTCATTTACGCCCCCTGTTGTGGGTCCGTGTCTCTACACTTTCCCAACAGTTTCCTTCTGAATCAGAAGTTCAAAGCATTTTTCAGTGATGTCTTACATTCACCCGTTCATACACCAATGATGCCACACAAGGTGCTCACCTTACCCAAGAGCCCTTAGTAATTTTCTGTCTGGGGTTTGGACTGAGGATCCTCTGGTCTCAAGCCCAGTGTTTAACCATCACCTTCCTCAGTTAGTAACAGTTATTAATATGTAAAATGACATTTTAATGATATTTGGCATGCTGAATGCTTAGTTGAGTAACCAAAAAACATAATATTCTCAATTTTGAGCAGGAAGGGTACATTATGGACGTGTAGTTTATGAGCAAATAGTATGAAAGAAATATTTTTGTACTACATTCGTGCAGATACAAAAAACCACGAGCAACGTTTTAGTAAAAAATGTGACTTAGATTTTGTGAAATACTCAGAAGGGTACATTATGACTTATAGTATCATCCATGCTTACATTTTTCTATATCAAGTTTGCAAGCAATTTTGTGCAAACCGGACCAGTACTTAAGGAGATATTACATAGTGTCAAAAATTGTTGAGGGGGCATTGTGGCTAAAGCGTCCATGGTACATATGCAAGTTCTATTAGACTTTACTAAGGGTATATGTTTACAAAGTTTTGTGAAAATTGTTTCACTGGTTTTGTGGTATCATGCACAAAATGTTTGTACAGAAGAATCATAGATAAGAAGAAGAAAAATCAGATAATGAATAATAAATAGGGTAAGAAATAAGATATTTCAACATGTGATTTCAGTATGAAGGAGTGAGCGAAATGTGTCGATTTTGCGATCAGCACATTTTTTGTTGTGCTTGATTGCTTTGTTCTTTTGGTATCAGTTACAAACAAATCCATTCACTAGCTTTAGAGCTACAGTGTGCTAAATTTTAGGGTATAATAATAAGAGTACACACTGGATGTGTGTACTCTTAATAAACCTATATTGGGTCCATAAAAAAAGTGTGTGTGTGTGTAGGTGGGGCTCCGGAGTAACCCCAGTTTGATCTTACAGTCTTAGAATTCTTTAAAAAATACTGAATTTTGGAATTGGATGTAATATCATTGTCAGACAGAAATAATATTTGTGCTGCTGGTGTATCATATTTTCAGGGTTGCTGTTTGTGTGTTGAATTCTTCAAATGAAATGTCAAAAGATTGTTTAATTTTAAGTGTTAATTTATTTGTTTACAAAATTATTTAATTTTGAAACATGATGTCTCGATTTTGGGTGATTTATTACCTTTTGCTGATCAGTGATAGTGTTTTTTTAACCCTCAAGCGACCAAGCTACTTTAGCAACTAATATGGTAGGATAATCATAGCATTAAATATGGAAGATGAGCAAATATGCCAATACTTTAACACATATCTCAGTGAACCCATCAATCATATTTTGTGACAGTCATTAGCTATTTTCATCCTCACTCTGGGCATCGAGAATCAGTGTCAGTGCTTGTGTAGCTGTAAAGCTTGCTCTGTTGGCCATTCTTCCCCACAAAAAAAGTAAAATATAATGATTTGAGTTGGCAAATTACAATACCACCAATACCAATCTTAGATCTTCCTAGTCATAAGTGACTCCGCAAAAGTTTGGATTATACTTGCTAAACGGATCAGTCGATCCTTGCAAAATTCAGTGAACAAATACAAGACAAATAGATTGACAAATTCATGGTAGGAAACTTTTTGTCTGATTAAAATTAGAAAAATGGTGCACAAAAAGGTATGACTGGGGTCATAAATGACCCCACTCGGTCACTTGAGGGTTAATGTCTGAATGGTCTTTGTAAATCATTGGTATGATTCAAGGAAATCCACTAACACAATTGTAAGTTCCTACTAATCCTTATTGGAAACATTTTAAATAGCATTTAAAGCAGATTTCACAGGCACTAGGTCTACGAGGTCAAAGAGATGCAAATGTTATTCAGCCAACAACATATATGATGTTAGATGCTAAATTTATCTCTCATTTTATTTATTTCTTGTGTCCTTTTCAGAACAAGATTCAAGGATTTATCTTTGACTTCACCACGCAACAAGCATTTGAAATTGCAATAATGGTTTTGATTTGGCTTAACATGGTTGCCATGATGGTGGAAACTGCTGACCAAACAAAGACAATGAAGGACACTCTGGGACACATCAATGTATTCTTCATTGTCGTCTTCACTGGAGAGTGTTTGCTGAAGATGATTGCACTCCGCCAGTACTATTTCACCAATGGGTGGAATATATTTGATTTCATCGTAGTCATTCTGTCAATCATCGGTATGAACAACCGCTATGGATTTGCTAAGAATTGTGATGAGTCATTTTGTCATTTTGCTTTGCACCATATCTAATGAACCATATCTGCACCATATCTGTTCCTCTTTCAGGTATGTTCCTGGCGGGGATCATTGAAAAGTATTTTGTTTCACCGACTTTGTTCAGAGTCATCCGCCTGGCTCGCATTGGACGCGTCCTCCGCCTTATCAAAAGCGCCAAAGGAATCCGCACACTCCTGTTTGCCTTGATGATGTCACTTCCTGCCTTGTTCAACATTGGCCTGTTGCTTTTTTTGGTGATGTTCATCTATGCCATCTTTGGCATGTCCAACTTCGCTTATGTCAAGAAGGAGTCGGGCATCGATGATCTTTTTAATTTTGAGACATTTGGCAACAGCATGCTCTGTTTGTTCCAGATCACCACCTCGGGAGGGTGGGACGGCCTCCTGGCTCCCATTCTCAACAACAACTACCCAGATTGTAGCAATGACACAGAACACCCTGGAAGTTCGTTGAAGGGAAATTGCGGAAATCCTCCTGTGGGTATTGCTTTCTTTGTGAGCTACATCATCATCTGCTTCCTGATTGTGGTGAACATGTACATCGCTGTCATCCTGGAAAACTTTGGCGTGGCCACAGAGGAGAGCGCGGATCCACTAAGTGAGGACGACTTTGAAATGTTTTATGAAGTGTGGGAGAAGTTCGATCCTCGTGCAACTCAGTTCATGGAATACAATAAGCTGTCGGACTTTGCAGATACCTTGGACCCACCCTTACGCATAGCTAAACCCAATAAGCTTGAACTGATCAATATGGACCTGCCAATGGTGAGCGGTGAACGCATTCACTGTCTGGACATCCTGTTTGCATTCACAAAACGGGTCCTGGGCGAGGGTGGGGAGATGGACATGCTGAGGGCACAGATGGAGGAGCGTTTCATGGCTTCCAATCCTTCCAAAGTGTCCTATGAACCTATCACAACCACCCTCCGCCGCAAACAGGAGGACACATCGGCTGTCATCATACAGAGAGCGTTCAGAGAGTATCTCAAGAAAAATGCTGCCACAAAACCCTCTGACACAGCCAAAGAGGACATTCAGTGTGAGAAAGCGGACAAAAAGGACCTCGTCGTTCCCAAACCCGGTCAAATTGGTAGCACAGAGAAAAATGACCTGACTCCTGTGGCTTCTTCGCTGCCATCTAACAGCGTGGCAACCAATGGGAATAACAAATATGAAAAAGACAAATGCGAAAAGGAGGATGTGGGCAAAGACGTCAGAGAGGAAGATGTTTAAAGAAATGCTGATGATGCAACTTGATGACAAAATGTTTACAACCTTCAAAGTGGACACGTCCTCACAATGTGGATATCTATGCCAAACTGAATCTGAAGGCTGGAGCCCAAACAGTGACACACTCAGGATGTGCTTGGCAACATGTTGTTCAGGAACGAGAGCCGGCAACATTTTTGAATGTTCGGACATTGACACACGAGTCATGTTAACTTCTCTCGCACCTACAGTACGTTTGCCATCCAGTGTCTGGAATTACACATCACATCAGTGCTTTATTGCTTTTATTTCATTTTGAAGCAGGAAAACTGTTTTAATGTTAGATATAGAACTGGTAGCTTTCTTTATTGTCTTTTTTTATAGGTTTTTTCTCTGTCTCAAGGGATTATTTGTTGGATTTTTTTAAAAAAAGAGCAGTGTTGTGTTTGGAGGCTGCTCTCACATACAGTCTTCACCAAGAACAGACGTTAAAGGGAGATGCTGGAGAAGTATACACCTGCATGAATGCGTTTCTGTGATTATGCATGCAGGAGTGTTTACATCCGGCCCTCTCCCAGAGAAGTACACAATCATGATGTGGGTGTTTTTCTACACATTACAGAAGCATGATCATTAGCCTGCAGTCCATACAAATCCACTCATGTTTGTTTGTCAGTCAACTTGACAGAGATTCTTTGCACATTCAGTTTTATTTGAAATGTTGAAATCACATAGTTTTTTGCTGGACAGCCGAACATGTGAGACAAGCTGTAAGTATTTAGTTATCCAGTCAAATCTCACAAACTACCATATTGCTTCAACTTATTTCACAAGACTGTCAAAAGCAGCACCCTACATATAAAGTTTGTCTTTGATAGCTGGAATTTAATATACTGCCTCCACTGTTTACACACATTTTATTGTTGGATCAATAGTATGCTGTTTTTTTAACACACAGGTCACTTAGTCATTGCTCTGAATTCAGATTTGAAAGTTTTAAAGTATGCCAGGTAGGTGCAGGAAGTTGCTAAGGTAGTTAGGTCATGTAAGCGTTGCATCAATAAAGATGTAGTCAACTTGTTTAGGATAAAATTTCCAGACAGTACAATTCACTGCCTGTTGGAAGTCTGACTTTTGACTCCAGTGACCTTGAGCTTTACCCAAATGGTTGCGCTTTGGATGATCTCGCCAGGGCAGTTCTGGAACCCACCTATGCCACTTCCATAAATTTAATCCCAGTCTGGTTTAAAATTGAATTCACTAAGTTTGACTCCAATGACCACAGCTTTTGCTAAAATGAACCCTTTAAACACAACTCAACCTTCATCCACCCACCAAGTTTGGTAGGAATCAGTCAAACAACCTGGGAGGAGTACACCAACAAACTGATAGGCAGACATGACCTGGACCTTAACCCCAAAGACTGAACATTGTCATATTTGACCCACCAAGAGCAGTGCCAGGCCGAGTGCAAACTGGAGTGAAAATACATATTTTGGCCTTTGACAGCAATGACCTTGACCTTTGCTAAAACTAGCCCTTTAAGGACAATTCCGTTATTCACTTTCATCCATATACCAAGACTGGTGGAACTCAGAAAAGGACCTGTGGAGAGTAGGGGAATAAACAGACAGGGAGTATTCACTGTTTCTTCCAATTATGGTTCACGGTGGGGGGTGGGGGTGGACTGGAGGGATGGAGCCTATCCCAGCAGTCACTGGGTGAAGAGGCAAGGTGTACACTGGATAGGCTGTCAGTATATCGCGAGGCCACAACTTTTTCACAGACAAACTCATTCATACTTGCAATGAATTAAAAGTTTCCAGTCTACCTAATCTGCATATTTTTTTGAAGTGAGAGGCAGCTGGAGAACCCGAATAGAACCCACAGAAACATGGGGAGAACATGCAAATGCCACACAGAAAGAAGCATGTGTGTGTGTGTGTGTGTGTGTGTGTGTGTGTATATATCTATATATATATATATCTATCTATATCATATATATATATATATATATATATATATATATATATATATATAATATGTATACAGGTGTGTGCTGGTAAAAATTAGAGTCCTGTTCAAAGATGACTCCGATCCCATCCAGGGGTACTCATAGACTCTCATCCGCTTCACACCATGGACTCTGGAAATAAGCACTGGCACCAACGGGGCTCAGAGCCAATATCAGACTTCCTTCCTTCTTTCAAAAACTGTGCCATTTAAACTGATCAAAAAAAAATCTTCTCATGTATTAGTTTTTAATCAATGGGATTACCCCTCATATTAACCTTTTTTCAAATTAAATTATGAATATCTACAGGAAGGGGATGTTTTCCGGATAGAAGCTATGACACATTTATTCCACAATATATGAAATTATGGCGCTTATGAAAACATTAACTTTCATTAACTGTGACATACACATGGTCTGCTGTGTCCAGAGAAAGGAGGTCAACATGACATAAAGTCAAACAAATGTAAATGTGATTTTTCTAAATGACGAGACAAAGCCCTGTGTTTAATTATTGATGATGTTCCAAAATTATACTATCTACACCACAGACATTTTCATGATGCTTTTAATGGCACATTATTATTATTTTTTTTTTCCAGAAAGTTATTTGGATAAAAAGATGATCATTGATTTCTCTCTTTTCTATATTCATATGCTTTGCAAACTGTGGTCAGTTTACTGCTCAGATTGTATGTTGATTATTCTCAAGACGGTGGCAGCACACACTGCCTGTTTTCTGTTTACATTTTATTGGTACCTTTCACAACTATCTGTTGTTCCATGTTGTAAAAGTATAATTACATCAAGTATATTTTTGCATGTAATTAAAACGTTCAGTGCATACACTGTACTTTATACATACAACAAAGAATGTTTTAGTGCAGCAGATAACCATAACAATTGTGCACTTTATGAAGAAAGCATGAAATTTTTACCAGTGTTAGTTCATAGCATTGACTTTAATTTTAGATGTGGAGGTAAGCTGGATTTGATCTCTGAGGACTGTGAGAGGTCATTGACCTCATATACCGTTAAACGCATGGTTTTGCCTGCCGCTGTAGCAATAGAAGTGCTGTTTAAAGATGTTGCATCTAAATAGTGACGTCTCAATCCCTCACAACCTATTACTACAAACACTGGAGAGTTTTGAACTGCATAGAGTGAGGTCAATGACCTTTGAAATGTAAAAATTCACTTGAAATAGGTAGAAAAATACAGTTAAATGCAGTGCACTTGAGTGCTGCCTTGGTGCACTTGCAGCATCTGGTGCACCAAGAAGGTGATCCCTTCTTGCAGCCACAGTGGATTAGTTCATGGCAGGATCTTGCTGCTTCTGGGAGGGTGGTCCACAAAGGCTGCCATCCACTCGTGTCCTTTGTCCAGCACCAGTCAGATGGGTCCAGCAGTTCAGGTTCTGGAACTAATGACTGGTTCCAGATGTTGGCCTGGTAGCTAGCATGCTTGATGTGTTGCACGAGAGCTACCTGGGTGGGAGGAATGTTCTCCAGAGTTCTGGCCTTGTGTGCAAAGAGCTGTTACCTGGCATCGTTGACCTCCATGATGTCACTGGTGCGGTCGTACATGAGCACCACGAACCTCTCGAGCAGTGACATTGACTCCTCACTGACCTCTTGTAGC
Organism: Thalassophryne amazonica; assembly: GCF_902500255.1. Classification (NCBI taxonomy): domain Eukaryota; kingdom Metazoa; phylum Chordata; class Actinopteri; order Batrachoidiformes; family Batrachoididae; genus Thalassophryne; species Thalassophryne amazonica. The sequence continues at coordinate 31,076,262 of NC_047116.1, read as the reverse complement.
ATGGCTGCAAGCTCACTAAAAGCACCGGTCACCTCTGGGAAAGCCTTCCACGTTTCCCACGCGGTTTTCTTTCCTCTACCAGAGAACGCTGATACGGTATCGCATCCTGTCAGAGCATGGAAGATGGGAAGAGTTGAACACTTTCTCTGATCCATTGTTGATATGAGATCATGAACAGGTATGCACCGAAGGCTGGACCCTGTACCGAGAGAAATCCACAACTCGTCTGCTTTGATCTTGTCAAATAAAGCAACAGCGACCACCAGGACATCAGTGTCAACTGTGCGAATGGTCACCTTCTTGCATCCTTTCAGGACAACGTCTGCCACATGGAGAAGTAAGCGGGTGTCGGCCTCCTCATGAGAACATGGGGCAAGGTTGGACAGGTTAGACGCTGCAGGAAAGCAGAGGACATCGGCCCCACATGTTGCGTACAGCTCCTTACCATCTTCCAGGGGACCACGAGTGGATTCCCGTGACAGGAAACTGAACAATTCGGTTTTATTTTCATCTACACGAAGAAAGCTCTGAAAGCAGCCTGTTCTTCAGTCTGGTGGTGTGAATCTGGCTCTCCACAGTGACCCCAAGCTGCTGCAGCCTGACCTTGTACAGCTTAGCTATGTCTGTGAGTTTGAAGACTGGGGCACTTCCCTCATCACTACACATGTCCTCCATGAATACGACTAGCTCTGCAAAGGCTATACCATGTAGGCGATCATGCTCTCCATCATCATCCTTGGGTGCAGCTTGTCTGGCTCTGTTATACAGTGCACACAAACATGTGTTGTGGTATTTAGCCTCAATGGCTATCATGTCTCCTGCGGAAAGCTTGGCTAGCAAAGCCGTGTCCTCAAGGTCACGGGCACACCTCTGCACATTCTTGTCCAACTGTTTGGTGGCTGCTTCATGTAAGCCTGCAGAACCAGCAGACTTGTCACAGAAAAAACATGTGGGCTCTGTGGACTTTGGACGCATGTGAGCAGATCGTGTGTGGACAGCTGGATAATTACTAGTTTGTTGGCCAGTAGTTGATTCTGCTCGGCTTTGCTGGTCGAACATTTTCTTGTTGAACCTCAGGCGACATTTCTTGTGCCATTGAGCACTGTGTGCCCTCAAGGTGGCTTCCACACCATCGCCATCATCCAGTCTCTCTACCCTGAGATCCATTGGCATGTGCTGAAGTTCCTAGAACCGAAGAAGGTCCTCTGCCAATGATGCATAGCCGCTCCCGGCGGGTCCCTTGGTTGATCTGAGCAGGCACTGCAAAGATTCGCCTGTTTCTGCTTGGCACAAAACACAAAGTTCCCAGTTAGTACTTAAAGCTTGTTTGGGCTGTTTAGATCCAGAAGGCATGTTGGGATCTACTAAGGATATGACGCTTTGCCATGATGACGAGGGGAAAAGCAGTCACTAGTCTAGGCTAGTTCTGTTACGATTAGTCTATGGCAGTATCTACAATTAGACCAACTAGCATTTGTAGATTAGGGAAATCAGAAAGAAGGAGATCCTGCAACACACACAATGCATTAGAACCAACCACCACATAGAGAATAACCAACCACCTGCACAGTGAATAAGCAATGCAATCTCAGTGGGATATTTCTACACTACTGTAACAGTAGACTACATGTCATGCAAAATAGCCGATTTTGTTTGTATAAACACTATTTACCTTATTTGTAGATCTACAAAGTATAAGGTAATTGTAGTTTATAAGCTAGTTGCAGTTTCAAAGCAACACTGTCTTGGACACTCCCATGAGCAGCCATGTGTTTTACATTTTCATTCCAGAATGGCAAAACACACCAGGTGGACCTGTTCTGATGGGACTTGTATCAATATACACCAGGTGGCACTTCATATTTTGCACAGAGCTGGATGGGGCATTGACTATAAAATGCAGACATATTTTATTAGAAAAAAGATACAAAGATAAACACATATTTTGACAGTGTAACTACCAAGTTGTAATCAAAGGGTGTAAAAACATCAATATTTTGGCGCTCTGAGGTCAATGACCTCTCATTGTCCTCAGAGGTCAAATCCAGCTTACCTCCACATCTAAAATTAAAGTCAATGTTATGAACTAACACTGGTAAAAATTTCATGCTTTCTACATAAAGTGCACAATTGTTCTCATATTAGACCTTATCCGCTACACTATTTTGATTACATAGAATTTAACGGCTCCCATCATTCATATGAATAAATGCTTGTCGTGTGTAAATGAACTGCATGCAAAGCTACTGCTTTAACTCGTCAATGAAAAGCCGAAAGAATAAAGATCACATGTGCTTCATTTATGCCTAAATCCTTCTTTTGTTTGGCCACGTCTGTTATCATTTCATCAACTGGTCATGTTCTAAATATAAGTTTTCAGAAAGATGTTCAATAAACAAATCACAATAAAAGTACATTGTAGTAACTTTTGCGATTATTAATATAATAGTACCCATGGGCATGAAGACAGTCATGATTATAGCAATGGGACATTTGACCCCAGTGACTTTGACCTTCACCCAGATGATCTCTGGCTCTGCTGGACCTTGACAGGGCAATTCTGGGATCCACGTCTTTGTGACTGTGGTCACAGCTCTCCTCAGGTCATTGACCAGGTCCTCCCGCGTAGTTCTGCACTTTCTCAGAGTCATCCTTACCCCTCGAGGCGAGATCTTGCACGGAGCCCCAGACTGAGGAATATTGACAGTCATCTTGTGTTTCTTCCATTTTCTTATAATTGCACCAACAGTTGTTGACTTCTCACCAAGCTGCTTGCCTACTGTCCAGACGTCTCCATTCTTTGTAGTTGGGAAAATTTGCAACATCAACAGTAGACCAAATACTTATTTTCCTCACTGTAAGCATGTGCCACATTTGGTCGAAATTGGGTTGAAAATCAAATCCCTTGATCTTTGCAAAAATGAATTCTCCAACGGCAGTTTTGGGTCAACTTTCACTGACATATTTGGCAGGAATCAGCAGAAGGACGTGGGAATAGGAATACACCAACAATCAGACAAAAATGACCTTGTCCCCATTGACTGGCCTGTTTCAAAAATTGGAGCTTTTTGGGTAATTACAGCTTTTCAGTGTTCACACTTTTCCTTGGCATCCTTGCATCTCTGTTTCTCAAAGGATTCAGCTGCATTGAGGCATATAAACCTCATCCATGCACATCACATGATCCACCCATCTGAGCTGTGCTTTTATAATCATGCTTTCAGTGCTTGGGACACCCTCATTGGAGGGTTGGGTGATGGTTGGCTGGGGGTGCTGGTAGGGCTGGTGTGCCACAGCACTGTCTAGAGCTTCCTCTGTGTGGTTTGGGTCACTTCCCATGTGGCTGACATAAGTGTATAACTGGTGGTAGTAGCTGGGAGGTGGGTCCCTGTTGGCTGTGATCTGTGTGCACCTCAACCCCAAGAGGAATACCACTTGTATTGTGAGGGAACTTAAATTATGAGATTTTGACCTGGGAGGGTGTTTTTTGGGGCATGATCCGGCACAGGTGCTTCAGTGTTGAGGACCCCAGCAAGTGGAGAGGTCCAACAGGACACCTGCATTTCACCTGGATGGAGCAATAGGTGGCTACTTTTGAGAAGCAGAGGTGGACCAGTTGTCTGGTGGTTGTTATCCAAAAGGTGTGCTGGGGTGGCTTTGTGGTGTCGTGGATGTGACAACGCCTGACTTCAGCACATGCTCTCAGACCTGACCTGAGGTCAGCAAAGACGCTCTACCACCAGGCATCAGCTTGAAGACTTTTACCATGATGATAGCTACCAAACCGCAATCTGCATTAGCACAATCTCAAAATCTGTAAAAGTGGAATTTATGTCCGAAAAATGTAATGAGCACTCAAACTGTAAATGGTTCAACTTACTGCACGTAGATCTCTCACTTGATGAGTCACCGATGTTAAACTAATTATCTTAAGTGACATTACTGGAAATGGATGATTTTAAAATATATATATTATCAACACATTTGACATTTTGTTTGGCCAGAGGGGTTTTTTGTTTTGTTTTGTTCTATGGAAAAATGATTAATTAAATTATGGTGTTTTAATATTTTGTGTGTGTCCTCTACTATGTTCTACAAACATCTGTTCAAGAGGCTGTAATCTGGTCTCTGAGTGCGTGTTGTGGCGCCTGCCGGAAACTATTAGCATCTTAAGTGGGTGGAACATTTGATTAATTATTAATAACAGTCCAAATAATCATCACAACCCAGTTTGCTTTCATCTAGTGTGGCTGCTGAATCCTGAGGGCCGTAAATAAGAGATTGTTGGCAAAGTGGTGATCGTTCCTGCTGCTACATCTTGCAGCGATGATGTGATTATCAGTTTGTGCCACACCCTCTCACAGCACTTTATGTTTCAAAGCTTCCTGACAGAGTCAGCGAGACAAAGTCTCAGCCATCACTCAATAAACCAGAATGTTGTTACGACTTAAACGGATCATATGCCTTTTTTCAGCAATATAGGTCAGTGGTAGGCACAGCTAACCCAAAAGTTATCTTTGTTAACCACTAGTTCGCTGACTGAAAAGTTAAATGTGATAATGCTAAACCGATAAATCGCTAAAACATTCAGCAGATGTCACAGTTCATATTAAACTAAAATTATATAGCTAACTAGCTAGTTAGCTAACTATTACATGACTGTTACACAAAGATAAAGATGAACGTGATAATAAAGTTCATCTTATTTTATGATTTTTTTTTTCACTCCGCGCTCTGGCTTTTGTTATGTGGTGTTGAGTTTTGTCTGCTTTTATTTCTTTGATTTGTTTTTTCTGTTGCTTTCTGTTTGGTTTACTCTCTTGCTGGGGTTTTTCTTGATCAGGTCTGTCTGTCCCTTTCTCTCTTGTCTGTCTCTGTTGGCTCTTGGTGGTGGGCGTTTCTCTCTCTGGCCCCACCCTCATTCTGGTGCATTCCATGCACACCTGCTCTCAATCTGTTCCTCATCACCTGGGTGTATTTATACTCCTCTTTTTGCTCTGCTCATTTGCCAGATTGATGTGCCTAGTGCCTTCTCTCCAGCTCTGTTTTTGTGTATTCTCAACCTGCTTGCCTCACGTGTATTACGACTACCTGCCTGTATCCTCGACCATGCTTTGCCTGATGTACTTGGTTTTGTTGCTCTTGTTGGACTGCCTTATTGTGTACCGGACCCGTTTACTGCTTCAGTAAACTGCTTTTACCTACAGAGCTTGTTGTCTGAGTCCTGCATTTTCATCCAGCCGAACCTCTCAACCAGACCTGATATGTGGTTAATTTTGATAAGATGAACTTCGTGAAAATACAGTTCAACTTATTTCATGATTTTTTTTTTCACTCAGCGCTCTGGCTTTTGTTCATTGTGTGGTTACTTCTGATAAGATGAACTTCGTGATAATAAAGTTCATCTTATTATTTTATGATTTTATTCTTTTTTTTCTCTCAGTGCTCTGGCTTTTGTTTGTTGTGTGGTTATTTTTGATAAAATTAACTTTGTGATAATAAAGCTCATCTTATTTTATTTTTTATTTTTTTCACAGCATTCTGGCTTTTGTTCATTATGTGGTTATTTTTGATAAGACGAACTTCGTGATAATAAAGTCCATCTTATTATTTTATGATTTTATTCTTTTTTTCACTCAGTGCTCTGGCTTTTGTTCATGGTGTGGTTATTTTTGATAAGATGAACTTCATGATAATAAAGTTCATCTTATTAATTCATGATTTTTTTCGCTCAGCACTCTGGCTTTTGTTCATTGTGTGGTTATTTTTGATAAGTTGAACTTCGTGATAATAAAGTTCATCCTATTTTATGATTTTATTCTTTTTTTTTCACTCAGCACTCTGGCTTTTGTTTATGTCATTATTTTGGATAAGTTGAACTTCGTGAAAATAAAGTTCATATTATTTTATGATTTTTTTTTTTCACTCAGCACTCTGCCTTTTGTTCGTGTGGTTATTTTTGATAAGATGAACTTTGTGACAATGAAGTTCATATTATTTTATGATTTTTTTTTTCACTCAGCACTCTGGCTTTTGTTTGTTGTGTGGTTATTTTTGATAAAATTAACTTTGTGATAATAAAGTTCATCTTATTTATTTTTTCACAGCATTCTGACTTTTGTTCATTATGTGGTTATTTTTGATAAGATGAACTTCATGATAATAAAGTTAAAATTATTTTATTATTTTTTTCACAGTGCTCTGGCTTTTGTTCATTATGTGGTTATTTTTGATAAGATGAACTTCGTGATGATAAAGTTCATCTTATTATTTTACAATTTTATTTTTTCACAGCATTCTGGCTTTTGCTCATTGTGTGGTTATTTTTGGTGTTCATCGATGATAATTGAAAACAGACACCAGTATTAAATTATTTGTAGTTGTTAGTCCTTTCTGTCTAAGCTTTGAACCACTTTGGACTAAACTCATTGGTGTGACTGAGGTTCCGCCAAGGACAAACTCATTTGATTGATGGAGGTAGAAAAAAAAAGAATTAAGGTCAAGGTCAAATTTTTAATCCAGTAGTTATATGGACAAAATAATGAATTTGGATATTATGAGAAATTGGTCACAGATACACCTATTGATGTTGTTTTTTGGACAACTTAACCTATTGATGATTTGTCAGGTGTTGTATTTCCAATGATTGAATGAATAAATAAACTAGTCTGTTTTAAAAACACAAATATTTTAGCTTATACAACAAAGAAACCTCATACCTTCCAGATGGAGACCCAGATGACATCACTATTTGTTGTCTTTTAAAATGACAAAATAACTACACATCATAACACCATACATTTCACTATCCTCAGCCAAGTCCTCTAACTCTTGGGGCATTACAAAGCATTCCCAACCAGCATGGTAGATATAATCATTGTAATAATAATATTTTAACTTCTCATCTTGGAATAAGTGGGTAGAGAAAATGAATGAATGAATATAATTTCATAATGACTTCACCAAGGTACAATTTCATTTTGATGCTGATCATTGTGTTATTATGGGAGGAGACATCATGTTTGAAAATTTTTATGAATCACAAAATACATTTTATTAGCTGAAGAGGAGAAACAATAAGACATATATTTAATTTTATGATAGTAAAGTTCCTTCGGCTGCTCCCTTGTTTGCACTCGGGGTCACCACAGCAAATCCAAGGTGGATCTGCATGCTGAATTGGCACAGGTTTTACGCCAGATGTCCTTCCTGATGCAACTCCACATTACATGGAGAAATGTGGCAGGGGTGGGATTTGAACCCGAGCCTTCTGCACTGAAACCAAGCGCATTAACCACTTGGCCATCACCCCTGCATTTAATTTTATGATAATCATTTTAAATTAAGAAGATAGGAGCAGAATCATATTTGGGAAGTGAAGGTCGATGCGGTCACAGGTGCACACCAATCCATGTCACATGATCCTGTGGGTGACAAAGACAAAAAAGTTACTCAGACATTTATCAAGTTGTCTGTTTCATTCTTTATGAGACAAATGTGAAAACTGTCAGTTATTTCATAATGATTCATTTTAAATGACAGACTGCAGCAGACCGAAACAAGAGACACATCAGATTTTGCACTAAAATGTCAAAGATTTACAATTTGCACAGTGTGGAAAACTGCAGTTATAATGTGTTTTTTGGGTAATAAATAGGGATGGGAGAAGAAATGATAGATAGATAGATAGATAGATAGATAGATAGATAGATAGATAGATAGATAGATAGATAGATAGATAGATAGATAGATAGATAGATAGATAGATAGATAGATAGATAGATAGATAGATAGATAGATAGATAGATAGATAGATAGATAGATAGATAGATAGATAGATAGATAGATAGATAGATAGATAGATAGATAGATAGATAGATAGATAGATAGATAGATAGATAGATAGATAGATAGATAGATAGATAGATAGATAGATAGATAGATAGATAGATAGATAGATAGATAGATAGATAGATAGATAGATAGATAGATAGATAGATAGATAGATAGATAGATAGATAGATAGATAGATAGATAGATAGATAGATAGATAGATAGATAGATAGACAGATAGATAGACAGATAGATAGATAGATAGATAGATAGATAGATAGATAGATAGATAGATAGATAGATAGACAGATAGATAGACAGATAGATAGATAGATAGACAGACAGACAGACAGACAGATATTATTATCATTGTCATTACAACAACGAGATGTCTGCATACACATTCCACATACAACAGCAATTGATCTACAATTATTACTTGTTTATCGTAATAATGGCACACATAATGGCAAACTTGAAACAGTCCGTTTCCCAATTGAGGCAATGTGAGTGTGTTTGTAGCCGCTGCAACTGTCAAGTCGCGCCGCCAGGCCAGCTTGAGAGGACAAGGCCTGCTGCAGGGAGGGAGGGGTAGGAAAAGTGATAAGAGGAGAGGCTGGAGCATGCTTCGGTCCATGTGTAAGTCTGTCAGTTTATTGTCCTTGTGGGTTGAGATAAGAATGGAGCCAAATAATCTCACCAGAGCCTGGATAAATTCCTCTGGATGAAAAACAGTGGGCAATTGACCTTGGTGCCTGTAGATATCAGATATAGATGTCAACTAGATAATATGATTTGAGCAGGTTTTGTGGAGATTGACTGAAAAAGTGAGTAATCCAGAAAACTGACAAACTGGACCCATACCCGTACTCACTGATTAACTGATTCCATCAGCTCAAAGTGATATTAATCACTGAAATCATGGTGGAGTCAGTGGCTGCAAAGAAAACCTGCACCCTCTTGGCCCTTTCTGGAACAAGTTGCCCACCCCTGCCCTGGAACATGACAACTAAGCAAAATTGTTCACATGGTGCAAACTATTGCTTTTTAAAACCTTATTAACCCAAATAATAATTTGCATCATTTTTTACTGAAATTGGAGCAACTTTACCTTTTGACCCCTGTACAAACTGAAACTGACCTTTGTCGCCATTTGTGTTGTTTTTACCCCATAACTCAAGAGCATTCAGATAGTCCAAACTATACCTTTTGGAATCATTAAGATCAGACAAATAGTGTAGTATAGTTTTTGACAAGATCAGAGTATTTTTACATTTTGACCTCTGTGTCATTCTTCATTGACCTCTAACTGGCTATAACTACCACTCTGGGATGGTTATACATTTTTGTGTAGGCCATGGTACACTGAGGCTGGATTCTAAGTGTCGTTTCATCTCCTTAAGTGGTACCGAAAACCTGCTTGGCCCATGGACTAAGTTTGATGAATCAGCATTTGAACCCCTCGTTAAATCCGCAAGATCAAGATAGAACATGCCGTTGCAGCCTCATGTAAAATTGGCAGAAGTGAATGTTTTGAATGACAGCACACTAAATAACAGTGTATCTTACCAATACTTGCAGCATGTCTCCAATCAGGGAGTTCAGCTTGTCTGAATACTGGGATGGAATTCTTTTGACCTTCCCGCGGTTGACTCTCTTGATAAGACGTTTTCCTCCTTTACCAGCAAACAGAGGCCTGAAGAGGAGAAATTCAACAAAAAAGTATTCCATTTTGCTGGAAACAAATTTGATACAATCAGCTTAGTTATGAGTTTCAATACTTACTTTAAAGCACACAGCTCATAAAGGAGACATCCCAGTGCCCAGATATCAGACTTTTCATGATAAAAGGTCTTGTTGAGTTTTTCCTGTAAAAACAAAGGAAAGAAGTTTATATTCTGCATTTATAACATGACAGTTTGTGTTGTTATGCTTCATAGAATTTTGTCATTTTGGAAAGCGTAATCCCAGAAATTAGGAGCACTCAGCCTGACCTCTTGGCCAGACCTCACTAACTCGAGTGGGGAAAGAACCTGAAGCAAGACTCCCTTAAGTGAGAGAATAGCATCAACTCAGAACATTTCAGTTCCAACTGCGCTGAACTACTGAATGAACCTTTTATGTTCTCAAGATTTATTTTATTCATTTAACCACATACTACAACACATCCAAGTACAGGTACTATGAAAATAAATATAAAAATAGTTAAGCTATCAAATTTACATAAATATACAATTAATGATGATTTATTTAATTAATTTAATGCCTGATTTATGCAGCTGCAGCTCTTTAACTCTGTGTCATGTAATGACGTGTGTGACAGTTTTAAAGTTCTCTGTTGCTGGATTATGCTTTATTATGAATTAATTTGATCCTCAACAAGCTTTTCCTTCTACAATCATCACCTCCATTTCAAAGGTAAGTTGTGCAATTACATCTTTTTCCAACTTTGTTTTGTAAATTTGCAGATTTTTCTGCCAAATGTATGTGATTCTGAAATATAATCAACGTGTGCACTGCAAAAAACTATTAAAATATGATGGCATACGAAGCACAGCCTTTTGTGTCTGATTTAACAGGTCAGGCTGTTGGTCTGAGTCTCAGCACGGTGTGAAATAAATAAATGGTCAAGCTTTAAATCACGAAAATGATTCCAGTCCCGTTTTCCTCAAATCGGTGAGTGTCAGCACACTGAAATTTAATTTGTACCTGTTACTTTGCACATCCAGACTACTCTGGAATTTTAATGTACATTGCGATCGGATGTGAAATTTAATCCGATGTGAGTGAAAAATCTGTTCTACAAAATCCAATATATACAGTGTTTATTACATGTAAAACAATACAAAAACTTTGGAACTTTTTGTCTGGTAACTGCAAAGATCCGGTTTATACGATGACGGTTTAGGTGAGTTTTACTGTACATGGGACTGAACAATAAATTTACCTCGTAAAACTATGACAATAAAGTCGCTTCCATCCCACACGGCTGACTTTATTTTCCCAAATTTTTCTTCTGTTTGGATCTGAAGGGAATCTGTACATCTTGAAGCTCTTGTTGTGTCTATTTGTGCCTCCAAATGCACAATTTTCAGTGAATAAAAAAAAAAGCTGGATTTCCTGCAGACGTATTAACAGCGAGCACTATTTTGGCCCCAAGATGGCACCATGAGTCATGTGACTGATTTTTTTTTTTTTGACTCGTCATGTTGGTACTCTCTCAATTAGGGGACTCAACCTGAAGCTTCCCCACCTACAACCACACTTAAAAGTGTAGATCATCAAACCAGTCTCTTGGCAGTTCATGGTGGCAAAAAGTGTGGGGCGTTTTTCGTGATGGGGCATGATTTAATTTTGTGACGGGGCATGAAATGTGGGGTGGCAGTGGGGTATGGGGGGGGTTATGGTTAGGTTTAGGGGAGGGAGGGCATTAACACCATGGTTAGAGTTAAGAGAAGGGGGGATTATAAATATCAGTTTATATGGCCATGGATGAAATTGGTCTTTTTATTGTTGTTGTTTGTTTTTTTGTTTGTTTTTTGTATGTTCTTTTGTGTTACTATGGACCTTGTGTCTGAAATAAAGTTTGATGATGATGATGATAAATAGAAAAATGAAAAAAATGCGTCACGAAAATGGAGCACTTTTCATGACAGGGGTGTGAAAAAAACCCGTGATGGTACAGAAACGACTGCTGTTACTGAGGACGATCTCTTTGTGCTCTGCACTGACCCGTACTTGTAATTCTCTGAAATTTCTCCTGACAAGAAGGTACTTCAAAAAGAAACGAACAAGAAACTGGACTTACTGGACACATGTAGAGAGGCGTCCCAGACTGTATTTTCAAGTACTCGTTCCTATTGGAGAGGATGTCCGCCAGTCCAAAATCACCCAGCTTCACGTTTAAATCGGAGTCGACAAAAACGTTAGCTGGCTTAATGTCCTGATGGAGAATGACACTGCCATCGGGGCGTCTGTGGCAGTGTTCCAGGGCTGAGGTGAGCTGTCTCAAAACCTGACGAATGAATTTCTCAGGGAGGAGAAGACTGTTGGGATGAACAGACAACCAGTTAATACAACAGAGATTTCTACAAAGCACAGACATAAAAAAACTACATGCAGAAGATGAATTAAGGATGATGGTTTTACCTTTTTTTGATGCAGCGCTTGATGGCGTGGGCCAGATCACCACCCTCACAATACTCCATCACAACGTAAACCTTCTTCTTCTTTATGAAGTGATCAACGTACTTTACTATATTTGGGTGGTCGAGCTCCTTCAGGAGGCTGATTTCCTGGGTGAGCCTGTGCAGCCTTTCTTATGGCTGACATGCACGTTTTGCCAAGAGGTGGCAGTATTGTTAAAGTTATTCTGAATTTGAGTTTTGAAGTTTGCCACTATTGGGCTTCCATAGTTGGTTCGACTTGAGGGCGGAAGCAGCAGAGCAGCAGATTAAAGTAGCACAGCAGCCTTACTTTGTTTCCACAGAGTTTTGGAAATATATGTCAGTGATTATGACTACATGTGTTGTTTTATGCCAAATATGTTTAGTTAAAGGTCATTTTATAAAGATAAATATATTTTGGTCGCAATTCTAATTTCTGTTAACCCGTCTATGGCATTTCCCAGTATGTGTTAGCATCAAGCTAAGAAGATGTGCTATTAATATTTAGGTGTTTGCAGCAATAATGCTAGCCACATTTAGGAGCATTTTAAGCACTGTTATATCTGTATACATGACTGAACACACCTGTGCAACTAAAAATATTTTTATTTTAATCCATTTCTTTTTGTGTATTTTAGTTTTACTGTACCTTCAAGTGTGAGGCAAGAATTAAACAGGCTGAACCTGGAAGACTTCGTCTCTCATTTGGAGAACTGTCTACCTATCTGCCAAACTAAACACTTACGTTCAGGGAGGGCAGAACAGAGCCTTGAGATGCTCGCCCATGTTCTTGGTGTCCACCACCTTCCATGCCAGGATCTGCACATACCAATGAGCTTCATTAAAAACAAATCTTAAATACATAGAATTAATCACAACCATACGTGTCAGTTCCCACAATCAACTATTTTATTGATAATTTTGCTGAAACATCAAAAAGATTAAACTTTAGTATAAAATGTTAGAAAGGGAAAATCTTGTCATAGCTTCTATATGTTTACAGGTGACCACATCAGGCATGATGTACTCAAGGTTTGAGTGTGCACAAATGTGTGCAAACTCCATACCACCTGCAAACAAATGTGCAACCTGATCTACTCACATTGCACACTAAGGATTGCATCTTTCAAATGTACAAAATAGCATGTAATGTCCATTTAATAGATTTGCCTTAATGTATGCAATTTGGTGTGTGTCTACGCAAGTGTGCCAAATACACTTAGGAAAACATGCAAACCAGCACATTCATTAATTCATTTCCTGCTTTCTCCAATCAAGGAACACAGAATACATAGAAAACACCATCATTAAACATTAATATAAAGTGGCATTTTTACAACTCATTCTCACAGCAGTCTGTGAAGGCATCACAAAAAGTAAGTTAATATATTAATTTGTGATACCCTCATGAAAATGTGGCGCTTCTCGTGACAGGGGCACGAACAAAAATGCTTGAAACCACACATTCTGGGCCTGATGTACTAAAGGTTTATGTCTGTAAAAACTTGTGCAAACTGCAGTTCATGTTGTCTCCCTGTATATTAGATCTGGACAAAGAGGTGCTTTGCACCTGTGTCCAGTAACTGTACTTATGTGCTGATTTCACTGCATTTTGTTTATTTAACCAGGTTAGTTCCATTGAGATCGAGATCTGCCATTGCTAGTGACAGTTGACCCGAGTTAGGTGAAGGAGATCACAAATTCCACTTCCACCCCACTAATGAGCAGTGGAGGTGGGGCTTCACCTCCGATGTGCATGAGCTTGGTTTTTAGCCAGCTGACCCTTAGACCCAGTTTGTTGGCTTCCTCTTGGTATATCTCCAAGGATTCTCGCAGCTGGTTTAGCGTGGAGCAGAATAGTGTGATATCATGTGCGTATTCGAGGTCCGTGAAGGGGTAAACTGCCTAGTTGAACCCTGGAAACACGGGCACAGATCCGCTCCATCAGATGGTCAATGATGCAATTGAACAGATCTGGTGCAGCTACGCATCCCTGTCTCACTCCGCTGTTAATTGAGAACCAGGTGGAATTCTTGCCTTTGATTTGCTCACAGCTTTCTGCATTGCTATAGAGCTTTTGAAAGAGGGTAATGATCTTTCGTGGGGCTCCAAGGGTGACAAGGATCTTCCAAAGAGATGCATGGTTAACGGTGTCAAAAGCCACCTTGAGGTCAAGGAAGGTGATGTAGAGGTGTCTATCTCGACGGAATTCATGTGCTTTCTCAATTATGAGATGGAGCATATATATATATATATATAATTAGAAAATTTAGGTATAAAAACAAAAAAAAAATACATGCTGTAATTTTACAAATAATGTTAGCAAGTTAATGTAATGATACCGCATACAGCTGAAGACTGAAAGCAGCGCAGCCCTTTGACAGCAACAAGTGGGACGACAGATCAGTTATTTTAATGTCCAGTAAATCATGAGTGATGCTGCACATTCTGTATGATAGTTTCCCAACAGCAGAACAATTAACAGCTTTGTTAACTGCATTAGGGTGGACGGTCCGATGCTGCTGTGCTGTCTCCACCCACACAGGGTTTGGCCATACATGTAAAAGGATGTCTTCATGGGCTGCTGGGATGCCAAACCTTTAAAGGCCTGGAAACATCCTAATTTGTTTCAAATTTCCATGTTGTATTTAATGTTTCTTTAAAAAAAAAAACCTGAAAGCAAGCAGTCACACACAGATCTGATCACAATGCCTCCTTCAGCATGGTTGATGTCCCGTGCATGTACAGGGTTCCCTAAGCAATGGCACAATGGTGCTGGCCCGTCATGTTGGGTTTTAGTGCTGTCATGCAGATTTTCAAATTTAGTGTTTTCCCAGGTAATTATTTCTTGGTGTTGTTACGAGTTTTGGAGCTTTTCGGGACTGTATGCGCCGGCGGTCAGTGACATCCTCAGTCAGCCTGTGCATGCACGTGAAGGCAGCATGGGCTGTGTTGTGGAGTTCAGCTTTTCTACAAAAGCTGCAAATAAACCTGCAGTGAACTCTGCTGATGAACAGATGAAAACTCAATCAAATCCAAATAAAGGCATTTTTTGAATAGTTAAACTTGATTCAGTTAAAGTGTGGATCCTTTAGCTTTGTCTGCGAGATGGACAACAGCCAGTGGATCAACACAGTGCCGTGTGTTTTTAAAAATACACAAACACACTGCTTCTCTTTAAATACACAACAGGATTATTTCAGATGATCAGTGTGGACCCTTTTTTCTTAAACGGCTTCATTTTACTCAGTGTGCCACTTTGTAAAGTTCTACCTTCTGCTGCTACATTGATTAGCTCCTTACACCGGTTATGTGCACGCTCCACGTATTCTTAGTTTTTGGTGGGAACGATGTAGTGCCACAACATATCTGATCTGAGTCTGTGTGGACAAGGCCTTAGTTTGTATTTTTAGATAAGATGTAAAATTAAAGTTGCAGGAAATGGCTTCCACTAGTACTTGAAAAAGGCAAAATGCTCTCGTTTCTCCCTTAAGAAAGGTGGTGGTGGGGAGTAGCCCCCAGTGTGTGCCTGACCAATGGCGTCATCATGCTCTGGGAGAGCCCTGGTGTGTGTGTATATATAGACAGTATCCTGATTTAGGGAAATTTTAGGCCTCGGTGGTGAGTCGAGTTACCCTCCCCAGACAATTCAGTAGGAAACCTGAGAATGCTCCCATAACAGCTCTGTAATTTTATTTTCTGAAGATGAATGGAAAGAAAATCCCATTACATAAGGTAGTAGTGAGTGCCCCTCCACTTTGACAGTGTGCTAATAGACACAGGCACACCTTCTACCTCAGCCAGTAAGATACACACACACGCACACAAACACAATTGCAGTGTTTGAAATTAATCACTGACTCAGTGAGCCAGTCGGTCAGAATGGTGCAGTTTGCCAACAATAATAAGTCACATCAGTATTATCAACACGTATGTGCTTTGACCTTGTGAAATCTTCCGGTCAAAGTTTGCTATTACCCAGTTTAGTAAACAAAATTGTGTTACTTGCATGTGTGATCCATTTATATTTTGTCCTTAAAGATAAAGTAGCATTTTAAAAAAATTTTTAAAGCGGCATCCTTTACAACAATATCCACATTGTTCCATGGCCAGTTGTCGGTATCTGTGGGCTGAACAAATGGAATTAAACAAATTTGTCCAGTCCACGAGTTCAAACAAGGCACTGCGCATTGTATTTCTGATTCTCCGTATGTCCTACACACTTTTCCAACAGAGTTGCAAGATCCCAAAAGATGTGCTGAGTGACCTAAATTAGTAAGTTCTAATTATTATATTTTATATATAGAAAGAGACAGGTCTCTGTCTGTATACCCTGTGTGCTGCATGGTTGTGCAAGTTTTGGTCGTCTTTCCATCTGAGATACTCATTAATGTCTACATACATGAAGAGGGGCCACTGGGTTGCTGCCAATGTCTCCTTTTCCCAACCATCTGATAGTCGTAACAGATCGGGAATTGCCAACTGTCAACTTCACATGTCTGGAAAGATTTACAGTCTTTCTTAATGGCTTCCTGTTTGTCTTCTTTAGTTTGTACAATGGGGGCATTTTCTAGTGTGAGTGCATAAGCTAGGGCTGCAAGTTCTTTCTTCCACTTCTCACCTATGTTGTAACCCCGTTTTGGGCAAAACGCCAAATTTGCAGTCCTCAAAATCCTCAAAATTTACTTTGCTCTCAGGTATTATCACGTTTTAAGTAGTCATGAACTTTGACCCAGCACGACATGCACCGCGCATATTTAGATGCTGAACTGTCTTATTCCATCACACAAAGAACTACAGCGTGCCTCATTGTCAGAATGTTCACAAGTCTTCAGAAGTTGGAGCCATGGACTGAGGAGCAATTTAAAAAAAATGGCATGGGCATCTTTGCTCTGGTCCACAACTGCGAAATAAATAATGACGACTAATGACACAAACCCTTAAACTAAATAACTTAATAAATAAGTAAGAATACATCATTCAACATAATAATAATAATAATTTTAGAGAGAGATATTTAAAGCTATAGTGTGTAGGATTTAGGTGCGCGAATAAAGCACAAATTGAATATAGCATTCATCTGTTCACGTGTATAATTTTCCACACCGCACAACTGTGCAACAAAGTAAGGCAGGTATTTAAATTCAGATCAGCCTTTTTATGCAACCTTTTAAAAATGTGAAATCAAAAACATGATCAACAAACGAGCCACTTGCAGTATTGAACCTTACTTTGATCAGTAATGATCTGCACAAACCACAGTGGAAATCAGCATTACAGCAGTAAATCCCTGAAGGTACGTGTTCCACAGTCTTTCCTCTAATAGGTTTTCAGCTGCATTTTTCTGAAAGTGCAAAAACATGCAATATTTATTGCATTTTGCTCAGTACAACACATTCATTACATGTCATGTAACCACTGAGTGTTAATTTTAAAAAGCTGTTTAAATTTTATGAAGACATATTTACTAATGATAACTCAATGATCAGCAAACAGTTCATTTGAGTTAGTGAATATTGTTCAAACTGATTTTTGTTTGGTTTAAAAATGATGAGCTCAGTTTTGTGGTATAAGATGTGCAGACATTTCCCACTGCTGCACGCTCGGAGCTCGATACCAACCTGATTTACTGTTCCACTGATATGTGCTGCAGAGAGTAATGATTATGTGCCGCAGTTTGTTCTAAACTCTATGACAATCCACAGAAAAGTCTCTCCTGGAAAAGCTGTGACTGTGCATGGACACTGGCTGCTCCTGATGTGGACTGGGCACTACTCTGCACTGTCAACATGAAGAGTTTGAACCTAACAGTCAACGGACCGTCACTCCTCAGTGTGCCTGGACAAAGCTGTTTGTTTCCCAACTGAAAAGCAAGTTAGAATTCCTAGAAAACGGTGTTTGAATCTGCTTAACACACTCTTGTTTCTTCTGGAGGCCACAGGACCAGACAGACCAAGAACAAGTTTTATTTGTGTTATTGGCATTGTCTAAATTGGGAATGGTAAAATCTACAAGTGTGTCAAGCAGATGGTCAACAATCCCTGACTGCAGTAGTCCACTGAATGTAATCCAAGACACTGAGCTGCTGGAAGTCATTTATTCAACGTATGTTAACCTCACTGTAAAGTCAGGTCACGCTGCCATGTGTCGCTGCATCCATCACAGTACAGAACCGCTAAGATGCCTGATTGACAACCAGTGATGGAGACCACCGGTCCATCCTCACCTCCTAAAAGCAGTTATTCAGCTCCCACAGACAGGAGATGCAGCATGTGTTTAAGAGTTAAGGACAATCACTACTAAAGACAAAAAACACAATGAAATATGCAGCCATTAAAGGACAAGTTAGAAAAAAAAAAATCCTAAAAAGTAATTATTACAATTTTAAAATGGAAGTGGATATAGAAAGTCGACACACACTTCAGCATGTACACATTTAAATTTTTAATTTGTCTAAATTTTTATATGTTAAAATTTTTTTAAAGTGATCCCGTTTAAAATCAAGCTAAAACAAATCTGAACAACATGAGTACACAGAGTACACAGTACATCTGGAAAGTATTCACAGCACTGCACTTTTTCCACATTTTGTTATGTTACAATCTTATTCCAGAATGGAGGAAATTCATTTTTTTTTTCTTCAAAATTCTACACACAGAACCCCATAATGACAATGTGAAAATGTTTTTCTGAGATTTTTGCGAATTTATTAAAAACTCTAAGGAATCACGAGTACATAAGTATTCACAGCCTTTGCAATGAAGCTCAAAATTGAGCTCAGGTGCATCCTGTTTCCACTGATCATCCAAGATGTTTCTACAGCTTGATTTGAGTCCACCTGGGGTACATTCAGTTGATTAGACATGATTTGGAAAGACACACACCTGTCTACATATAAGGTCCCACAGTTGACAGTACATGTCAGAACACAAACCAAGCATGTTGTCAAAGGAATTGTCTGTCAACCTCTGAGACAGGATTGTCTCGAGGCAGAAATCTGGGGAAGGGTACAGAAACATTTCTGCTGCTTAGAAGGTCCCAATGAGCACAGTGTCCTCCATGATCCGTAAATGGAAGATGTTTGGATCCACCAGGACTCTTACTAGAGCTGGCAGCCTGTTGAAACTGAGCAGTCCGGGGAGAAGGGCCTTAGTCAGGGAGGTATGCAAGAACCCGATGGTCACTCTGTCAGAGGTCCTGCATTCCTCTGTGGAGAGAGGAGAACCTTCCAGAAGGACAACCATCTCTGCAGCAATCCAACAATCAGGCCTGAATGGTAGAGTGGCCAGACGGAAGCCACTCCTTAGTAAAAGATACATGACAGCACCTGGAGTTTGGGGTGTTGTGAGTAGAATTTTGAGAGAAAAAATGAATTTACTCCATTTTGGAATAAGACATGACAAAATGTGAAAAAAGTGACTCGCTATGAATACTTTCTGGATGCACCATAAATTAAATAAAAATATCCAACTCAAAGTAATGGGTTGAACAAGTAAAAGGCCTCTTTTAGTGTAATTTTTTTGTTTGTTTGTTTTGCTTTTACAAGTGTGACGGCCCCGCCGTCTTGTAGCGGGGCGGGCCCATAATCAGGGGCACCTGGGCCCAGTGTCCCTGTCTCTTATTTAAGTGGGCCCAACTAATTCATTTTGTTCTCTCCCTCTCTCTTTTTAGGACATCTCGCTGCGCCGACCGGTAGCAGAGCGCTTTTTTTGCACAGCTGCACATCTTTGCACCTTTTAATTTATTGACTTAAACTATTGTAAATAAATACTTCTATTTTTCTAATCCTCTCCTTTGTGTCTCCTCCTTGTCGCTGTCCTCTGAGCCACGGGCACGTGACACAAGTCAGGGGATGGGTACACAAACATTCCCAAATCACAAAAGATGTCTTCATAAAGAAAGAAACAAACAACTTAAGGGTTACAAGGGTTTATTTCCAAACTGCCCCTTCAAGGGAAAGGGACGTTTGGGCTCCGCTACTGGAGCTGTTGCCCCAGCGACCTGATCCCAGATAAGCAGTTGAAGATAAATGAATGAATGATGAAATTAAGCCTCACAAATACGTATCTGGACATAAACCTATGTATTTTTAATGACAGTCATAAAGCAGGTATTGTTTTTGTAATGTATTGACACTGCTGTCAAAATTTAAATCAGAATTTAGGACTACCCTGAAATGATTACAATTTTGAAATATTTTTACATTATTATTGAATGGTAAATGGACTGCATTTATATAGCACTTTTCCATCTGCATCAGACACTCAAAGCGCTTTACAATTATGCCTCACATTCACATTTTAGTGCCTGTGCTGCCATGCAAGGCGCTCACTACACACCGGGAGCAACTTGGGGATTAAGGACCTTACCCAAAGGTCCTTAGTGATTTTCCGGTCAGGCTGGGATTTGAATCGAGGATCCTCTGGTCTCAAGCCCAACGCTTAACCACTAGACCATCACCTCCCCAAAATTAGAATTACTGTTAATATTACTGCTACTACTATTACTTTATTCCAGACTCAAAACTACATCAATAAAAATAAATAAATTCCATAAAAGAAAACACCCTATGACTGCAGGGATGGATCCAGCCCCCATGACCCTTGACTGGAGTAAAACGGGTATAGAATGAAATGAATGAATGAAACCATGCACAGAAACATCCATACACAGAAAATGAGTCCTAATCCTGGGCCTACATGTATTTTTTATTTTTATTTTATATTTATTTATTTATTTATTTTTGCTTTTTGGCCATCTTTCAGCAACTCGGTGTAGTCTGTCAGACATACTCAACATTTACCTTGAAGTTTACATTACATTCTAAAATTCACTATATGTATGGTTTTGATGAATGATGACTGCGCCACCTGGCGATATAAAGTGGAAAGACTGGGTGGGTGAGTGGGTGTTTTCTTCCCTGAAATTTATCTATCAAGGGAACTCGAGAGCCAGAATTTCAGCGAACAAGTTTTAGGAATAAAGTATTTTAATTATAGAAATGCTAAATTTGCTTGTTGATTGTATCCATCAGCGTTTCAGGTGGAAGCAGTCTTGTTTTGTGTAAACGCTGAATACGCCTGACAGACTAAATATAGGGAATAAATATTCCATGGCTGTTACTAGGTTACCGTGTAACGCCACGGAGGTGGTGAAAGATTACCAAAACAACGAAACGAGAGTAACTTATAATTACGAATACAACATAAATGTAAAACGTTTGTAAAGGTATTTACGTATAATCAGCAATGACTTTTACTCGCTATTGTTAAGAAAACACAATATTAAGGGTTTCTAAAACTTTGAACCTTATTGAAGCAATGTATCGGAAACTGGTTCCCTTCTCGAACTAGAACTCATTGGTGACATCTGTTGGAGAAATAACGTATCGCAGTAAAATCACGCTTCACGATTGATTGAATTTTGGTTAATTTTGACATTAAAAATATTCATCTGTAATTTCCAACTTCCCAGTCATGTCGTTCGCTCTGATTTTATGCCACTGTTTCTGATGCTTTTTTCCATTATAATTTTGAGTTAAGCAGTAATTCAGAGGCAGTTTTCGAGTTTGTCATAATGTCAAAAACGATGAAAGCAGCGAATATCGGAAACCTATTTTTTGTTTTTGAATGCTCGATTTTGCAGTTTAAAATAATCAAATGTACGCTAAATGTTTTGAGACATTTAGCGTTGGGAGGTACCATCATCGGAGAAAATAATATATTTGGCACAGAAATATGTATAATGACATTTATATACAAACTATTACTGACGATTTATTTTTGTTTTGTTTTTTTCTTCAAAAAATTATTTCCATACGTCGGCAGCTTTCACCGGAAGAACCAAATGTTCGACACAGTGCTTCACGATCAACATTTCGGAACAAGAATCGGAGCTTTAGTGTCTTACATGTTGGTCGAGATGGAGGATGAGGAGATTACGTTGGTAAGCTTGTGTATATCTTAAAGAGTTTGCAAAAAGACGTGGAGATTCATCCAGTATAAATATTATCAGGCAGATTGTGAACAATGACAGATGATTCAGAACAAAACGACAAAGTAATACTCAATTTTGTTATATTTTTGAAGCACGTTAGCTAGCTATCAAATCAATGCATATATTACTGTAATCCTTTAAAACTATAAATATACAGGTTTAGTACGCTTTAAATGCATGAAAATGGGAGAAGCTTAATTTAAACTAGTTTATGTTTTTGGAATTACTTAGCTTTTACGTACATACATATATTTCATAGAGTGAATAAAAAGTATACCATTTGTACATGAAGCACACGTCAGTACATAGATAAAAGATGAAAATAACTCAATATTAAAAGGATGTCGGTGAAATCCAGAATAGTATGCATCAGAGTGAGCCTTGGAAGTGTTTGGTGCTCTTGCACTATGAAAAGGCAGACGATTCCAGAGACAAACTGTTCTCTTAGAACAGAAAAATGTTCGAATGTTAGGTGTGCAATAGTAAACTTCAAACAAATTGAAATTGACCTTTGTCACCATTCTTGATTTTTTTGTTGTTGTTGTTTTTACCGCATAACTCCATAACATATGATCAAACAAATAACGTGGTATAGTTTTCAATATGATTGGAGCATTTTTAAATTTTAACCCCTGTGTAATTCCTCAATTGACCTCTGGCCGCCTATTGAAAATTCAAGTGGCCAGTCTGTTTTTCAAAAGAGAAATGTCTAAGGAGTATTTGTGCTGAATTTGGTGCTTGCATCACCATTTGAAGGATTGTTTGCGTTATCTGCTGCACTAATTGTTTAGAACAAGTTCGTCTTTGAAACAGGAGTTGGATAATCTGTATATCGACTGGGGTTTGGTGTGCCCTTCAAACTGTCTTGGAAAAGACTGTCATTTATGTTCTCCCAAGCTACCCAACTGTAAATGGGTACCAGCCTTGGCTGGTGGTAGACAATCTATGTTACGCAGAACCTGTCTTTGAGAAATGATGTGTTGCAACATATTCAATGGCACAATAATGAAATATAGTGGGGAAAATAAGTATTTGTTATGCTGTCTTTAATGTTTATCATAAGTACACTTCAACTGTGAGAAACAGAATCTAAAAAAAAATCCTGAAAAACACATTGTATGATTTTTAAGTAATTAATTTGCTTTTTATTGCGTGAAATAAGTATTTCATACAACAGGAAAACAGAACTTAATATTTGCTCCAGAAACCTTTGTTTACAATTACAAAGGTCTGACGTTTCCCGTAGTTCTTGACCAAGTTTGCACACACTGCAGCAGGGGTTTTGTTCCACTTCTCCATACAGATCTTCTCGAGATCGTTCAGGTTTCGGGGCTGTCGCTGGGAAACATTGAGTTTCAGCTCCTTCCAAAGATTTTCTGTTGCGTTTAGGTCTGGAGATTGGCTAGGCCACTCCAGGACCTCAAAATGCTTCTTACGGAGCCACTCCTTAGTTGCCCTGGCTGTGTGTTTCGGATCATTGTCATGCAGGAAGACGCAACCACAACCCATCTACAATGCTCTTACTGAGGGAAGTAGTGTTGTGTTTCTTCCATTTTCTAATAATTGCTTCAACAGTTGTTGCCTTCTCACCAAGCTGCTTGTCTGTTGTCCTGTAGCCCTTCCCAGCCTTGTACAGGTCTACAATTTTGTCCCTGGTGTCCTTAGACAGCTCTTTGGTCTTGGCCACGGTGGCCAGGTTGGAGTGTGATTGATTAAGTGTGTGGACAGGTGTCTTTTATACAGGTAATGAGTTCAAACAGGTGCAATTAATACAGGTAAAGAGTGCAGAATAGGAGGGCTTATTAAAGAAAACCTTCCAGGTGTGTGAGAGCCAGAATTCTTGCTGGATGGTAGATGATGAAATGCTTATTTCATGCACAAAAATGCAAATGGATTATTTAAAAAACATACAATGTGATTTTCTGATTTTTAATTTTTTTTTTTTTAGATTCTGTCTCTCACAGTCAAAGTATATCTATGATAAAAATTACAGACCTCTTCGTTCTTTGTAGGTGGGACAACTTGCAAAATGGACAGTGTATCAGATACTTATTCTCCCGACTGTATATGCTTTTATGAAGTGTACATGAGATTTGCAAGTTTTTCTGAGGGTTTCCAGTATTTCAAAAATGTCTTTTAGCTCATCGATCACTAGAGCTACAACTGACTAGTGTTTTCATAATCAGTTGTCCATAATTTCTTCAAGTGAAGGTTTAAGTTGTCAGTAACATATCAAAATAATTTCAGCTTCCCGGCACAGAGTGATAGTTTCAGATTTGAGTTTTAGCCATTCACCAGATCACAGTTCAGTGATACCTAATTTACAGTGTTGCAAAAAAGAAATGCAACAATTCCATACATAAAAAACCTGCAAGAATGAATATTTGACATTTTAATTTGCTAACTACTTCTACTGTTCTATTGTTTCTTTTTGTCAGTTAATTATTTAATTGATTGTTTCATGTCTAATGATGACAACTTTGATGACAAACACATTTCCTTGTTGACTGTGTTTTCCATCAGGCTCTGATCAGGTACTACTGCTTTGAAAAGTATTACAATCACGCTGTCAAAGCTGCAGCAGCTGCTCAGAGGAAGTTCAGCAATGATCCTATCTACACCTTTTTCCATGCGTATGGAACTTTAATGCAAGGTAAGAGTGCCAGCCAGTTTGACAGAGTTACATAAAAGTACTGGGTGAACAGCTCTACAGAGGATGCTGTCTCTATTGCACTTGACCCAGCCCTGGCCCAGCTGGACCAGCCAGACAAATATGTCAGGATGCTCTTTGCACATTTTAGCAGCACATTTAATACTGGAATCCCTCATAAACTGGTCCATAAACTCACCAACGTCGGACTCGCCACCTCACTGTGTTCATGGATCATGGATTTCCTGACCAACAGACCTCAGAATGTCAGGTTGGGGAACCTGACATCTGGCACCATAATCATGAACACAGGCACATCGCAGGGGTGTTCGGCACTCTTCATTCTCTTTACCCAGGACTATGTCCCCACGCACTCCTCCAACACCCTGATAAAGTTTGCCAACAACATTACAGTGGTAGGGCTTATCAGGGACAACAATGAGACCTGGTACAGGGAGAAGGTCAGACACCTGACAGAGTGGTGTGCAGACAACAACCTGGTCCTCAACACCACCAAAACCAAGGCGGTCATCTTGGACTTCAGGAGAACCAGGAGACTCACAGCCCCCACTACACATCAGCGGAGAAGAGGTGGAGAGGGTGGACTCAATCAGGTTCCTTGGCACTCATATCACCAAGGATCTGACATGAACATACTGGTGAAAAAAGCCAGCAGAGGATGTTCTTACTGTGGAAGCTGAAGCAGGCTGGTCAAGCTCCACAGCTGCTCAGAAACTTCTACAGAAGCACCATCAAGAGCATCCTCTGCCAGGGCTGCACAGTATGGTACAGCAGCTGCAGGGCAGAGGACAAAAAAAGATCTGTCCCAGGTGGTGAAGACAGCACAGAGGATTGTAGGAGCTGAGCTCCCGGATGTAGACTCTGTGTATATTGAGCGCTTGCAGAGGAATGCACAGGCCATATGCAAGGACAACAGCCACCCAGGACACTGTTTGTTCCTCTGCCGTCGGGAAAGAGATACCGCACTATAAACCAACAGATAAATCGGCTAAGGAACAGCTTTTTCCCCAGAACTGTAGCCTCCAACAACCCATCGCGCCCCTCCCACAACCACAAACACAGACATTCAGTAACAGATATCAACATGTGCAATAAATAGTACAGTCTGTTTACATATACAAACCTATCCTACCTCACTTAGCATCAAGCACCTTAATAATTTATTCAGCACTTTTTTGTATGTAATGAGGTCTTGCCATCCTGTGAAGTTGTTTGTTGTTTTTTAAAGCTGTTGATGTGGTGTTTTTTGTGTATAGCTGTTTGGAAGGTGCCACCAGAATTTCATTGCAGAAATGCAGTGACAATAAGCATCTATTCTATTCTATTAATTTGAGATTGTTCTGTTGCTGTGTGTCACAGAAACAGTAATGTCATTATTTTTCTGCAGGTGAAATACAAGGTGCGCTTGTTGAGTTGGAGACAATAAGAGATGAGAGGGATGTGTCCCTCTGTACATTGATGGCCCTTGCCTATGCTGAGAAAAAAAAGACTAATCCAGGTAAGCTAACACCTCCATTCTCAGACCGTTTCACAGACTGCACACGATGACTAATCATCAGGTAACTGTCTCTGAATTCACAGACCGAGATGTTATTCAAGAACTCGACTCTAAGGTTAAAGAGGTTCGAAAAGCCGCATCTCCCAAAAGTCTGTACTATGCCGGGATGTTTCTGTGGCTGTTAGGTCGAAATGATAAAGCAAGGGAATATGTAGAAAGAATGGTCAAACTCTCCAATAGCACACCAGAGGTCAGAGCTACATTTGTGCCTTTTCTGTCAAGAAACGCATACATATTATTTTTCGTCCTTATTCATATAAATTCTTGTCTTTTACATAAATTGTATGAAATGACATCGCTGTGGCTTCTATAAAACTGTCACTGCTGTGTGTTGCTCAGGGGTTAATCCTGAAAGCCTGGATAGATCTGACATCTGGTAAAGACTCATATGCCAAAAAGGCTGGAAAATACTTCGAAAGTCTAAAAGACAGAGCTGATGTTTTTGCCCTGATGGGAAAGGTGAGATGGAAACTACAGATTCTTATTAATTACTATTCCTCACCTATAGCTGAAAAGTGATATCTATTGTATCTCACTGCTCGTAGACTCACTGCTAAATTCAGTTTCTCCTTTACCATCATGATGATTTCTGTGGGTTTTAATTCATTTCCACTATTTCATGTTAAATCTCTTCCAGTTTACACAGCCAGCATATCAGGTTATTCTTGTAATCATTTTCTGAGCCTGCTCATTGTAGATATATTGCTTTACGACATGTTTTATTCATAATGAGGAGTAATAGACTGTCATTGATTGTATTAATTTGTTGAGTGTTCATATTGCATGCTGTCATATCTTATAAAATAGTAAAATTGTAGAGCACTTACTTTAGTGGATCAGGAGCTGGCCTGTCATGTAGACCTGGGTTCAAATCCCACTCATGCTATCTGTCTGTGTCCTTGAACAAGAAACTTAATGTACTTTGTCTCAGTCTACCAGCTGTAAATGGGTGCCGACCTCAGCTGGGAAAGTAACCAGCATCGTGCTGACATCCCATTGGGGGTGGGGGGGGGTGGGGGGGGGTTCATAGACTCTCATCCGTTTGATGCTATGGAACCAACAGGCCTCAGGACTTACTACTTCTTCTCTTCTTCTAGGCCCAATATTTCGAATATCATCAGAAGTACTCTCATGCATTGGAGATGGTCAACCAAGTCATTGTTGGTTTCCCTGGGTACTTGCCTGCCCTTATCAGGAAAATGAAACTGTTGCTTAGCCTTCAAGACTGGGAACAAACTATAGATGCAGCACACAGGTATCAGATATTCCAGATATTGGAGTTAAAACACTACACAGACACACACACATGCATACAACCCCAATTCCAATGAAGTTGGGATGTTGTGTAAAATGTAAATAAAAACAGAATACACTGATTTGGAAATCCTCTTCAACCTGTATTCAAGTCAATACACCACAAAGACAAGATAGTTAATGTTCAAACTGTTAGACTTTTTTTGTTTTTGTGCAAATATTTGCTCATTTTGAAATGGATGCCTGCAACACATTTCAAAAAAGCTGGAACAGGGCAACAAAAGACTGGGAAAGTTGATGAATGCTCAAAGAACACCTGTTTGGAACATTCCACAGGTGAACAGGTTAATTGGAAACAGGTGAGTGTCATAATTGGGTATAAAAGGAGCATCCCCAAAAGGCTCAGCCATTCACAAGCAAAGATGGGGCAAGGATCACCACTTTGTGAGCAACTGTGTGGACAAAATAGTCCAACAGTTTAAGAACAATGTTTCTCAACGTTCAGTTGCAGGGAATTTAGCGATTCCATCATCTACAGTCCATAATATAATCAGAACATTCGGAGAATCCGGAGAACTTTCTACATGCGTTAAAAACCGACATCATTGTGTAAAGGATCTTACCGCGTGGGCTCTGGTACACTTCAGAAAACCATTGTCAGTTAACACAGTTCATCGCTACATCTACAAGTGCAAGTTAAAACTCTACCATGCAAAGCGAAGGCCATACATCAACAACATCCAGAAACAACGCCGCCTTCTCTGGGCCCAAGCTCATTTGAAATGGACAGACGCAAAGTGGAAAAGTGTGCTGTGGTCTGATGAGTCCACATTTCAAATTGTGTTTGGAAATCATGCACGTCATGTCCTCCGGACAAAAGAGGAAAAAGACCGTCAAGATTGTTACCAGCGTAAAGCTCAAAAGCCAGCATCTGTGATGGTATGGGGGTGTGTTAGTGCCCATGGCATGGGCAACTTACACATCTGTGATGGCACCATCAATGCTGAAAGGTACATCCAGGTTTTGGAGCAACACATGCTGCCTTCTAATTAACGTCTTTTTCAGGGACGTCCCTGCTTATTTTAGCAAGACAATGCCAAGCCACATTCTGCACATGTTACAACAGCATGTCTTCGTAGTAAAAGAGTGCGGGTACTAGACTGGCCTGCCTGTAGTCCAGATCTGTCACCCATTGAAAATGTGTGGTGCATCATGAAATGGAGACCCCAGTCTGATGAACAACTGAAGTCGCACATCAAGCAAGAATGGGAAAGAATTCCACTTACAAAGCTTCAACAGTTAGTGTCCTCAGTTTCCAAACAGTTAGAGTGTTGTTAGAAGGAAAGGTGATGTAACACAGTGATAAACATACCACTGTCCCAACTTTTGTGAAACGTGTTGTGGGCATCCATTTCAAAATGAGCAAATATTTGCACAAAAACAATAGTTGATCAGTTTCAACATTAAATATGTTGTCTTTATGGTGTATTCAGTTGAATATAGGTTGAAGAGGATTTGCAAATCATTGTATTCTGTTTTTATTTACATTTTACACAATGCCCCAACTTCATTGGAATTGGGGTTGTGTATATATTACTGAAAAATATATACTTTCTTCCATTTCACAAGCATTTGCAAACAGCTGAATTGATGTAAAATAAGACACACTCCACCTTTTGCAAATGGTTCAAAATTCAAATGTAGCAGCAATCAGAGATTTCAGAAATTCAGCCCCATGAGTTTTCAGTTTCTAAAGCTTGTTCAGTACTTGCTGTCTATTTACAGTGTTTTTTTTTTTTTCCAAGTGTTGACTTTTAGAAATATAAATATCCTCCACTGACTTAGATCAGTCTTGTAGATCTTGTAGATCTGTAGTTGTGTCAGGAAGGGCATCTGGTGTAAAAACTTAACAAATCAATATGTAGGTACAGTATAGTTCTGCTCTACTGCAGCAGCTAAGAGCAACTGGGAAAAAACATAAAAGTTTTGAGCTGAAAGGTTGGCTCATGTTACACAACCTGAATCTGATTAATTTACTAGCACTGAAAGAAAAGCTTTGAGGTGGGAGCTGTCGAGCAGTACGGTGGTTAACATACTTGCCTCCAAAAAAAAATCCTCATTTCAAGGCTGCCAGTATACCATCGTTATTGTACATAATGGAGTTGTGTGAGGGCAGCTGGCATAAAAACCTGTTCCAAACTAACATACAAATCCATACTGGATCTACTGTAGTGACTTCAAGCAAAACAGAAGAGACCAAATGGTGAAATTGTCATTGCAGTGATAGCTCTTCTCCTTGGCTGTGTTTATTCTGTGCACTGCCAGCTGTTTTCACATCGTCTACTCCCACCTACTCCTGTAGAGGGCAACACAGTAAATGCATGAATATAAAAGGATATTCATTATGTATTGAAGTGAATGCTCTACAAGAGACTACAAAGGACGAAAGTACAACTAAAACTTTCATGCCACAGTAGGATAGTTATTATGATGCCTGTGGAAACACTGAATTATGGCACCACTCTTATTAAATATAATGAAAATGTCCATTACTCATTTGTAAACGGCACTAAAACAGTACAAGTGATGCTCTACCTTGGATAAAAATTTCAAGTCAGTGTTTGGCTCTAGATTTGGTTCCAGCTGATCTACGAGGAGGATTGAGATGCACTGACACATGAACTAACACGTATACAAAATGTCAGCCAGAGCAACTGTTTTTGATGTATGCTAATGGACGGACACCTGACTGTTCACAGTACCCTCTTTCTGTCCTCTGGTATAGAAAAAGTAGTGAAACACTAGCATGATGCATCATGCCAGCATACTGACTAAGGTATTGTGCTAGCTCATTCCTCTGGCATTTAATCAGTGCCAGACTGCACAAAAAAGGCCTTTTCAACCAAAGTGCCTCAGCTGCACACACTTACAAGATTCACTGCTCAAGGTTCTATGGACAAGAGAAGGACTCATTACTCAGGTTGTTATCTGCAGTGTTTATAGCAAATATTCAACCCATGTAAGTTTTCACGTGTTATGTATTTATTTTTAGTGCCTTTAAATAACTTAATTTTATTCTAAAGACAAAACACCTCTGCAGAGTGATGTATATGAAATAAAACCTGAAAAGTAATATGACTGTGATTGTACCAGCACAATTCCAGTGGATAAACCCGCTCTATTTGAAATTCCCCAAAATAAAAAAAAAAATAGCTAACTATTTGAGCTAGTTTCATTAGTCATAATTATTGAATAAATATGAGTTTATAAATAAAATACAATTTATTATGATCACAGTCAATAAATTTGGCTATAATCTGTTGAACCATTAGTCTTTCCGTAGAACAGTTATTGTGAAAAAACTGAGTAACATGTTCCAACATCCATATATTTAATCTAGTTGTTCTTAGTTGATGAATGCTGTTATTGTGTTGCAGCACTGTTTCAATATTTTATTAATGTTCCAGGTGTTAAATAAAATGCTGCCTAATATGCTTGGAACTAATTTGACTTTTTTAAATCCATCTGTTTGATGTAAAAATAGACTGGCTGGGGTCTTCAATACAAAGTTTGGCAAGTTTCTTATTTCAAGTATTTCCTGACAAAAGATATATTACCACCAATATATAATGCCAGTCTGGCATGCATTTGTGTCTTAAAAAAAAAATCGAGGCGTGAAATGGGATGTACTGTAATAGGTGATCAAAGCTAACATTAGCATGAACAGCGTGGCTCCATTGTAAGCAACAGGATTTATAATGTGCTTAGAAAAATACATACTTGTTATTGGTAAAGACCTGAGTGAGGTAAGTGCTTCAAAGCATTGATTCACATGGATTTGATCATTCATGTCTTGAAAACTCCCTCGCATCACATAAGCCAATGCTAATGTGATAGCATAAGCATGAAAACTTGCTAGCATCACATAACACGATGCTAATGGACATCACATTATGCAAAATACTAATGTTAGCATGACAACTCACTAGTATCACATAACGTGATGCTAATAGCGGCACATAACGCAAGGTGCTAACAGCATGAACAGAGTGGCTCTGTTGTGAGCAATGTGATTTATAAAGTAAGGAAAGCAGTAGATTGAACTCTGTGAACACCCTTCAGCCAAATGTATGATTCTGAAATATATAGATTACTAATGTGTGTCAGAGTTAAATTGTCTATGATCATAACAGTATAAGAATAACAAATATTTTCTTACTGTAAATCAAGGAAGTCCAGCTTTGTTTAAGTGTTGGAGATAAAGTTAATTCACAGGCCCTTGTTATATTTCAGGCTTTTACAGAGGGATAAAAATAACCTGGATGCCCTGCAGATGCTAGCTCTACATTCTTTATGCAGGGATGGAAATATCACTGAGGTAACAATGACAGGACTTTTATCCATACTTTGGGAATGCAAACATAATCAGAATGAAATGGTAAAGTGGCCTTAATGAATTACTTATTCGAGTTATAGATGCTGTTTTTGTGTCTCTCCTTACCAGGCAATAAAACAGCTTTCAAACCTCATCAGCAGCTTGAACACTGTGGAACCACGTAACCCAGATCTTTTCTATGGGATGTCGCTAGCCTTTGCTCGTGTTGTAAGATGACCAGCAGAATTCTGTTTTACATTGTTGATCATGCAGCTTAAACGATTTCATTCAAGAGGCTGGCTTTCTGAATATTTTATTTTTTTTATATAGAAAGTAAATAAGTACCATCCATGATTAGGTTAAGATTCCACCATAAATATGAAATCTGTCATGAATCCTGTAGACACTCATATGTTTGCCATACACCTAGTTGAAATCTGTATTAATATATGGATGTTTTATGAATGAAGCCCCAGGAACAGGTTTTTGAATTTCTTTAACTTTTATTCTTTTGAGTGTGGGCGAAATGAGAAGGTACTTGAGCAGACCTGCAGAATGCTGGAGCAGGCCTTCTCCATGGCATCAGGAGACTCAAATATCGCTATAGAGTTGGGCCACCAGATGGTACTTCAGCACAGAATTAAGGAAGCCATGAAGTGGTATGACACTGCTATGACATTGGATGAGATGAGTGTACCTGCTGTAATGGGTAAGTGGAATGATTAATACTGTGCATTGTCTGCATGATGCAACAGATCCCTGTAAACATTATATTTATAAATAAGCGATTTTATTTAACTTGCTCCTCTTACACAGGTACAATTCATTGCCAGTTGATAGAGGGCCGCCTTGAAGATGCAGAGCATCAGTTGGAATTTCTCACAGAGTTTCAGCAGTCTATTGGAAAATCAGGGGTAAGATCTTTTTACTTGTATGATCTGACACTTTATGCGAACAGTAGTATGTGGGACACCATGTTGTGGACACATTCTTATGAATACATTGACTCAGTATTACATTTGATACTTACTGTGCATCCAGAAAGTATTCACAGCGCTTCACTTTTTCCACATTTTGTTAAGTTACAGCCTTATTACAGAATGGGTGATTTTTTTTTTTCCTCAAAATTGTACACATAATCCTTTTTTTGTAGATGTTTACAAATTTGTTAAAAAAAAACTAAGAAATCATATGTACTAAAGTATTCATAGCCTTTTCCATGAAGCTCAGATTTGAGCTCAGGTGCCTCCTGTTTCCACCATCATCCTTAAGATGTTTCTACAGCTTGGAGTCCACCTGGGGTAAATTTAGTTGATTGGACATGATTTGGAAAGACACACACATGTCTACATATAAGGTCCCACAGTTGATAGTGCATGTCAAAGCACAAACCAAGCATGAAGTCAAAGGAATTGTCTATAGACCTCCAAGACAGGATTGTCTTGAAGCACAAATCTGGGGAAGGGTAGAGAAACATTTCTGCTACTTTGAAGGTCCCAATGAGCACAGTGGCCTCCATTATCCATAAATGGAAGAAGTTCAGATCCACGAGGACTCTTCCTAGAGCTGGCCACTTGTCTAAACTAAGCAATCTGGGGAGAAGAGCCTAAAGTCAGTGAGGTGACCAAGAACCCGATGGTCAATCTGTCAGAGTTCCAGCATTCCTCTGTGGAAAGAGAAGAACCTCCCAGAAGGACAGTCATCTCTGCAGCAATCCACCAATTAGGCTTGTATGTTAGAGTGGCTGGACAGAAGCCACTCCTTAGTAAAAGACACATGGTAGTCTACCTGGAGTTTTCCAAAGGGCACCTGAAGAACTTTCAGACCATGAGACATAACATTTTCTGGTCTGATGAGGCAAAGATTGAACTCTTTGGTGTGAATACCACGTGTCATGTTTGGAGGAAACCAGGCACCATCCCTACAGTGAAATGTGGTGGTGGCAGCATCATGCTGTGGAGATGTTTTTCAATGGTAGGAACTGGGAGACTAGTCAGGATTGAGGAAAAGCTCAATGCAGCAATGTACAGAGACCTGCTCCAGGGTGCTCTTGATCTCAGACTGGGGTGACGGTTCATCTTTCAGCAGGACAATGACTCTAAGCACACAGCCAAGATATCAAAGGAGTGGCTTCAGGACAAGTCAATGTCCTTTAGTGGCCCAACCAGAGCCCAGACCTGTATCCGATTGAACACCTCTGGAGAGATCCGAAAATGGCTGTTCACCAATGCTCCCCATCCAACCTGATGGAGCTTGAGAGGTGCTGCAAAGAGGAATGCGCAAAACTGCCAAAAGATAGGTGCACCAAGCCTGCGGCATCATATGCTGTAATTGCTCCCAAAGGTGGATCGACAAAGTATGGAGCAAGGGGTGTGAATACTTACGTATATGTGATTTCTTAGCCTCTTCTTTTTTCTTTCCTTCTTTTGAAATAAATTTGCAAAAGTAAACAAAAAAAAAAAACTTTTTTCATGTTGTCATTATGGGGTGTTATGAGTAGAATTTTGAGGGGAAAAATGAATTTATTCCACTTTGGAATAAGGCTGTAATGTATGGGAGCCAAAATCCCTGGAGGTGCCCCTGACTGTCGACATAAAATTTTGGCGACCGTTTACCAGAAGGGACATGGGAGACTCTAGCCCAGATTTTGCATTTTTTGTCTTTTTTACACAAAGTGCTTTTTTGTTCCTCTCTATGGATAAAAATGTCTGTAATTCTGAAATGGCTAATGTGATGTTTCTTTTAAACTAGAGCTGCCAGAAACGACTATTTTAATAGTCGACTAGTCAATGATTATTTTGGCGATTAGTCGAGTAGTCGGATTATACGTAAATTGCAGCTTATCGCATTTTATCGATATTGATACCATTATCGATTCCACTTATCAGTCGGATTCCTTATTGATTCCCTTGTTGATCCCTCCTGTGAATTTTCTGTGTGCTACAAGTAGGCTTTACATGTTTTCTATCTCAACAACATTTTATTGACGGCGATTCACTTTGAAGTTATTAATTAATTAATTAATTAAAGTAATTAATTCCGAGCGGACTCTGTCTTTCTAACTTGACTCAGCGGCACAGCGTTTGGAGCAACGGAACGGAGGGCAATTCTCGTTTCTTTCTCACAACAAGACAGGAGTTCCAGTTAGTCACTTTAATCTGCACAAAAGTGACTCAAGATTGACATATTTTAATGGCTTTGAGAGGGGATAAGAAGTGGAGTTGCTGCTTCTCAAGAGGAGCGAAGCAAAGATCCAACGAAGCAGTGGATCAAACACTGCTTCATTGGTTCAAGGTGCAAAGCAAATGGCTAGTTGACTACTAAATTAGTTGTCGACGGTTTCAGTAGTGGACGTAGTTGTGACTAATCGTGGCAGCCCTATTTTAAACCCCTTGAATTCAATCTAAAAGTCTACCAACATGTCTCCAATGTTTCATTTCAACTCTACAGTAGTGTTCTGTTGTGTCACTGTCCAAATACGTACATACCTGACTGTATCAAATAAAGATGACTTCAGTGTGCTTGCAAGGAAAACAGATGAGTTGTTCTATTTCAGTCATCAGTATTGTAAAAGATGAGGCTCATCATTCAGAATAGGTTATTTACCCTCAATGTTAAACATACATCTATGAGCTCTCTTTCTGAGTGAATTAGTTAGTTTGTTTGTTTGTTTCTGCTATGTTGAATTCTTTAGTCATATTCTGTGGTTTTTGTCCTGGTAGGAGCTGCAGTACTTGCGTGCTGTACTGGCTGTAAAAACACACCGACCTCGGGAAGAGGTGATCAACCTGCTGAAAGATGCCGTAGACACACACCTCTCCATGCTGCAGGGTCTGCCTCTGGGAGTGGAGTACTTTGAAAAACTCAACCCTGACTTTCTCTTGGAAATTGTCAAAGAGTACCTAACGCTGTGTCCGGCTAAGGTATAATGAGGAAATTCATAAATGTTAGAGTGTCTGTTGGTCGTGA
The DNA here is from genome assembly GCF_902500255.1 of Thalassophryne amazonica. Classification (NCBI taxonomy): domain Eukaryota; kingdom Metazoa; phylum Chordata; class Actinopteri; order Batrachoidiformes; family Batrachoididae; genus Thalassophryne; species Thalassophryne amazonica. The sequence continues at coordinate 31,040,440 of NC_047116.1, read as the reverse complement.
AAATGTATGTGAGAATTCAAATCTCCAGTCAAAGTTGATGCTGGAGAGCTGATGAGGGAAAACTCAGTGATGGAAATTTTGGCCCCAGTTGTAAAGATATGTGTGAGATAGCTCAAGAGAACAGTAGTTCTTTATCCTGGTTGCTAGGACCTTTAGCAGGGATCCCTGCTACTTATGTTTCAACTTTTCCTGCTCTAACTACTGGAAACTAGCTCTGTCAGGTGCAATCAGCCAATTTGGAGCTGGGAGACACCAGACCAGTCTATCATTTCCTGAAATTGTTTCTCGCTCCTGATTTCTATTTTGGACATTAATGCTACATAAGTACTTATTTTCTGCACTCCTGGGTACATGAAAATCTCATTTGTTTTTTGTGCCCTCCCCCAAAACAAATACTCGGTGGAGTATATGTGAATCACCCTGACAATCTCTCCATCTGTCCATGAGTATTGTAAACACAACTAGTGCCAAACTGGTTAGTGGATTTCAGTGAAACTTCACACAGTTGCAGCACAGCATGAGAAGATGTGCATGAAAGACAGTAATTCTGATCTGACTTCTTCAAGGGAAGATAATTTGACTTTTGGGGTATACTGATACTTTGAATTGAATTATATGATGTTGAATTCAGACATGCAACTCCTCCTAAACTGCTTAATGGATTTCAGTTAAACCTCACACATTGGTGGCACAACGTATGACGATATACACAAAGGAAATTAGTTCAGTTCGATGTCTTAAATGGTAAATGGACTGCATTTATATAGTGCTTTGCCATCTGCATCAGATGCTCAAAGCGCTTTACAATGATGCCTCACATTCACCCCTTCACACAAACACACTCACACACCGATGTCAGGGTGCTGCTATGCAAAGCGCTCACTACACACCAGGAGCAACTAGGGGATTGAGGACCTTACCCAAGGGCCCTTAGTGATTTTCTGGTCAGGCTGGCGTTTGAACCAAGGATCCTCTGGTCTCAAGCCCAACGCTTAACCACTAGACCTTCACCTCCCCAATGTCTTCAACTGGAGATAATTTGTCTTTTTAACTTAAAGATGAGGACAAAAGTATTAGCCCCCGTATAAAATGTGACATTTTCTTCTAAATTTTTCCAAGTGCTTTTTTAACAGAGTAATTTTCAACACAGCATTTCCAAACATCCAAGTTTTATTTTGACTGCTTACATTCCTTTACTTTCCACACAGAAACAAAATTATTTCACAAAAAACAAACTTTAAGGAGATTCCCAGTTCCAGATATACTGAAGCATCCCCACAGCATAATATTCCCACCACCATGTTTCACTGGGGGGGGTGCTCTTTGGGTATCTGCCTCTCCCTTCTTTCTCCAATCATAAGAAACATATTTGTGGCCAAGGAGCTCTAGTTTTGTCTCCTCTGAACAAAGGACACACTTCCAGTATGTGTAATCTTTCTTCAGATTGTCTTTAGCATACTTTAGTCTGGCTTGAAGGTGTCTCATCTGTAGAAGTGGAGTTTTTTTTTCGGTCTGTAACCTTGCAGTCCATTCCTGTCCAGGGCTCCAGTGATTGTCTTCTTTGAGACTGCAATTCCCGACTTAACTAAGTCATTCACTGGAGTCTTGGCAGTTGCTCTGGGGTCTTTAGACACATCCCTCACTAGTTTTCTTTCTAGTGTCTGAAATTCTTTGCTTCCTACATTACATTCCTGTTCTAATTAATCAGGCCTGATTTTCTAATTTTTGAAATCAGGAAGGCAATCAGGGCCAACAATGGCTTTACACACACAAGCAGCTAATATGGCAGAGCAGCAAGTATAATATTTTTTGGCTTTCTTGTTCCTTTTATATTTCTTCAGATTGTATGAGGTGTGTATGCCTAATCATCTTTTAGGTAGACTTTCGATTAAAAAGCCTGGAGTAAAAGACCACTGTCACTGTTGGTGTTTTAGCCTCCAGTCCAATGTCAGCCTCCTGCTCCTCAGCTCCAGCACTGTGCCTCTGTGCTGGATACTGTGGTCAAGACTGTGCCTGGTCTTCTTCAGGGTGTCTTCCTGCTTGCTAAAGTCAGATTTCAGTCTGGTGAGAACTGCTTTCAAAATGTTCTATAATATTTTTTTCCTTTTTATTGTGTGCTTTTAAAAAAAAACCCTCTGTAATTCTGTTGTTGTTGTTACTCAGGTGACATTGAAGCAGCTCAGAGCAGTTTATATCGCTGCCTGGAGCAGAATCCCTCTCATGCAGATGCTCATCTGTTGATGGCACAGATCCATTTGCTGCAGGGTAACTTCACTCTGTGTTTCCAGTCTCTTGAATTGTGCCTCAGCCATAATTTTGAGGTGAGATAAAAGTGAAAACAGCAGTTTTACCAGTCTGATCTTTATTAAGCTCCTATTTGACCTCAGGCAGCAGAAACAGTTTTGTCATTTTATTCTTGAGACTTTAATTGCTGTCTTCAAGTTGCTGTCAGCCTGAGGTTTTAGGCTCAGTTTAAATTTGATTAGTTGGATACAGTTAGTATCAGCAGTTACAAGATATATACTGTGTATCTGTTAAATACACAGAAATATTGTGTACATGATGAATGCTGACAGTCATTATGCCCTCATTTTACCCAGCCGGGGAAAAATGAACAAAAATATTGACTGTCCTCTTCCAGACTTCTTTCTGGGCAAAATTACTTGTGTCTTTTCCTTTCCAGATTCGTGAACATCCTTTGTACCACCTGATTATGGCTCAGGCACAGAAAAAGATGGGTGATCTGACGGAGGCTATTAAGACATTACAGATAGCCATGAGTCTCCCAGGAGTCCACAGGGCTGGATCCTCATCTGCCTCCAAGAACAAAAACAAAAAGATTGAGCTGAGCTGCGCTGACTGTGTGTCTGTCTTCTTGGAGTTGGCTGAGGCCCTCTGGCTTAATGGAGAGCAGGTATTGTATTGAAATTTGGTAAAAGGTTGTCATCAAAACATTTTTTTATTTTGACATGTACCCAGCTTGAGAAAACAAATGGTGCACTTTGAAGAGGTTTTTTTTTTTTTTTTTTTAGCATGAAGCAGCCAAGGTGATACAGGATGCGATCAATGAGTTCTCAGGCACTCCAGAGGAGCTCCGTGTAACTGTTGCCAATGCTGATTTGGCTCTGCTGCGTGGTGACACAGAGCTGGCATTGAGTATGCTTAGAAATACAACCCCTGAGCAACCCTACTACATCCAAGCAAAGGAGAAAATGGCAGACATATATCTGAACTACAGAAAAGAGAAACGTCTCTACATAAGCTGCTACAGGTGAGCAAAGAACACAAGTTTCAAAACAAATCAAAGAAATTCTTAGTCGAAACGCTTCATGAAACATAGCAGAAACATCTGTTGATGGTCTGTTTGCACTGACAGATAATCTGACATTGAAACCAGGGTTCTAGCTACGGTGGGCGGTGCCCGGTACCGCCCGGTGCTGCAAAATTCCTCCCAGCTCTCAGGTTCAAATTTCCTCTCCTGCTTGGCAGGAATTTTCCAAAAAATGAACTGAAATGTTGCTGAAAAATGTACCAGTTCAATCATATTTCAAGCTTATAGTGTCGTACTTTTTTATTTTGCAATTTTAACCAAATAATTAAAGAAATAAGAAATATATTTATCATTTTCTTCATATCTCTGCCGCAAATATCAGCGAGATCAGCAGTCAGCTGCTTTCAGCAAACGCTGAAAGCAGATCAGAATGGAGATGCACAGCGTCTCTGCTCTGACTTAAAGGAAAAAACTCCATTAAAATGTTTCATTAAAATAATCCAATGTCAATGTTCGTAGATGCTCATACATTCAGAAGTTTACGGTTTATTTTACAATTAAATGCTTCTGTTTCCAAAACGTTCAGAGGGATTGGAAAACCGCATTGAGAGTGAGGAGGAGGAGGAGGGGAGGGGCAGGAGAGAGTACGCACGAGGGTGGGGGGAGACTCATTCAACTCTTATTCAAACAAGACAATTAGTGGCTATATTGTTTTTGTTGTTGTTTTTAAAGTAATGCAATCCCACTCAAACATGTTGGAAAATAAACTGTCATGACAGAAAAATGCCCACCAAATATTAATGTGTTTTTAACCTTTTCAACGTTATTTATTTTCATATGTATATGTTGCGGACATGAATGAGTAAAGCTTGTCAGCATCTCACCATGTCATTTAGGTTCTTCAGACTTTATTTTGAGTAAATGCTTCAGGGGAGCATTAGCATAGCAAAAACCTTTCAGCCTTTCACTCCCCGCCTTTTTAAGCATTTTTCTTTATTTGCTTCTCACATGCCTGGAAAAGCTCTTCGCCATCTAACCATCTCTTTTAGGTCCTTCAGACTTTTTTCAGTAAAATGGTTCTTAGGAGCATGACTAAAACCTTTCAGCTTCTGGGGGAGCTCCGCCCCCAGACCCACCGCCTTTTTAAGCATTTTCCTTATTTTGCCTTTCAGCTTCTGGAGGGGCTCTGCCCCCCATACTCCCCACCTTTGTAAGCATTTTTCTTCTTTGCTTTTCAGTTGACCCCCCCCCAATTACAGACCTCTTAACCCCCTGTCACTTTAAGCATTTTTTAATGTAGATGTAATTTAATATTCAAAAGTTTTCAGCTAGTTGACAGTAGGGCTGTACAATATGGCCAAATTATCGTATCTCAATATTGTCATATTGTCATGTAAATGTCACTTATATACATGCTGTCCATATTCTTGAGCCACTTAGGTGGGTAGGAAGAGTTCACATGGGATAAAAAAGCTTTTCAACCTACCATCCCTGATTCTCAAGACCAGGCACCTAAGTGGCTCTATTCTCTCTCTTATTTATTTTTTTTTAAGATATTTAGGTGTACCTTATAAAACACTAGTAGAATTTCCACCTTAGATATGGAATGTATAATAGAAGATATTACCTTACTGAATTTTCATATCAGTATGATATACGATATGACTATGAGTTGACACAAGTGCAGCAACAGTGAAAATTAAACATTCTAAACAAAACAGTAATAATACCACACTCATTTTGCACTCTTCATAAGGTTATGATATTGTGCCCTCCAAAAGTATTGGAACACTTGGAATTTCACACATTTTAATTTGTTCATGCCATTTTAAATACAAGAAAAAACAAAAAAATAAAGATAAAATTTCTAAAATTATCTTCCTCAAACTCAAAATGAAAGCAAATCTCTAAAACTTGATAAAACCTGTAAATAATAATCAGTTTTATTGCCAGTTTTCTTTAGACAAGTCAGGAGATGGAAACATAAGTGATAAGAATGATAAATGATAAGAATGGTGACAAGGTCAGTTTCAGTTTGTACAGGGGTCAAAAGTTAAAGTTGCTCAATTAATTTTGCTCCAGCTGTATTTGTGCTGAATTTGATGCTTGTATCACCATTTGAAGGATTGTTTTAGTTATCTGCTGCACTAATAAGCCAACATGAACCAGCTTGTTGTCTGTTACCTTAAACATGTTTGCGCTCTTAAATAGCTAACAGACAGACATGGCAACCTGAATTAAAGGAGAAATGCCACTTTTAAACAACCTGGACCTCATTTCTGACATAAAATACGGTCGTTTACTCACCAATATAAGTTTGGTGTGATTATAAGTCCATAGTTCAAACGACGGTTCAGTTAACATCTCAAACAAACATTTTCTTCTTCTACTAAGGTGGATTAGAACTTTTTGTGGTACACAGCACAAACTACTGGACAGAAGGAACCTAGCAGTCAGTGTGACTCACTGATATGAAAATGCAGCTCTTTCAACCAGAAGTGTGGTGCCGTGACATGTCAATCATCTGTGTCCAATCAGATTTCAGGGGAGTCCAGTGAAACCCAGCCTCCGCTGCCAGGAAGTGTTCAACATTTCCTGTTTCACTGTGACTGAGAATTCGGCACTTCCTGTTTGAGTGTGAGCTTGCCACAGAGTTCCCGCAAGATTCCATGGGATCTCGTCTGTCAATCCAGGAAGTGTTTGACATTTGAACATTTCCTGTTTTACTGTGGACTAGAATTTTGGCACTTCCTGTTTAGGACGCCCTGTACCATGAATGAGCTTCACGGCGCTTCGCTCATATTAACTTAGATTTTGACAGAAACATTTTAAAAAGAACAACATAAATGTCTTTTTTGTCTGTTATTCTTGCTTTCAATGCATCTAAAACCACTCAGAATTGTTTAAAATAGGGCTTGCCAATAACATTTTAGAGGTATAAAACCAGTGGTGGGCACAGCTAACCAAAAAGTTAGCTTCGATAACCATTAAACAGATAACTGAAAAGTTATCTTTTATGACGATAAATCGATAAACTACTAAAAAAAAAATATATATTTTTTACAGATAACTGATAACTATTAGTATTGATTCGGATGCGGCCACACTGTCGGCTTCTGATAAACCAGTTTCACTTTAAGCGCCACAGGGGCTGCTGGGTAAATTCAAGGATCACAAACACAAAGAACACACAAAAAATGAATAAATAAAAAAAATAAAACCCAAACACTGTCATCATCTCTCAAAAGCAGTAAAACACAGTATTAGAAGTCAGTTTATCTCGGTATTATAGATACACCATCATTTACGAGCTAAAAGCTGCCACTTTTTTCACATGCTTTTGAACCCTGCAGCTTAAACAGCTGAAATACGTCCATTAATGTATTGGCAGAGTAAAATACACGTAGTAAATATAAATTCTTACTTGTTAGTTTCAGTGGGATTCATCTGAATAAATAATCCACATAAAGCGTCCTTTTTTAAAAAAAACATCCAAAACAGTGTCTAAACGTGAAGAAAAGTCCCTCTGTACACACAGCTGCGCCGTGAGAGCTCCTGTGCCCCACCGAGTCTTGGCGATTTAAATTACAGCCACAAAGAAATAAAATAATGTTAAATTAGTCTGTTTTGTTTTTGTGTTGCTCACTGTAACATCCAAAGTGAACCTGAACTACACTACCCACAATGCTCCCTGTGTCGACTGGCCAATCATGTTTTGCACTTGATGACATCATCAGCAAGCGACAGGCAGCCAATCTGCTACAGACACACAACAGACGGGCTAAAATGTTTGATTGTAGGGTTTACATGCGTTTTTGACTGTTAAACTTTGCTCACTTTACCAGAAAAAAATGTTATCGGCCCGAAAGTTATCGGAACTAAATTTATCGTAAGATAATTGGTCCGATGATGGTTTTAAAACTTATCTGAAAAGCTAATCCGATAGCAAAAACATTAGCTTTGATAATTATCTGATATCGGATTAGCTGAGCTGTGCCCACCACTGTATAAAACCCTATATCTTCAGGGGGCTCTGACCCCTTGACCCCCATCAGGGGCCCCTCCACCCCCAGCCGTGAGCCGCGATCACGTCATTTACCCGGCACTAAAATGGTTCTAGCTAGAACCCTGTTTGAAACAATACAGCTAGTAAAGCAAGGATTAACCTCCGAGCAGCAGCATGCAGTAACTTCACTGTAATCAAGAACTATACCACATACTATGTGACATTTCTTATCATTTCCCCAGAGAATTGGCAGAAAAGCAGCCGGGCCCTCACACATATCTCTTACTCGGTGATGCCTACATGAAAATTCAAGAAGTAAGTGGAAGATGGAATGGAACACATGTTTCTCAAGACATACTTTGTTTCATGACAGAACTGTGTGAGGTGATTTTTGACTTGTGTAGTTTTTGGACTCCAGAATCCCCCTTTCACACTGTTTATAGAGATTGCAGACACAAGCAGCAGTTTGAAGGCACATTATTCTAAGGCACCGTCAAACAGCCTTGGTGAAATTTTATACATGCTGAGGTATTTTTTTATGCATGATTGAGATTATTGGCATGTTTGATTGCTGTTTGAGCACATTCATGACAGATGCTGATAAACGCAGTGAGCAGCAGCCAGGAGAACTTAAATTCTTGCCAGGGGTGACATTTTTTTCCCGATTTTCTTCAAATTCCACCTTTGCGGGATGATACGAAATGGAGACGTTGGGGTTTCATCAAGCCTGGAAGAGCAGCTTGAACAATATTTATGGTGTCATAGCTGACTGATCGATTGCCGAGACTGCCTTTCAAAAAATTGCAAGTACGAGGTCTATTAGAAAAGTATCCGACCTTATTATTTTTTTCAAAAACCATATGGATTTGAATCACGTGTGATTGCGTCAGCCAAGCTTGAACCTTCTTGCGCATGCGTGAGTTTTTTCACGCCTGTCGGTTGCGTCATTCGCCTGTGAGCAGGCTTTGAGTGAGGAGTGGTCCACCCCTCTCGTCGTTTTTTTTCATTGTTTAGGAATGGCTCAGAGACTGCCGCTTTGCTTGATCAAACTTTTTTCAGAAACTGTGAGGCACATCCAAGTGGACACCATTCGAGAAATTCAGATGGTTTTTGGTGAAAATTTGATGGGCTTCAAAGAGATTATGGAGTGTTACTGTCGCTTTAAGGACGGCCCAGAGCGACTGGTGGTGCGCCGCGCTCCGAAGCCGCCATCGACAGGCTGAGCGACCATTTCATTTCTAAACGGATGGCTGTATGGATCCGTGACCATCGTGTGCAATTTCTCTGGTTATCACAAGAGCTGGACATCAACCATTTTCTGGCAGATTTCACTTTTAACAAGAGATTTTGTCATGGAAAGCCGAGCGGAAGGCTTCGCGCGTCACGATGGATTCGCTACTGGAACGAGACAAAACCACCTCCGATTTGGTCTCACAGGACGGCTTTGAGATGGCGTTCAGACAGCTGTCGGTGGTTTTTCCATCGAGTGATTATCCAAGAAATTGTGGATGTGCCTGGACATGCCAGAACATGTCTTGTGAGGCTTCATCACGGTGTTGCTTTGCGCCATGCGGCACCGCCGCGACGCGCGGAATTCCTCCGCACGTCTGTCTCAATGTGCCGAAAAAGTGCTGATGTCCACGTCTTTTCACAATTCCTGTGCTAGTCAGATGACATCCCGGATAAAACACAGTGTCCAGTTTGGAAATGAACGGCACATTCCACTGTTACAGGAGTTTTTGTCATGGAAAGAGGAGCAGAGGCCTCGCGCGTTGCGGCGGTGCCGCATGGCGCAAAGCAACGCCGTGATGAAGCCTCACAGGACATGTTCTGGCACGTCCAGGCACATCCACAATTTCTCGGATAATCACTCAATGGAAAAACCACCGACAGCTTTAAATATGACAGGAGAGAAAGGAGTGAAACCGTAAAAGTGACAAATCACAGCCTTTTGCGGTGTTTGATTTATTTAGCAGATGCACGGCAGACTGTGGGTCCTGTGTCTCAGCACGGTTTGAAAAAAAAAAGGCCAGTCTTTTGTTAAAGGAAATATGGTGCCCACTTTCCTCGAATCGGTGAGTGTCAGTGCTGAACGTTAATTTCATACCTCTGTTACTGGGCATGTCCAGACTGCTTTGTGAGGGGTTTTTAATGGAAATGCATTGAAATCGGACAAGATGTTTTGTCCAACCTGAGTGAAAATCTGTTACACAAAATCTGTTATATATGGTGTTTATTACATGGAAAGCCATACAAAAACAAAAGTCCCAATGTTTTTGTATGATGAGTGCGAGTATCGGGTTTATACGATGACAGTTTAGGCAAGTTTTACTGTACTTACTCAGGATTTTATTACCGAGAAGTCATCAGTTACCCCAACTGATGACCCCATTCTGTACCCATCCAGCTGCGAAGAAGTTGTAGGCATCCAAGCTTTTATATGCCTGCTTCTCCTGTGTAGGGTGATGGAGTGTTGATAAAGTAGTTGAAAATGACTGGATATCATATTGCGCATCTGGCTTCCACTCAAAATCAATAAAACTGGTGAAGTTCTCGAGTCATCCATGTTGATTCTCTATTTTTTTTCTGTAAATACCTCTTCTGATGTTCAGGATAGAGTCCACCAATGATCCAGCATTGGCCATGCTGTAGTTTACACAGAGCTTGCTGTCCAGTATGGCTGCGTACACAAAACTGCGTGTTGCGTTTTTTTTCTTTTCCAGTGTTATGTGATGTAAAATGTTTCTTTTTCAACAACCTACCCCCTTCCCCACTCACCCACTCACCCACCTTCTGTGTATATATTACTCACGATTGAGTCACATCATGACCCACAGCCAGTTCATAGCCTTACAGTATTATATACAATTTTTTCCACTATTACAACAGAGAGTTGTTGCATTCAAGGTGGTGTTTGTCTTCATGCATTGGATAAATATGGTATTCGCAGCTAATGAGACATAGTAACCTGATTGCTTTTATGAATGATTGTGTTAATGCCAGTCTTTTTATTTTGTCTCTGTGAAATTGAATTATATTGCTATATTACCACCAAAAATCCTAACAGCTGACCAGCATTTCAGAAACCTTATGCAGTTGTTTTCCATTTTATCCAACAGCCTAAATATAACATTTACAGACTATTCAACTCTGTAACACATTGTGACATCATTTACGGGCACACAAATCCAGTCACGACGTGAGTATCTCTTCAAGTGAAGTTGTGTTTATCTCTAGCCAGAGAAAGCCATCGATGTTTATGAGCACGCACTGAAGAAAAACCCCCAAGATGGTGCTTTAGCCAGTAAGATTGGGAAAGCCCTCGTCAAGACTCACAACTACGAAAAGGTTTGTGTGTACACGTAGAAGCACTTGTTACTGACACAATGTTGTGACACGTCTGTGCGGTTTTACAGGCAATAAATTACTATGACGCTGCACTGAAGACTGGGCAGCAGAACTTCCTGCGCTATGACCTGGCTGAGCTGCTAATGAAGATGAAGCAGTACGAGCGGTGTATGAGTGTGCTGCAGGATGCTCTCGCCCATGAACCAGGTACTTGTGTATGTAATGGACTGGGACGCCAGACTACAGATTTTGTAACAAGCAAATTCAGTCATGATACAGATCACGAGGTGCATAAGAAAAACCATCTTGTAGCAGACATAAATGCTGTGACAATAGTGAAACCACATCTTGCATTTGTGTGTGTGTGTGGTGTGTGTGTGTGTGTGTGTGTGTGTGTGTGTGTGTGTGTGTGTGTGTGTGTGTGTGTGTGTGTGTGTGTGTGTGTGTGTGTGTGTGTGTGCGTTATGAATGGTTGTGTCTGTGAATGCTCAAATTACTCAAACTACTTATACGAAAATGTTACACATGCAAGGGTTTGCCCTGTCTTGGTCCGCCCTGGTTCGAGGAGTCCAGACCCAGCTTCTAGAATTTTTATAAGAACATTCTTATAAAATTCTCGTCAGCAGGTTTGGCCATTTTTAAATATTTGGTCTCTATTTGCAGTGACAGGCTTCTGTGTGACTTGAAAATTTTTGCACAAATCAAGGGATATGGTGGCATAATAATATATTTGCGCATTATAGTCTGAAGAATTAGGTTTCCCAATTTTGTTACTGTGCTTGGGATTGTGCACTATTGGTTGTTTGGTTGTGTTTTGAAATTTTAGTGCATTGATTAAGTTACATTGTTCGTGCACATTTCTTTTATATTGTTGTTATGACTGTGTGTGTGTGTGTGTGTATATATATATATATATATATATATATATATATATATATGTATTCTTTATTTTTATAGTGGATATTTATAAGCTTTGCTTCTGCCTTCATCCTTTCGGCCACATGGGTTCACTGTACGTTGTTCTTTTTATGAGTTTTTGTTATTGTTCATCTGTGTGCTGAATAAATTCATTAATGAATTCATTATATATATATTATATATACACACACACACACACCGTATATCCTCCCACCCGGTTCTTACTTGAATTTTGAAGAAAATAAGCTGTCACATTAGCTGAGTATTTCCATAGGTATGATTCTATTCATATTGACCTTATTGTGATATTTTCATACGTAAACATACTGATAAGTGATACGCGTGAGGGTGTGCTATCTCTGATTATGCTTGTTTGTCTGTGTTTACGTAGTGAATGTGCTGCCAGCACTCACAGATGACTGCCGTTACTTGGTCCTGTTGGCAAAGGTCCAAAATAAGTTTGACAAAAATGAAGATGCTTTACTTTCTCTGCAAAGAGTAAGTGTTTGTTTTGATGCAATTCTGAAACCACCAGCTGTTAAAATTTTCAAATATTGTTTCTGCAAAGATCATTTCACATTATACATTATTCTGTGCCTAGGTACTTGAATGCATACAGTTTTGTTGGAGACTACTAACTTCTCTTGCTAACATATATTTTTATATTGCTGTGCATAAGTTTTTGACACTTTCCCTGCACCTACAGCTTTTGAAAATAATGAAAAACTGCTAATATTTCTGAATAAATACGTAAAATTTGTTGCTGCTTTTCACGTTTTTTTTGTGAAGAAAATTCTTTTTGTGTTTATTTTTTATGGGGGGTTGTATTTAGTCAGGTTTTTGCAATCATTTCTTTCAGTGATCATTGACATTTGTATTACACCTATGAAGATGTTACACTGTGTGTGTATGTGTGTTCTTATTGTTTCCATAATGCGGTTGTGTCTTTGCTGTGCAAAGGCCTGGGATGTGCAGGCCAAGGTGCTGAAGCGGATGCAGTTGGAGCAGCCCGACGCTGTCTCCATGCAGAAGCAACTTGCTGCTGAGATTTGCGCTGAGATTGCTAAACACTACACGAGTCAGAGGGGCTATGAGAGGGCAGTCAGATTCTACAAAGAAGCTCTTGTGCATTGTGAGAATGATCGCAAGGTCAGTGCGGCTGAATCAAAACGTCCTGTGTACTCACTGCAGCTGTGCTTGACAAACCCTTTTTAAGAGCATCTTCTAGTCTCTGGTTTCTCTTTTTTTCAGTGATTGAAAATAATATAAAATATGTAAAATTTTAATAAAACAATGTACATTTAAATCTCACCTGCAAATAAACATTTACAGCTCAAACGAATTTACCTCATATGACTCCACTGAGAGTGTTTGTCTGACTCAATCCATTCTCCTTCTCGTAGGTGATGCTGGAGTTGGCTCAGTTGTATCTTACGCTCGATGACATGGACGCCTGTCAGGATCAGTGCAGTGACATCCTGAAAGCTGACCAGTTTAATGAAGATGCAACATTGGTTTGTTCACTGTGTGTTTGTTTGCCAGTTGTGAACACATTTATGGAGCAACAGTAATTTATGGAATCATTTCCTCATGCACATTCACCATTAGATGATGGCTGAGCTGATGTTCAAGAAGCAAGACTATGAGCAAGCTGTTTTCCACTTCCAACAACTACTGGAGCGCAAACCAGGTGCAGTAGGACCAGGTTTCTCTTTGCCTGCTCACAGCACCTTGTGATGAACACACAGAAAATGACCTGGTTTTCAAGGAAAGTGTAATAATTTTCACTTGTTGTTTTCAGACAACTACCTAACATTATCACGTCTTATTGACCTGTTGAGGAGGGCTGGCAAGCTGGAAGACATTCCCAGATTTCTTGATATGGCAGAAAAACATTCACCCAGAACTAAGTTTGACCCTGGTTTTAATTACTGCAAAGGACTTTATCTTTGGTCAGTTTTTTTTTTAAGATTGTCTCATCAAGATTGTCGTAACATTTTAAAATTGGAGTTCATTTGCAAAAAATAATTAATACCAGATAATACCTTTATTTAGACAGCTGGAAATGATTGATTACTTTGTAAAACAAAGCTTTTTGTCACTTTCCAATGGCCACTTAATTATTTCATAATTTCTAAAATGGTTGTAACTTATCTGTTTTGCAAATGAGCGCTTCTTCCTGTTGTTCAGGCACACTGGACAACCCAATGATGCACTACGACACTTTAACAAGGCACGGAAAGACAACGATTGGGGACAGAACGCCGTTTATAACATGATTGAAATCTACCTGAACCCTGACAACAACACAATGGGCGGAGAAGTGTTTGAGACTTTAGATGGTGATATTGGGTGAGTGGGTGTATGTTGCATTTTTAATGTTAGGCATTGCATGTATACACGCACACACACACACAGTACATTATTGTACCCTAAAACTCGCAGTTTATTGACTTTCTTGGAACACTGAGGCGCTTCATTTTTTCTCTTTAGTAACTCCACGGAGAAGCAGGAGTCAGAGCAGCTTGCTGTGAGAACAGCTGAGAAGCTGCTGAAGGAGTTAAAGCCTCAGACACCTGTTGGACATTTACAGGTCCGCATCTTGGAAAATTATTGCTTAATGGCTACGAAACAGAAGGCCAATGTGGACAAAGCTCTCACTGTTTTTACAGAGATAGCAAACAATGAGGTACGTAAACGCCAGATTTTACACAGGAGTTTTTAAAAAAATCACAAAACACAAGTTCATGTTCTCAGGTAAACACTGGCCTTCATTCAGGGCTAATACATAGGAACAAAGTGTCAGATTACATTGTGTTCAGCCATAATAAGATCTTTTTGCCATAGATTCTATGTCTTTGGACTGAATACATTTTTTTCTCTTTATTTCACCTTTGATGGAGATGATAAAGCACTGTCATTCATTCACATTGCCCACAAATTACTTGTAGGTCTAGAACAGCTTTAAGAGCTGGTTTGCAAAGTATATAATTTTTGTAATTTTATTCATATGTTATATACACTGAATCAACAACAAATCAGAATTTGGTTTGTATTATACAGGTTCCAAGTGTGAGTGTGAAACTTTGAAAAGCACTTGCATGGAAAGGGGAGTTGTGCTGTCAGTGTTACTTCCCTGTGTAAATAAAGATGCTAAAATGGTCTAATTCTATCACATGATGAAAAACGGAAGACTGGTGCCCTTCACCGAATATATACTGTCTGGAAAAAATAGGTCAACTTAATCAGTAAATGCATAAACAAGATGTCACCTGAACAAACTATGGGATGTTCATTAATGTCAGTGAAGAATCCTATTGAACACTGGTGGCCTTGAGCTACTTTTTCTCTGAAAATAGGCCACGATTTATTCACCAGTCATGTTGGTCTTCACATCAGCTGAGAAGTTCTAAGGAATCTTTCTAACCAACTGTGGTTAGTCTGGACTTTTTGTGCAAACCAAAATTGCAGGTTAGGTCGGACCAAGCAAAAGAGGTGGGTTTGGTCCAAATCAAACTGAAGCACAATCCAGTTCATTCGCCATATGAAAACAGTTTTTAGGTCGTTTTCACACCTGGAAATCCAGAATAAGGTCTGTACCAAGGTTCATGTTGTGTGCCTGAAACTTGCTTGGTTTCAGTTTGAAGGATAACTTCATTTGAATGGAGAAAAATGTTATGCATCTTACTTCTTGTATGTGTACATTAAATACAAGACAATTGTGTATTAATGTGCTTCATTTTTATAAAGACTGGCTAGGATACGATGTGTCTTACCAGCCTCAAAGTTTCCAATTAACAGATTTTCAGTGATGCCCGTAAAATCCGAACTGAAACATTTCAAAACTAGCAATAAATTAAAAACATACCGAAAGTTTGAATCGGTCATTGGTGGATTAGAAGTTAGTATTGTTGCCTCACAGTAAGAAGGTCATGGAATTGATTCCCACCTGTGGCCTTTCTGTGTGTAGTTTGCATTGTTCTCCCAGTGTTTGTGTGGGTTCCCTCCGGGTGCTTGCCACAACCAAAGATATGCAGGTTAGGTGGATTTGAAACTTGAAATTGTCCGTAGCTGTGTGTGCAGGTGTGAATGTGTTTGTGGCCCTGTAACAGACTGGCATCCTACCCCTATGACCGCTGGGATAGGCTCCAGCGCCCACCCCCCATGACCCTTAATTGGAGTAAGCGGTTGAAGATGAGTGAGTGAGTAAATGAATCAGTCATACAACCCCAATTCCAATGAAGTTGGGACGTTGTGTAAAATGTAAATAAAAACGGAATACAATGATTTGCAAATCCTCTTCAACCTATATTCAATTGATTCTGTGTAGGCTCTCAGTTGTCCAGGTGGTTTCCATAGTAGAGAAGCTTGAATCTTCGACTGGACTGGGTTGCTTGACGCGAGGATGTTTCGCTTCAAATCGAAGAAGCTTCCTCAGCTAAAATTCTTGCTCTGGAAGTCTGACTTCTGTCTGACTCTTGTAGGGACGAATGAACAGAAGCCAACAAAAGCTGGAATTTTAAACCTAACGAGACCCCTCCTACTGAGAGGCAGACTGCTATAGGCTAGTGACTAAACAATAGCTCTAATTAGCAACTGTTAACTGTGCTCTAGTTAGCACTCTCCTGATGACTGGGCAGCTGTCCCTCCTAATGATGGGATGGATGCCTTTCTTGATGGCTCCCTTGATGACTCTCCTGATGATGTGAATGACTCATTACCATGAACAAAAGACTGAAACTCCTTTGACCTGAGTACCCCATTGTAAACAGGGGATAAAGCATGTCTCAGACCCCCTCCCCGGTTGAGGCTGGGTTTCAAACGTTTCACAAAGAATGCCTCCTTGACCCCTCTCTCAAACCATTTCTTCTCTCTGGCTATTTTAACTTCCTAGGGAAGTTAAAATATTAGTTATAATATTTATAGGTATAATAATAATTAGTTATAATATTTTAACTGAAATAATTTAATTGAAATGGATGCCTGCAACACGTTTCAAAAAAGTTGGGATGGGGCAACAAAAGACTGGGAAAGTTGATGAATGCTCAAAGAACACCAAATTGAAAACAAGTGAGTGTCATGACTGGGTATAAAAGGAGCATCCCCAAAAGGCTCAGCCATTCACAAGCAAAAATGGGGCAAGGATCACCACTTTGTGAACAACTGCGTGAAAAAAATAGTCCAACAGTTTAAGAACAATGTTTCTCAACATTCAGTTGCAAGGAATTTAGGGATTCCATCATCTACAGTCCATAATACAATCAGAATATTCAGAGAATCTGGAGAACTTTCTACACGTAAGCGGCAAAGTCGAAAACCAACATTGAATGCCCGTGACTTTCGATCCCTCAGGCGGCACTGCATTAAAAACTGACATCATTGTGTAAAGGATCTTACCGCGTGGGCTCAGGAACACTTCAGAAAACCATTGTCAGTTAACACAGTTCATTGCTACATCTACAAGTGCAAGTTAAAACTCTACCATGCAAAGCGACAGCCATACATCAACACCATCCAGAAACGCTGCTGCCTTCTCTGGGCCCAAGCTCATTTGAAATGGACAGAGGCAAAGTGGAAAAGTGTGCTGTGGTCTGATGAGTCCAAATTTCAAATTGTTTTTGGAAATCATAGACATCGTGTCCTCCGGACAAAAGAGGAAAAAGACCATCCAGATTGTTACCAGCACAAAGTTCAAAAGTCAGCATCTGTGATGGTATGGGGGTGTGTTAGTGCTCATGGCATGGACAACTTACACATCTGTGATGGCACCATCAATGCTGAAAGGTATATCCAGGTTTTGGAGCAACACATGCTGCTATCCAAGCAACGTCTTTTTCAGGGACATCCCTGCTTATTTCAGCAAGACAACACCAAGCCACATTCTGTACGTGTTACAACAGCGTGGCTTCGTAGTAAAAGAGTGCGGGTACTAGACTGGCCTGCCTGCAGTCCAGACCTGTCGCCCATTGAAAATGTGTGGTGCATTATGAAGCGCAAAATATGACAACGGAGACCCCGGACTGTTGAACAACTGAAGTCATACATCAAGCAAGAATGGGAAAGAATTCCACTTACAAAGCTTCAACAATTAGTGTCCTCAGTTCCCAAATGCTTAGTGAGTGTTGTTAGAAGGAAAGGTGATGTAACACAGTGGTAAACATACCACTGTCCCAGCTTTTTTGAAATGTGTTGCAGGCATCCATTTCAAAATGAGCAAATATTTGCACAAAAACAATAAAGTTTATCAGTTTGAACATTAAATATCTTGTCTTTGTGGTGTATTCAATTGAATATAGGTTGAAGAGGATTTGCAGATCATTGTATTCTGTTTTTATTTACATTTTACACAACGTCCCAACTTCATTGGAATTGGGGTTGTACTTTGCAGAAAGGGACAATCCAGGATTTTGTGAAACTTTTATGATCAACGTGTCGAGGCTCGCTGCTTTGCCATAATATTGGTCAGGGAAAAATCTGGGAGGTGTCAGCAAGAATCCTCTGTGCTTCAAATTTCAAACTTATCATTTGTGTTTCAATATACTAGTGCCCCATCATTTTTGGACCTGTGAGGTTTACACATGGGTTGGTGTTATACACAGTGAAAACAAGTGGGGAGGGGTGGGGGTGTGTTGTACCATTGTTCCTGTCTCACCAGGATTCTTTTGTTTGGATTTAGAAAGACAACGTGCCGGCGCTCTTGGCCATGGCGACAGCTTACATGATCCAAAAACAATCTGCTAAAGCCAGGACCCAGCTCAAACGCATTTCTAAAATGAACTGGAACATTGCTGATGCTGAAGAGTTTGAGAAGAGCTGGTTGCTCCTGGCTGACATCTTCATCCATCTGGCAAAGTACGACATGGCGGGGGACCTCCTGAAGAAATGTCTCCGTCATAACAAGGTCAGCACTGTGGTTACCGTCACTCATCTGATATTCACATTTTGTCATTGTCTTTTTTTTTTTTTTTTTTTTTTATTGAACTGATTGTGCTTTCTCACAGTCATGCTGCAAGGCTTATGAATATATGGGCTACATAATGGAGAAAGAGCAGGCTTTCCATGACGCAGCACTCAACTATGAACTAGCATGGAAATTTGGAAATCGAACAAACCCAACGACCGGTATGTGAAAAACATGTTCAGGTCCATTATTCGGGATCAGAGGGTTTAGGGTGATGACTAATGTAGTTATAACTGTAACATTTGTCATTGTTTCAGGATACAGGCTGGCGTTTAATTACTTAAAAGCAAAGAGACACACTGATGCCATAGATGTTTGTCATAAGGTGAGGCAACTTGCACAGTGCAGTGTTTAAGCTTTTAAAAAAAAACTTTTGTGTGTGTGTGATTTATCTTTGCTTCTGTCCACAGGTTTTGGAAATTTGTCCAACTTATCCAAAAATAAAAAAGGACATCCTGGACAAAGCTCGTGCTGCTCTAAGACCTTAGAACAACAGATGTGTGTGTGTGTGTGTGTGTGTGTGTGTGTGTGTGTGTGTGTGTGTGTGTGTGTGTGTGTGTGTGTGTGTGTGTGTGTGTGTGTGTGTGTGTGTGTGTGTGTGTGTGTGTGTGTGCATCACATCAAACACGTGTCCTACATGTGTGTATTTACATGGCAGAGCTTCAGCTGCCGCTGAATCTGTCCACGTGACATCATTTATCTTTGTTAAAGCCTTTTATTACACACTGCATTTTGTATGACCATTTTTGGGTGGGACTTTTACAGTGCACTCTGTTTGGACTTTTTTTTGTGTGTGCACACTTTTTTGTTTGTTTGTTTTATTCCCTCAAATGACTCGTTTGGCTGGTCAAACTGTCACCTGACAGAACACCTCCCGTTGTTGTGTAATGTATTAAACATTAAAAACAAATGCATATATCCCACCCAATTTGATTATAACCCATATCCCGTGAGTCAGAGCTCTAGCCCCAGCATTCGGAAACTGGACATATGACAGTTTACGTGTGTGTGACTTACATTACAACCCCAATTCCAGTGAAGTTGGGACGTTGTGTAAAATGTAAATCAAAACAGAATAGAATGATTTGCAAATCCTCTTCAACCTATATTCAATTGAATACACCACAAAGACAAGATATTTAATGTTCAAACTGATACGTTATTGTTTTTGTGCAAATATTTGCTCATTTTGAAATGGATGCCTGCAACACATTTCAAAAAAGCTGGGACAGTGGTATGTTTACCACTGTGTTACATCACCTTTACTTCTAACAACACTAAGCGTTTAGGAACTGAGGACACTAATTGTTGAAGCTTTGTAAGTGGAATTCTTTCCCATTCTTGCTTGATGTATGACTTCAGTTGTTCAACAGTCTGGGGTCTCCGTTGTCATATTTTGCGCTTCATAATGCACCACACATTTTCAATGGGCGACAGGTCTGGACTGCAGGCAGGCCAGTCTAGTACCCGCACTCTTTTACTACGAAGCCACGCTGTTGTAACACGTGCAGAATGTGGCTTGGTGTTGTCTTGCTGAAATAAGCAGGGATGTCCCTGAAAATGACGTTGCTTGGATGGCAGCATGTGTTGCTCCAAAACCTGGATGTACCTTTCAGCATTGATGGTGCCATCACAGATGTCTAAGTTGCCCATGCCATGGGCACTAACACACCCCCATACATCACAGATTCTGGTTTTTGAACATTGTGTTGGGAACACTCTGGATGGTCTTTTTCCTCTTTTGTACGGAGAACACGACGTCCATGATTTCAATTTGAAATGTGGACTCATCAGACCACAGCACACTTTTCCACTTTGCGTCTGTCCATTTCAAATAAGCTCGGGCCCAGAGAAGGTGGTGGCGTTTCTGGATGTTGTTGATGTATGGCTTTCACTTTGCATGGTAGAGTTTTAACTTGCACTTGTAGATGTAGCGACGAACTGTGTTAACTGATAATGGTTTTCTGAAGTGTTCCTGAGCCCACGCGGTAAGATCCTTTACACAATGATGTTTTTAATGCAGTGCCGCCTGAGGGTTCAAAGGTCATGGGCATTCAGTGTTGGTTTTCGGCCTCACCGCTTACATGTAGAAAGTTCTCCAGATTCTCTGAATCTTCTGATTATATTATGGACTGTAGATGATGGAATCCCTAAATTCTTTGTAATTGAATGTTGAGAAACAGACTATTTATTCACACAGCTGTTCACAAAGTGGTGATCCTTGCCCCATCTTTGCTTGTGAACAGCTGAGCCTTTTGGGGATGCTTTTTTTTATACCCAATTATGACACTCACCTGTTTTCAATTAACCTGTTCACCCGTGGAATGTTCCAAACAGGTGTTCTTGGAGCATTCATCAACTTTCCCAGTCTTTTGTTGCCCCTCTCCCAGCTTTTTTGAAATGTGTTGCAGGCATCCATTTCAAAATGAGCAAATATTTGCACAAAACAAAAAATTCTATCAGTTTGAACATTAAATATCTTGTCTTTGTGGTGTATTCAATTGAATATAGGTTGAAGAGGATTTGCAAATCATTGTATTCTGTTTTTATTTACATTTCACACAACGTCCCAACTTCATTGGAATTGGGGTTGTATGGATTACACGGCAGGTGAAGACTGCAGTCCAGACACAGAAATTGGATCTGGTCACTAGCTATATATAATGTGAACAGTCAGTCAGTGAAAACAGACATAACATCTGTTCTCACTGATTGACTGTGAGATATGCTTTAAATCTGATTTGAACTGGCAGTCTGAACAAAGCCATAGTGTCAACAACATTTATGTAAAAACGAAAAAACTTAATTGAATTCACTTATATTGTTTGTATTTTATGTAAATTGTTTTTTGAACAGGTTTGCATTGTTGCTGCTTGTATGTCTACCTGATTTTGGAGAGAGATTTCTGTTAAGGCAGCTGGTGATCCTTGATATCAAGGCATTTTCTACAGTTAAATACAGGTTTTTGCTTGTATAACCCACTTTAATCAGGTGCAGCATTTATTAAAATTCTCCCCACCTTCTACCTCATACGTTTTGGGTGTATGAAAATTTGCTGATGCTTCTTGCTGTGGACTTGCATGTTTCAAAGATGTAAACCATCTCAGGAGCCACACCGCTATTCAGTTACAGTCTGGTCCTGGTGACATTGGGTGGAGAAATTGGGCTAATTGCTCCTTTTTGGAACTTCCATGATCAGAATTTATTTTAGGGTAATAGAATCAAATTTTGCCTAGCCCCATAAAATTTAAGTGCAAAGTGACTGTCTAAAGAAATGAGACAGAAAGAAAATGAGCAGTTTTATATACATCCCAATTATGTCTCCATTGCTGTGAAAAAATGGGCATGTTATTTTATTATGATGGTGATTCTTACCTCCGCCAATGAAGTTGAGCAGAGTTTTTCACTCCTGTTTGATTGTGAACAGCCTGGAACTCACAATTTTTCATATATCTTTATGACATTTTACAGAGGATTCATATCCTGATAGGCAAGAACTGATTCAATTTTCATAGGTCAAAATCAGGAAAAATATTGGAAAAATCCCTATCCTTTAACATTGATCTTTGTCAAAAATATCAAATTTCTTTCATATTTGAGAGCGTTATGTAGGATGGTATCCTTTATCAACTGACAAAGTTTGATCCGGATCTGATCCGGATTACAGATTTTGTGGCCATTGAAAACCCCATCTATATTATAATAGCTAAGTGGCCTACTGTGTGTGTGTGTGTGTGTGTGTGTGTGTGTGTGTGTGTGTGTGTGTGTGTGTGTGTGTGTGTGTGTGTGTGTGTGTGTGTGTGTGTGTGTGTGTGTGTGTGTGTGTGTGTGTGTGTGTGTGTGTGTGTGTGCGCGCATGTGCATGCATGCATTTGTATGGCTTCGATCATGGAGAAACCGGGGAGAGCTGACATTTGCCGTTTGGTATGCTTATGCATTTTGGGTTAAGGATGAACGCTGTGAAAATGGAAAGTTGATAGGACTAATATTTTTTGAGAAATTAGCTATTTTAGCTAACCAGTTAACAACGGACATTGTGCTGCAATGCACCATGGGAGTTTGGGGATTTAAATGTTGTTATTGGCCATCGTAGTCTCGTTTGAGGGTGGGAGATAAAGGGGTTAAATGAAATAGCATATGACACAAAAATTGTACTTCCGGGTACAGCCCCATTATTATTATTCACATTAAATCTCACTAAAATGTACTGACACAACCTATCCCATTTGCCTCATCTTCCCACTGCAAACCAAAAAAAAAGCATTTTAATGTGACTGCTTCAGTGATTGCAGCCGAAAACAAAACCATACACCATCTTTCAGTGTAAACTTATGCTGTGCTTGTGTTGTGCACTGGCAGGCTGTCCTTGGAAGTGATCAACTTCTGCGATATCACACAGGGGTTCAAACGGGACTGCGCTGCCCCATTGTGGTTCATGTTAGTTTAACAGTGTTGTTAGTGTTATTGATTTATTGTTTTTGTTGTTCATTTGGTTTAGTTAAGTGTCATGTTGCCGTTACCATGAGTGACGTAAGTGTCATTTTGCCGATACCATGAGTGAAAAGTGTATTGCGTTTGATGTCTTCTGCCACCATCTTGGTTTGTGCATGTGTAAAAATAGAAACACCTGTTTGCGACAGAATGCGGAAAAGATGAAAAGCTCTCCGTCCATGCGTGTGTATAATTTTGAGCACGGACAAACTGTGGAGAGCTGACATTTGCTGATTGGTATGCTTAGGTATTTTGGCTCGAGGATGTACGCTGTGAAAACGGACCATTGATAGGACAAATATCTTTGGAGAAACTACGAATATTAGTTAACGTTGTTAATTACATTCTGGACTAACGCCATTCCAGCAGCGGACAATAAATTATTTTTATATTGAAAGGGTGAATGAGTGTGTGTGTGTGCATGATTTTATTTAGTAAGTTCAGTGTAAGTACATAATATAATTGTAAGTACGTTAGAAATACATGGATGACACAAGAAAGTGAAAACAATTATTTTCATTGTGGTCCATTTAAAAATCAAATGACAAAATAGAGGTAATAATAATAATGGTGTGTTTATGATAACAAGAACTTAAACAGTTTAGAAATACATTAAGTCAGTATATTAACATGAAAAAGATTACATAATTAAATGGGAAAAATAGTTGAGTTCTTCAAAAAACTTGAGGTCTAAGGTTCTAAAAACATTCTGGACTTGCACACCATTCCAACTCAAAAATTTTTGCACAGTTTATTACCACCCTTGAAAAATGCCAGCTACCTATTTTATAAACACTACCCTATCTAGAGCCCATGGGTCCCCATGGGCAACACACTAGTCTAATGCATATTTTACATAATATATCGAGGGTAGGCTGAAAAAGTTCTAAGGCTCACTAGCTGAAAAGTTCTAAGGCTCACTATGATGCAGTTAATGCATTAACTGTATCATAGTGATCCTTAGAACTTTTCAGCCTACCCTCGTACATTTTGCATTATATCTCAATCAAAAGTGCCTCAAGTACTCTCATTTGTGACAATGAGGTGCAAAACTGGCACTGAATAGAATAAGTTTGATCTGCATCTGATCCGTATTGCAGATTTAGCACCTATTTGATTTTAACATTGAAAAGCCCTTTTGATCTATATTTTGTATTATATTTTAGCTTATGAAAAGCCACTTCTAACAGGACTTTGACCTTGAAAATTTTTTTTCAAGGTAAAAATTTTTGAAATTTCAAAGTACTGTTGGTGGAGGTCTGCACTCTACGAGCGTGGTTCTCTAATTATTGTACAGTAACAATAATTGGAATTTTTATTTCTTTTGATAAGTTGGGATGGATACATGAGCATTTCAAAGTCACATAATATGTTTGGGACTCAGTCATCAGTCAAGGAAAAACTACTGGTATGGTCATATGATACTGTTTGGGAAATGTGTCTGCTGTAAACATTTCTCAAAAACTGAGTGACTGCAAGAAGGAGAACAGTGAGGGAAGCCACCATGCCACCCAGGACAACTGAAGAACCTATAGGCTTCTGTGGCTGTGATTACAGAAACTGCACAGTACAAGTTTAGTCTATGTGTCGAGCTTCATGGTCAAGTGGCACAGAGGACTTGCTTGTAAACATGTTTCAGCAACACTTGGCCAGAAGACACATGAATGACTTGAGCCTAGAATGAATCGATTTTCTTCTATGAAAATCCCCTTTAGTGGTCTCTGCTGCACAGGTCATTTTTATACTTTTACATTTTATGGATTAATATTATAGTTTTATTGTATTTGTTAAAGATTTTATGGGTTGAGAGACCCGGCCGGGGCAAAACATACTTCGCTGTGTTCTTATTGTAAGTTTTACTTTTAAAGGCACTTTTAAATAAATTGAAACTTGAACTTGAGGTGGCACACAGGTCTGTCAGTCAATGTAAAGTTAGCGTACAGTTGCATAACATTTTATCACAGCTTCATAAGACTCATATTTTTTATGAAATCTGAGTTCCCAGTTTCCATTTAATGCAACATGAGCAAACGTCCTACATGTCATTTGCAAAATGTCAAGGTGCAAACTCAACAGCATTTTGCAGGACCAACTGCCTCTTTACTCTTCCTCCTCTTCATCGCCATCCTCATGTCATCCTTACTAAACCATTTCACTTTCTGATTTACAATCTCCCCATCATCAAGCCTTCTTTTTCATTTTCTTTATTCAGCAACTCCTCAAAATACTCCCACTACTTTCTCAATACTTTTCAGCAAATTTCCACTGTATTATAACCCTAACCTGCTGCACATCCTTTCCAGCTCAGCCCCTCTGTCTGGCCAATCAGTTCCACTCCTATTCTCCTTCCTTAATGTTTAACTTCATGTACAGCTCAACTTTTCTTAACCTTTGCCACATCTCCCATCGCCTGCCTCCAATTCCGGCGACTGAGTTTGAGCCCAGTAAGGGATGAAACAAAGCATGTTACATATGCATGCATGTATTAAAACAGGTCAGGTAAATGAAGAATAACATATAAAACCCCACTGAGGCTTTTCAGGTTTCAAATCCCGCAAAACTTCGGAGAGGTCGCCGCGCTGCGAGATCTCAGTAACATTGAGAACTGCATTGATACGCTCTGGTCACGCTAAACTTTAACCGCAGCACATGGACAACACAATTAACATCGCAACGTAAAACTATTTTTATGTTGTGCCTAAAACTCTTGAATATATTCTCTGGGTTTTTAGATGTTGTTATTGAGTTTATTTTATGTAAACATGCGAGAATCACAGACTGTCTCTCCATTATTTTCAATGGGAGCTGCTGTGAGCTCCACTTGCTTCCTGATCATGTCGTTCTGGGGGAAAGTGAAGTTTGCTCTTTAACGTCTTGATTATTGTTCTTTACAACACTGTTTGTCCTCTTTGTTCCAGCGGCGGCACAGGAAAAACACCTCCGTGTTGATAACCATTTGTTAAAATCCAGTTGGCTTTTGATGGCTTTCAGTGGAGTGAGTATATGAGAAATTGTTTATCAGCTGGACATGTTCCAACTTGTCCTTAAGGCTTCCAACAGAGGTGTTTTTCCTGTGACGGAGTGTCGCGGCGGCTGCGAGCCGACGCTGCAATCCGCCCGCACGTCTTTCATTAAAAAAAATCTCCTTTAACAGTGGAATATCCGGATAAAATGCTGAAACCGACTTCTTCTGAAACTTCTCTGTTCTCTCACGACGTCCTGGATCAACAGAGCCTGAAATGTGGAGGTTTTAAGCTTGAAACAGGCTGATGACGCTGCCTGAGAGCGCTGCGCGACGTCTCGCACCGTGAAAAGTCCTTAAAACAACAGAATCACCTCAAAATCTCTCATCAGCTGTTAAAATTTTCACTGAAGTCTCACAGGTTTAGAAAAAATTTTGATCAAACAAAGCGCCAGTCTCTCAGCAACTTCTCAGACAAAGGAATTCCGACGAGGGGCTGGATGACTCCTCCCACAAGGAGTGCTCACAGGTGAATGACGTCACCGACGCATGGAAAAACTCACGCATGCGCACGAGGGTTCAAGCATGTCTGACGTAAAAACGAATGAAATCCATATAGTTTTTGAAAAAAATAAAAAGGACCTATACTTTACAGACAGCCCTCGTATGTCTGAAACTCGGTTTGCGCTTATTAAATTCCACGCAGATTAAACGTAGCAGACATGGATTTTTTGTTATAATTGTTTTAGCAAGTTTTCAGGGTATCATGCAGCAGTCTCTTATTAACGTGATGAAAAGCATAAAAAATGACATTTTTGTAGTATAATATTCATTTACAATTGTCATTGTGTGGATTCTCTATGTTGTTTTGACTGCAGCGACTCTCTGGCACGCAAGGGATTATGGGATATGTGAAAACCCCAAATGGCTTTATTGTATTCTGAATACATTTTTTAAAATCATGTTTTTAGGTAATCCTACACCTAATTACAAAACTGAAAATTGTAGACAGACATGTTTTTAATGACCTTTGATGGCCCACCTGCATTGTCTTCATAGCCCACGAGGGGATTGTGGCCCACACTTTGGAAATCACTCATCTATTTATTGTTTTACCTCCTCTGTTTTTAATATCTGCATATTGTTCTTTAATTGAATTTAATATTGTGAAATACTTTGTATGAATGTTTAAAAGTAGGGGTGGAAATATTTGGATATATCGTGATGACTGCTTGGTGGCACCTGTATTGAATTGTAGTAGTTTCTTCAGTGAGAATTGCGATGCTGTTAAAAGTCAACTACTTCCCAAAGAAGCATAAATGTTTAATAAATTGTGCAAACAGTAAACTGATAATGTCAAAGATTGCAATTTACACTTCAGAATAATTTCTCTTTAAAAAAAAAAGTCTGAATTACTGAGAACAGGAATGTAATATGGTGTTAAATATTGAATCATGACAGGTGTATTGTAATATGCATTTCAGCTACATTTAAAAGTTTCCCTGACATTACTCATTTATAAAGCATAAATTCTCAGATTCATCTTCATTTCATGTATGCTTATGCTATATGCTTATATTTCGGTGGCCGGGAAGCTCAAACCAAACTGATATGTTGGAAAATATAATCGATTTTTTTTTTTTTTTTTTTTTTTTTTTTTTTTTGCTTCGGTATCAACTTGTGAATCTTGTCCTAAGTATAAACTTATTTCTCAACTTGTAAATTTGTATTCTAAATGTGAAGTTTTTTTAAGATGTCTATTTTTTTTAACTTTGGTAAATTTACTTTTGTAAATTTGTTTTCGAACATGTAAATTTGGTTTGCACTTCCCAGCCACCATAAACTATACGAAAGTTTCTTTCCTTACAAAAAAATAAATAAAAAATCCTATTTTAGGGTGAAAATATGGCGCGCGCGTATGTGTGTTGTGGTCTCGCGCACAGAGGCTTCCCGCGGAGTGATCCGCTCTGAGACCAGCCCCGCCCGCCCGGTGAATTCCCGCTTTGAAAGCAAACCGTGTTTCGGGACTTATTTTTTGCCTTCGTTTTGGTCTCTTAAACTCGTTTCTGTGCTGGATTTTTTCCTCTCTCTCTCTCTCACACACACACACACACACACACACACACACACACACACACACACACACACAGGAGCTGATTGGACGCGCTGCTCCGTGCGCGTTCCTCTCTGATTTGTAACCCAGCAACTGTCCCAGTGAGTGACCAGTCGAACAAATCCCATTAATGACACCGTGACTGATTCACAGGAGCTTCACTGCCCCTCCAGAGTCACCGCAGCGACACACTTTTACCAAACTTCCCCTTCCAGGCGAAATGTTTAATCCTGGAAAAATTTTCAGGCAGGGACGCCTGTAAATCGTCCCTTCTTTTTTTTTTTTTTTTTTTCTTTTGGACAGGTATGACTACAGTCACGCGCAGCGGTTCCTGTCGGCACATGCGCAGCAGCGTGTCCCCGCCCTCTACCTGAGGAGCCCACCTGGATAACAACGAGACGGAAGCAACTGCTGAGCTTTTTTTTTTTTTTGTCTCCTCGGGGTGGTAAAAAGTGGACCATCTTCTTTCGGAGCCGAAGCGTGTGAAGACAAAGCAGGATGAGTTTTTGTTGGATTTCACTGGAACACCGGAAAGCGGATTTCTAACGTCAGTCTTTATTCGGCCACTCATGGTATGTCACCTCCCCCCCCCCCCCACATTTCTACTATTTATAGCCTCTTTTTTTTTTAAATGCACTTTCCGTTTCTTACAAAGCTGGAAACAGATTCTGTTCGCTGTCATTATTATAACCATTACTTCATCATATTATCTCTCTAAAAATCAGTACATTTTACGCTACTTTTTTCTTTCTGACGAACAGTCCAACCATAAAAAGTGATTCATTTTTAATTGTGCAAGTCAGGAAAAAAGGAGCAAATTTGCATGCTTTAAAAGCCGATAAAATCCAAATTTAATAGTTGACTGATTTCCTGCCAATCGCTTAATCATCACATCATTCTTTCGGCTCTAGTTGGTTCAGTGAATATTAAGTCTTAAAGGGGACATATTGTGTTGCATTGTAAACCCGAACAAGTCAGCAGAACTCAAAAATATTGAAGACAGTCAATTGCCACAAAACTTTGGAGTTCATAAACTTAAAACTCAATTTTCGCTGAACTTCAAAGTTTCGATTATATGCTACTTGTACCTCGAAATTACCATTAAGGAACTGATTCCACAGCCATCGGCTATGGGGTCTAACCCTACAATTAAAGTATTCATTAAGTCTCTTCAGCTGCTCCCTTGATTTTCACTCACAGCGGTTCCTACGAGGATCTGCAGGTTGATTTGGCACAAATTTTACACCGGATGCCCTTCCTGACACAACACAAGGAGAAATGTGACAGGGGTAGGGTTTGAACCGGGGAAACCAAGCACACTAACTACTTGGCCACCACCTCTGCTAGTGTTCATTACGTCAACTCAAATATTTTCATAAATAATTACTCAATTATATTAAGTTTTGCTTAAGTAATGCTTTGAAGTTTTGCTTATTTAATATACAGTTAGTTCAAGTCAAACAAACATTTTGAGTTTAATTTCCTCAAACAGCAGACTATGTTGCACAAACGTGAAATATTTAAGTAGAATGTTTTCTTAAAATTCTGAGTTTACAGTACTTATTCTTTTTAATTAATTTGAACATTCAGGTTTACAGTACATGGATTTTGTTTTCATAATTTACCTTTAACTGTTAAATGTTGACTTGGATTAATGTTAAACATCTTTGAAGTTACAGCTCTTGTGTGTGAAGGTATATAGTTTACTGCTATAAGCAAACTTTAGGCCTGGAACGTCTTGTTTTAAACCCTTGTGACATATGGTGACAAATTATGATTTGTTTTTGGCACTTCTGAATGTGACCATCGTTTCTGGAAGGGCACTGCACACTTTTGGTGTGGTGTCACACTGAGGCTGTAAACAGATGTATCAGCGAGCAACCTTAAGAATAATCTATTTTAAGTAGTTTAGAGATTGGATTAGGGTTGAATATATATATATATATATATATATATATATATATATATATAGCTTTGTAATTTGAGAAATACTTCTACTTCTGGAACATGGCTGTGCACACTTCCAAAAGCCTTGCACAGTAGCAGGATTTCTTATTCACATATACTGCACAGAACATCCGAACTCCTGTTTCCTATAAGACACACCCACTGAACACATATGTGCTCAGTGTGACACTCGCCCACAGTCTGTGATGAGAGATTGTGAGATGAGCCCTGTCAGTACCAGAGCTGTACCGCCTGCTAGATCCATTTTGCAGACAGAGTGTTTTGGATCAGAAATAACTAGTACGAAGTTGTCTTGATTAACATTTCTTAACCAAACAGACATTTGCTGTAAAATGCATAAACATAAAACACTGTTGTTCCAGTTGGCCATCAAATGCAGATCAGATATGGCAGATTGTACGGATCTGGTACTTAAACGTTTTCTTTCAAATGGAAGGTGGGCGTGGCCAGCAGTACTCCCTGCCATATTTGAACTGAGCATGCTATATTGGTGTATCTCAGGTTAGTTCATATTTGCTTATGATCAGGTTACACCAAGATACTCTAGCAGTCTCCTACTTTTCCTGAGCAATGTAGTGATTAGTGTAATTTATTTTTCCCTGCTATATATATATATATATATATATATATATATATATATATAGCCAATATCTATTGTGTCTTTTTCATATCCCACTCTAACCAATCTGACCCCCAATAAATAAATAAAAATCAGTATTTAACAATAATCATAAACCTTCCAGCTTCAAATTTTGAAAGCAGAACTGCCAATATACGATTGACACAAATCCCAACATGGTAGTGTGGTTCAGTCGACAACACAGCTGGTTGTTTTTGTTTTTTATTTACAAATACAGTGTCTGAACACACGAGACATGCTAATTATCTTCGAAAACGACAAAACCAACACAAATCTGATAGAGTGCAATGCTTCTGATTACCAGTAGGGGATGCTCTAAGCACAAGTGTATCTTTGTTTTGTTGTTTGTGGTGTTATTGTTGAGCTCTTACTGAACTATTAGGTTGCTGAATTATTGTCTATAATCCCCAATTTGAAATTTTGCCCCCCCTTCCCAGCATGTTGTCTTTACTTTATTTTGTTATTCATTTTACTTTTGCTTTCTAATCATGACCTAACTCTGGTTGCAGGTGAAACCCGGTCTGGAATCAGTCCGCTCTCTGCGCAAGAAGAATGACGGCTCTCCGACGAGTCCTCCGAAGGCGACTGCACCCACTTAAGCTGGCGATCGTGGCCCTCATTTTTGTCACTTTTATGCTCTTCATCCAGTGGGAGGTGGGGAGCCAAAGTCCACAGCAGGAACCATGGCTGAAGGAGATGGTGGTGAAGCGGGACGCCATGCTGGGCATGGTGATGGGAGCTGTCAATAACTTCAGGGATGCGATGCCAAAGATGCAAATCAGAGCTCCTGTCCGTCAGCAGGGCAGCGCTGACGGCACGTCCTGTCTGCCCGGTCATTACACCGCCGCCGAGCTCAGGCCCGCTCTGGAGCGTCCCCCTCAGAACCCGCTGGCTCCCGGAGCTGGTGGGAAGCCTTTCCAAACCAACACCCTAAGCCCAGACGAGCTGAAGGAGAAGGAGAGGGGCGAAGAAAAGCACTGCTTTAACCTTTACGCCAGCGACCGCATCTCCTTAAGCAGAGACCTGGGCCCGGATACGAGACCTCCAGAGTATGTCCACTTGTGCACGTTTCCCTCGAGCCCACCACAATCCTTAAACTGAGCAAGTATGATGGAGAAGCTCCACATAATGGCACCACCTAGTGGATTTTTTTATAAAGACTAATTCATGGATCAATTTATTGATCATTCTAAAGCCATAAACTGAAGACAAACCACAGACTGTGTTGTCAGTTCTGCCAGGCTGAGTGTCCGGTCCAGATAAATGAATGAGTGTGCGTCAGTCACAAAGCACAAGGATGACTGAGGCATTGTTCCAGCCCGCCCGTCTGTCGTGCTCGCTTCATAACGAAGCATAGTTATGTTTGGCTAATTACAGAAAGTGTCAGTGCTTTCAGAGACGTGAGGTCTGACTGTTTAATTGAGGTGATTTAAACAGACTCCCCCCACTTTAATTTGGCCATTATTTCAAAGGTTGCCGACTCTTAGCTGAAACGGACACCCCACAGGGGACAGCCTGCAGATGTAATAACTAGACTATTGTGCCACTCAGGAACTACAGCAGACACTAGACCTTTTGTGCTCTTTTTTTTTTTTCCTCTCTCCCTCTCTCCCCCTCTCCATGCTGCAGATGCATTGAGCAAACCTTCAAACGGTGCCCCCCTTTGCCGACCACCAGCGTGATAATCGTCTTTCACAATGAGGCTTGGAGTACCCTGCTCAGGACCGTGTACAGTGTCCTGCACACCTCCCCTGCCATTCTCCTCAAGGAGATCATCCTGGTGGATGACGCCAGCGTGGATGGTAAAACCTGGGAAACAAGTCGTCCGGGTTAAGCCCCGCCCTCCTGAGGGTGGGATCTCATACATTCACGTTGGGTGGGCAGCACTTTGCTGGTGTGTGTGTGACCAAACGCGCTGAAGAGCTTCTGCTCTGCGGCCCATGAAGTGGATTAGAACAGGAAGCAGGGGAGTGCTAGTGAATTCTTTCCTAAGAGGAGTTGGTGGTGGTTGTGCTTAGAAATGAGTCTGTTTACTCTTGTAAACACAGCGCATTGGAAGACAAAAGACTCCAAAGAGTTTTATTTGACAAGGGTTCAGATGGAACCCTGTGGTGCAATAGTCCCATAGCTTTATTTATAGAAACTGGTTCAATGGACTTGAGTCAACCATGTTGGCGATGGGGTTAATGTAGTTAACCTTCTGGCCAACAGTCTGTCTCAAAAGTGTTTGTACGTATGTGATCTCAGTGGAATGACTGTTTGTCTTTGGATAGATTGACTCACGTAGATTAGGATGGATTATTATGTCTGCCAAGGAGATTTTCTTTGTTTGTCTGTTAGTTATCAGGATTAGTCCATGTGTGGGCTAAGCAGGTTTTCAGTGCCACCTTTAGGTGGCAAAACAGCACTTACAATCCATCCTCACTGTACCATGGTCTACACAGGAAAAATATGATAATTTACGTAAACCGAGTGGAAGGAAAGTATAGGGGTCAAACTTTAAAAAGGCGCAACTCATGTGGAGCAGTATACCACATTATTTGATCATAAGAATTCCAAAAATGTATAGTTTGGACTATCCACTGCCTAAAAGCTATGGTGTAAAAGGAGCAAAAATGGTGACAAAAGTCATCTTCACTGGACACAAAAATTTAGATTGCTCAAATTTTGGTTTAAAAAGTGGTGCAAATTATTGGTTGAGCTAATGTAATTTTAAAAAAGCACATCTTACACTGCCTTATGCTTAGTTATCACCTTGTGCCGTAAAATAAGGAGCAATGTACGTTGGTGACCTTGCACGCCCTTTTAATTTGGCAATTCAGCCTTCAAAATGGTCAAAACTATACCTTTTTTTTTTTAATCTTATTCACTCAACCCATAATTTGCAACACTTTTTTACCAAAATTGGAGCAGTTATCTCTCTGTCTGTCTGTCTGTCTATATATATATATATATATATATATATATATATAGTACAAATGGTATCATTTTGGAATAATTGTAATTAGACAAATAATGTGATATTGAATAATGTGAATTTGATTGACCCTCACCTGGGTGTGAAAGTTATCATACATTTTTGGGTGGGTGATTATATTGTAAGGATGGATTGTGTTGTTTTTCCACCTTAAGTGGCACAAATTTGGTCAAAAATGGCTTGGTTGTAGGGGTGTTCATATCCTCAAAAGGACATGAACAGATTTCAGTGAATTTTGATGGAGTGATGGACTTTGGGTCAAGGAGTTGAACTTTCGATGCATATTCAAATCAAGGGATGAATCTTGGCTTTGAGCTTGATTCCTTTGAGCCTACCACTGAGCTTTGATTTCTGATGTTTGCTCCTATAATGGTGATTGTTGGTTAGTTTGATGATCAGTATCAAATGTCAGAATCTACCCATTGATCCTGAATTCTTTCATTCTGATTCTAGGATCAAGGTAAATAAGATAGGCACATAAATACCAAAGAAAACATAACATCCTTGGCATCATTTAAAGATGAATGACCAGAATCAAAATTCAGCTAGCAGAATTTAATAATGTTAGGGAAGCCATTAAATAAATGAGTGTGAAAGGAATAAGTCAACAGAGGCATAAACCAAGCAGCCTAAAAGTTGTCACGACTGTTGCGTATTGCAAACGCAGTTCAGCATGGGCAAGGTTCTAAGAGTTCTGATGACTTCATAAGCCGGTTAACCTCTGCATAGTTCCTGTTCCTGCAGATGTGTTGAAGGACGAGCTGGATCACTACTTGAAGCAACTCAACATCGTGCAAATTGTCCGCCAGCGAGAACGAAAAGGACTCATCACTGCTCGGCTGCTGGGTGCTTCCGTGGCCAGCGGAGACACGCTTACCTTTTTGGACGCCCACTGTGAGTCACCAAAGCTGAGTTACTCACAGTCTAAGAAGCTTCATCTTAGGCAAACCCACACATCATCTATGCAATGTTTGCTGTTCTTATGGCTGCCTACATGGATTTATGCCTGAGATTTAACATTCTACACTTGTGTTTTAACAGGTGAATGTTTTCATGGTTGGCTAGAGCCTCTTCTCGCCAGGATAGCTAAGAACTACACTACAGTAGTGAGTCCTGATATTACCACTATTGACCTCAATACCTTTGAGTTCATGAAACCATCCCCTTATGGTCAGAACCACAACCGGGGCAACTTTGACTGGGGTCTGTCCTTTGGCTGGGAGAGTCTACCACACTATGAGAAAAAAAGGAGGAAGGACGAAACCTATCCAATCAAGTAAGTAAACGTCACAGTATCCATGAGTACAGACTGCAATTTATATTGGAATTACAAATCCTTAAAAATCTTTTAACCACATTCCTCTGCAGGACCCCAACATTTGCTGGCGGCCTCTTCTCTATTTCAAAACAGTATTTCTACCATATAGGAAGCTACGATGAAGAAATGGAAATCTGGGGTGGGGAGAATATTGAAATGTCATTCAGGGTAAGATATCACCAAGATTCTCTCTGGAATACTACCAGTCTTAATTTTTTTTATGTAGCCTACTTGACGTTGGGAAAATAGACCCCATGGAAAAGAGAAGTCTATGGTATTGTTGACGAAGAAAGGACAGTGATGCCCAAGTGATCAGTGCTCATCACTGGAAAGTACTAGTATGTAATGCACTGCTCACCTTACCGCCCTACCCACCAGTAGCATTAACAATCTCTAAATATGCAAAATTACATTTCTCTCTGTCCCCGTGGATTCTATTCTGGAGCCTGCTAAAATATCACTGTCTTTTTTTTAAACACTATTTATCTATAATTTGATGTCCACAACATCAGTTTAAAGAAAAAAAAAAAATAAGACCCTTCGGCTGCTCCCTTGTTTTCACACGGGGTCACCACAGCAGATTCAAGGTGGATCTGCATGTTGAATTGGCACAACTTTTACGCCGGATGCCCTTCCTGATGCAACTCCATATTACATGGAGAAATGTAGTAGGGGTGGGGTTTGAACCAGCAACCTTCCGCACTAAAACCAAGTGCACTAACCACTTGGCCAGTGTTGAGTGCAAATTGTTTGTCTTTGCAAAACTATGTAAGACTGGCAATTTACAGCTTTCTGCCTATATTGTCCGGAGTTGAAAGGTTCTCAAGAACTATTGGCTTTCTGGTTTTGGAATGTACTGCTGTTCGTTTTGGACATTGTTCTGCAAATGTGCCAGTTGTGACTTTGATGGGACATATTAAAGAAATCACACTTGCACGACTTTGATCCGCGCACTTGCACACATTTCGTCGTGACATCCCATCCCTGTGTTCCCAGCTGGATGCTGTGCTTTGTTCCATTTCTTAGGGGATTAATCATTTTCTGTCCAAGTTGGCTGTTGAAAACACCTCTAATCACTTACATAATCACAGAGAACTGCTGCATCTCTCTCTCTCTCTCTCTCTCTCTCTCTCTCTCGCATACGCTTAATGAGGTGGAGAACGTCTAAAAAGGTAATTATTTGTCATGTTTATATTGTAATTAATAGCTTGGTAAAACAGTTGCATGTTCATTCTTTCTTGTGAGCAGCTGTAAAAGTACATTTATGATAGACTTAAGACTTCGTTATCGTTCACATGAGCCGCGTTCTGATGCGGTGCGTTGATGCCATCACTCACACTCACACGCAATGAAATGCTCAGTTGAAGTTCACGTAATTAATGTGTGATGGATATTTTGAACGTTTCAAAATTTTCTTTGCGCACATGCACAAAGCCGCGCACAGTTTACAATCAGTTTGAGACAAGTTTACTCTCCCGCAAGGCAGAGAGCGGTTAGCGTAACTGCAGCTGTTGGCACTGACTGCAGTTAGAAGTAGAAATAAGCCCTACATACTGTACCTACATAGGCCCTGAGGCCCTCTGAATTCTGTAGTGTGAAGCAGATGAAGGTTGCCAGTCTGATTTAGGCTAATTCTCCAGCCAAGGCCGGTATCCATAGACAGCTCTGTGGACTGGGACAATGCAGATGAACACAAATACATAGTGTGAGCGGGAATCAAATCCTGCCCTATATATTAGTATCTCAATATCTTATTCCACTGGATGACCTGCTCTGCAGGTGACTGCAGATAGTATTTTGTTTCATGTGGCTCTTCATTAGATAAAAACATCATATCAACATGAGAACATCTCAAATAAATTCAGATACACTAAATAGAATGTCTTTATTTGTCATTGTGCATACAAGCACAACAAAATAAAAAAGTACAGTCTCGCCTTAGGATGCATGTAAACACATAGTAAATAAATACTAAAATGACTGAAATCATACTAAGACTAAAAACACTCATAAATTCATTCTCACTGGGAATCCAATAACTCCTAAAAAACCTTAATCTCTAATTTCAACTTGCGTTTTATGAGAAAAAGAAAGGACAAAGATTTCAACAGCCCACATCTCAGCCAGTTTTAGACATAGGCACCTAAAATGATATCAGCTCTTGTCCTATAGGTAGTACAGCATTTATGAAGAGGTCGGTTTTCCACTTTTGGGCCTCCTGACATGGAATAACATTTTAGTCTGTTGTTTGAGCACAGTATCCGTCACTGTTATTTCACCTCTTCTTGCTGATACCCTGCAGGTGTGGCAGTGCGGGGGGCAGCTGGAGATCATCCCTTGCTCCGTTGTCGGCCATGTTTTCCGGACAAAAAGTCCCCACACATTCCCCAAAGGGACTCAGGTGATCGCTCGTAATCAGGTACGACTGGCCGAGGCCTGGATGGACGACTACAAGGAGATCTTCTACCGTCGTAACCAGCAAGCTGCACAGATGGCCAAAGATGTATGTACCGCTTCTGCATTCCAGCACAAATATATAATTGCTTTTTAAGGAATAATAATCTGCTCACAACTTGTAATTACGTTTTAAAACCATGACAGCTTTCTGCAGAATGAAATCCTCAGTTGCATGTTGAAACTCATCCAGACTTAAGTTTTTTTTTTTAATTATTATGAGTCTTATCTCCTGAAATATGTGGAGATGTCGTGCATTCTTTGAAATGGACAGGCATAGACAATTGTCTCAGAAAGCCTCAGCAGCCATTATTTGCTGAAAGCTGTTAGCCGGCAGAAAATGGGGCCTAAGGGACGTAAGCGGTGATAAATGATGCCGGCTGTCAGCGTGTGGTGTCCTTTGTGCCATCAACATTCTCCCTGAGGTTATACCTCACTGAGCCAAGCCAACCCTCCTCCCGCTAGCTTCAAACAAATGCGCCGTCATAAGTGGCTTCAAGGAACCCGGTGCAGAAGCTATCAGTTAGTTTGAACACTGTCCTTGTCATTATTATAGTAAGTGCTCTTATTGTTATAGAGCTTGTAAATCATTTGAAACATGCTGCCTCATCTCACCGCTTGAACAACACTGTCATTATGTCATTGTTGCATGTGGTCAATTCCTTTAATAAGATGGCTATAGAACTGTGGAGCAAAGTCATTGATGTAATGGTGTTAATCAGTTATATTGATGGGGGATTAGTATTATTACCTGTTTTGCCAAGGGACACGTCTTTGTGTTTACTCAAACAGCTCAAAACTCAATTCTCCTCCAAGATCAGACTGAGTCAGATGTGGATTGCAGGTTTAGTTTTTCTTCTTCTTAATCTATTTCAAATTTTTGCTTCTGTCTTGTACCAGTGTGGTTGGCAGGATACCCAACAAACTACCCAAGAAATCCAATTCATTTCATGTAGATGGGCTCCCATTGGAACATAAAAATGAACTGAACACAGATCTGTTTCCTCACCACAGCGCTGTGCACCTTGTGCACTTCATTTTCAAGGAAATGATTGATTGATGTGATAATACGCCTTGAAAATGACCACAGCGTGACCTTGAATCGTCAGGTGAAGTGTTAATCCAGCCCCTTTGCAGCCAGTTCTCAGGGTTTCATTCAGAATATAGGTCCTCAAACTAACGATCTGTGTAAAGACACGCTCCAAATGAATTTGCTCCATTTGCGATTGTAGAACATCAAGCTAAAGCCCTAACTCTTAGTCATCAAGACCTGGTGTGTTTATGAGAATTAATTTTGAGGAGTCCCATTCTCCACTAGATTAAGCCATCATAGTTTTGCATGTTTTCAAATACTGAATGCCTTTGTGAAGCAATAATTTAACTTGGGAATTTGAGCATTGCAACATAGCAATTCCGGCGGCACAGTGGCTTAGTGGTTAGTACTCTTGCCTCAAAGCAAGAAGATTCTGGGATCACCTCCCTCCTGTGCCTTTCTGTGTGGAATTTGCATGTTCTAACAGTGTTTGTGTGGGTTCCCTCCATGTGTTCCTTCTTCCTCCCACTTCCAAAGACATGCAGGTTAGGTTAACTGGTGACTTTAACTTGGCCGTAGGTGCGAGTGTGAGACTTTGTCTATATGTGGCCCAGCGATAGACTGGCATCCTGTCCAGGGTATGCCCTGCCTCTCGGTCTATGTCTGCTGGGATAGGCTTTACTCAACCCCCAGTGACCCTTCATTGGAGTAAGCCAGTGTAGAAAATGAATTGGGGGGTGGATAGCAGTTCATTTTCTGGAGGAATTGGTTCATTTTTTTATTTTTATTTTTTTCTTTACTTTGATTTATTCACGCAGGTTGTAGTGACAGGAAACCCCTTTCTATCTGTACCCTGCTCAAGTAGTTACACATTCACACATGGAAGTACAGTCTGTAGATCTACAGTCATTATACACTTGATGCATCATTTGGAAACCTTGACTTTGATGGATATGTGTTACATATTATGTTTCAAATATTAAAAAAGTGTATCCTGTCCTGAAACATTTTTGGTTAATTTTGTCATTCCAGTATTTCAAAAGTGAAAGTGGTTTTCTGAACGAATTGTTTCACTGTGTCCCGAAGCACTTGGCTTGGTTGGTTCACTTTGTGTTTCCAGTATTTTACAACAGCAGATTGTACTTTGAAGCAGTTGTTTCATTTTGGTTTTCAAATGCTTCAAAAAAAAAGTCAATCAGTTTTTGAAACAGTTGGTTCACTTAGTGGTTCTAGCATTTTGAAACAAATTATTTTTGGAGAAAACCCTTTCTTGTTGTGCTTCCAGTATTTTTTTAACTTGTTTTTGGCATTTCAAAAATGCAGTTGTTTCATTTTGAATTGAAGCAGTTCTTTTATTTAGCATTTATGTACAGTGGCTTGCAAAAGTATTCAGCCCCTTGGTATTTCACGCATTTTAATTTGTTTGGCATTTCAAATACAAAAAGTAAATCAGGTTTCTCAATATAAAAATTTCTAAAACTATCTTCCTTAGACTCAAACTGAAAGTAAATCTCTACAACTTGATATAAATTAAAAATAGAAAAGCCAAGATGATGGGTTCCACAAGTAATCAGCCCCTTTGGTATAATGTTTTATTGCCAGTTTTCTTCAGACAAGTCAGGAGATTGATACATGAACATTATCAAGTCACTGAATATGTCTTGGACTTTATTTACATCAATTGCAAAGAAATACAGACAGTATGGCACTCTATGGTAAATCTGTGTGGAGTAGACAGTTCTCAAAAACTGAGTGACTGTGCAAGAAAGCGAAGCGTGACAAAAGCCACCAGGACACCCAGACACCCCAGATGAAGTTACAGGCTTCTTTGGCTGTGATTGGAGAAATTGTGCATAGTGCTTTTTTTTGCATTTTGTACCCCCAGTTAGCTTGATGATGAAGTGGTACAGAGGTTTTATTAAAAAGAAGACCTGAAAGTTCAGCTACAATTTTCCGGAAGGTACATCTGAGATGCTAGCCTAGATTTGATATTTTGGTGAAGGAAAATCCTTCTCTATACCACTTCATCATGAAGTTGTATACAAAATTTAAAACATGCAGTATGCACAATTTCTCCAGTCACAGCCACAGAAGCCTGTAACTTCTTCTGGGTTGTCTGGGTGTCTTGGTGGCTTTCCTCACTCTTCTCCTTGCACAGTCACTCGGTTTTTGAGAACTATCTACTCCATGCTGATTTCCCATAGAGTGCCATACTGTTTGTATTTCTTCATAACTGATGTAAACAAAGTTCAAGACATATTCAGTCACTTGGAAATGTTCATGTATCCATCCCCTGACTTGTCTGAAGAAAACTGACAATAAAACTGATTATTTACAGGTATTATACCAAAGGGGCTGATTACCTATGCAACCCATCATCTTGGCTTTTACATTTTTAATTAATTTATATCAAGTTGCAGAGATTTGCTTTCAGTTTGAGTCTAAGGAAGATAATTTTAGAAATTTTTATATTGAGAAGCCTGATTTACTTTTTGTATTTGAAATGGCATAAACAAATTAAAATGCGTGTACTTTTGCAAGCCACTGCAATTGTGAAATGATGCCAAATTTCGTAACCATTTGGTTTGTTTGTTGAGAGAATTGTTCCATGATTTTGTTCGTATAATCTCAATAAAAATGCTTTATTTCTGCTGGTTGTGTGTGTGTGTGGAATATTTGTGGATGGGCCTTAAATCCAAAATCCACCGCTTTGCTACATTTCTGTATATGAATCTTTGGAAAGAAAACAAAAAAGTTTGCAGGCTGATTTTGGAGGATGACTCTGTTACTGTGTGTAAAAATATTCAACTCATTTGAATAAATTCTTCTTTCCACACCTGTTCTGATGTTTTGAAGCAGGGTGAGGCTCTGAACTCTCTGATTGGTCAAGTTTCCACTGAGGTTTTGTGGCTTGCAGTCAGTCGGTTCAGGCATTTATAAGGCGGTGGGTTTAATTCCCCGTGGTTCCAAGTTCCCTGTTTTTCATGGCTGCCTGCCATTGTTTCAACAGAGGAGCTTTGGCGATATCTCCAAACGCGTGGACCTCCGTGTGCAGCTGCAGTGCAAGAGCTTCTCCTGGTATTTGAAGAACGTCTACCCAGAAGTCTTCATGCCTGATCTCAACCCGCTGCACTTTGGCTCTGTAAGACCACACGTCCAATCATCATCACCACCACCTCTTTTCCAAACCTCAGTGCGCCGTCTCGTCACCGCGGGTTTCCTTTTCGGATCTCCAGAGGCTCCTGAGCGCTTCCAGTCTGACACTGCTGAAAGCTCTCCAGAGACTCAGATTGTTTGAACAGCTTGCACTGAATGTTAGCTTTTCTTTGTGTTTCCTCTCACTGCTCTCACCCACTCTTCTTTTTCTGTAGGTAAAAAACGTGGGGAAAGACTCGTGTCTGGATGCTGGAGAGAACAATGAGGGAGGGAAACAGCTCATCATGTACCCGTGTCACGGCCTCGGAGGAAACCAGGTCAGTGAGAAAATCTGCTTCTTAGTTACCACATGAGAACTAACATTAAATGTAATTTGTTGTTCACTGCAGTACTTTGAGTACTCCACGCATCACGAGATCAGACACAACATTCAGAAGGAGCTGTGTCTGCATGGGGCCGGCGGTGCGGTCAAGCTGGAGGACTGCCAGTACAAAGGCAGGAACACGTTCGTAGGCGCGGAGCAAAAGTGGGAGTTAAAGGATGTGAGTTTTCTTTATATTGCACGAGCTGCCTAATGGACAGATGACATAAAAACAAAATATAGAACTAGAGCATCGTGTTTGTAGAGTGCAAACCTCCTCCAACACTAGTTTCCCATTCCACAAATTTTTGCCTTGGAAAAATTTTCAAGGTCAAAGTCCTGTGAGAAGTGGCTTTTCATAAGCTAAAATATAATACAAAATATACATCAAAAGGGCTTTTCAATGTTAAAATCGAATTTCCGCTAAATCTGCAATACAGATCAGATGCGGATCAAACTTGGCCTATTCATTGAGAGTGTCAGTTTGCACCTCATTGTCACAAATGAGAGCGATTGAGGCACTTTTGAGATATAATGCAAAATGTACATCAAATTGGCTTTTCAATATTAAATTCAAACATAGACAATCCAGATCAGATCCAGATCAAACTTTGTCAGGCCATAGTAAGTGACAGTCTGTACCTCATTTTCAAATATGACCATAATTGGGGCATGTTTGGTTAAGATATAATGTAAAATCTATATTATAATAGCCAAGTGGCGCGCGTGCGTGTGTGTGTGGCTTCGATCACACAAAATTGGGGGAGAGGTGACATTTGCCGTTTGGCATGCTTATGTATTTTGGGTCAAGGATGAACGCTGTGAAAACAAAGTTGTTAGGACAAATATTTTTGGAGAAATTAGCAATTTTAGCTAACCAATAAACAATGGATGCTGTGCTGCAATGTGCCATGAGAGTTTGGGGTTTTGAGGTTTTAAATGTTATTATTGTAGTTTATGTTAGTTTAATAGTGTTCTTAGTGTTATTGATTTATTCTGTTTTGTAACTCACTTGGTGTAGTCAGTTTAGGTAAGTCTCATGTTGCTCTTACCATGAGTGACTTAAGTTTCATGTTGGTATCCAGAGTGAAATGTGTAGTGGTTTTAATGTCTTTAGCCACTGTCTTTGTTTGTCAAATTCAAAGCACCTGCTTACAGCGTGCATGCAACTTTGATCAGGGACAAACAGAGCACAGCTGACATTTGCTGTTTGGTCTCCTTATGTATTTTGGGTCAAGGATGAACGGCGCCAAAACAGAACACTGATAGGACTAATAGTTTTGGAGAAGGTACAAATATTAGCGATCCTTAACAATTACATTTTGAACTCTCATGCTTTTCCAGCAGGGAGCAGTAAATCATTCTTACATTTAAAGCGTGAGTGCAAGTGCATAGAATTGTAAATATGTTAAAAATACATAGATTCACAAGAAAGTGACTTACTTACTTCAGTCGTGGTCCATTTAAAAATCAAATGACAAAATAGAAGTAGTAATAAAATAATAATAATAGTGTGTATATGATAACAACAACCTAAACAATTTATAAATACATTCAGACAGTAAATTAACATTAAAAATTACATAATTAACAGGAAATAAAAGGGTTGAGTTCCTCTTCTAAAAAATTGTTGAGGTCTAAGGTTCTAAAAACATTCTGGACTCACATGCCATTCC
Organism: Thalassophryne amazonica; assembly: GCF_902500255.1. Taxonomy (NCBI): domain Eukaryota; kingdom Metazoa; phylum Chordata; class Actinopteri; order Batrachoidiformes; family Batrachoididae; genus Thalassophryne; species Thalassophryne amazonica. The sequence continues at coordinate 30,996,787 of NC_047116.1, read as the reverse complement.
AACTCATTGCTTAATTTATTACCACCCTTGCAAAATGTCACCTACCTATTTTATAAACACTAACCAGAGCCCGTGGATCTCCACGGGTAACACGCTAGTATACATTAAATGGGGTTTGCAATGTAAAATTTAAATGGCCACAAAATCTGTAATCTGGATCAAACTTTGTCAGTCGATAAAGGATACCATCCTACATAATGCTTTCAAATATGAAAGACATTTGATCTTTCTTAAGAGTTGTGAATTTTTTTTTTTAATTTGTTCAGTGTTAAAGATAGGGATTTTTCCTGACTTTGACCTATGATGTTGAAAATTGAATCAGTTTTTGCCTATCAAGATGGAATCTTCAGTAAAAAGTTCATAATGATATATAAAAAAATTGTGGGCTCCATGCTGTTCACAAACAGGCAAACAAACGGAGGTGAAAACATAACCTCCTCCAGCTTCGTTGGTGAAGGTAAATATGTGTAGCATATTGTTTTCCACCTGATCATTCATGCTTTATGCCCTGAACATTATTCCACATCTGAGGAACCGCTTATTATTTGTTCTTAATTTTAGTAAAGGATTCTTTGTCATTTTAACTTTTTACGTGAAAGAACGGAATTAAGTACTCAGGTCTTGACAGTAATAATGATCATAATTAATAATACATAGCAGACAGAACACAAACAATAATAAAAAAAAATTCCCCTGAAAATGTCCAGAAGTACTTATTGTAACATTTGAGCTCAGTGAGTTGCCCTCTTGCTGTGATCATATTCTCACCTGAAATTACTCCAGTCATTGCTTGTTACATAGCATGTTGTAGGACATAATTGCCTTTTTAATGCTGCAATAATTTTGCTGTCTTCTTACTTTTTGTAGAACCAGTTATTCTACATTCCGGGATGGAACATGTGCCTGAGTGCACGTCACGAGCATCCCTCTCTGGCTCCCTGCAGCCCCTCAGACAGGTACCAGCTGTGGTTCTTTGTCTGAGCACATGCTCGTGCACATTTAGGACATCAGCATGCTGGACTGCATGCGTGGGGTTGTTTTGGTTTTTATATAAGTGACCACTTTGAGTTTTTATTTATTTTTATATTTGGAAGTGCTGCTGCTGCAAAGTTTGGACTTTGGAGGAAAACACTGTGTGCTTCTGCTGGAAGGAAGCATTGAAACGATGCTCCCAGTCGCACTGAACTCAGACACGTGGAACAATAAGACACGCTGTGTGTTGTCAAGTACCTCTGATGTGTTTGTGATGTTTTCTGGACACACAGCCCACACGTGCAGTATTAATACTACAAAGCCAGTAGAGGATAGTTACTGTAGAGACTTTGAGGAATCACAGAAAACAGACATCATGTAGATAAGAAAGGAAAAAAACCCATCACTCCTTCAATGGAAATGCCCTGTTTCCTAATTTTATTTTTATTTTTTTTATACATATAATTTTTACTGTCCAGTGCCTTGTTTGGAACAAGTGATGATGAGTTAAGAGGAAGAGGAGTCTTATTTAATTGAATTACAGCCTGTTTTTGTCCTCTATGGCTGATGCTGTGGGTCATTTTCTGAAATTATGTGTAAATCTGCACACATTTAAAAATGCATGTGTATGTCTACTTGAGGGAGAACAGATTGTTTTGCAGTAACAGCTAATATTGCTAAATGAGCTGTTTCCAAAATCCCATCTAGAAATAGACACAAAAAGTACAGAAAAAACAACGGTGATTTATTAGAATTTTTAAGAAAGGAAAAACAGCCCAGTGTCTTGTTTTTTTTGGGGGGGGGGGGGTCCATAAATGGAAATGGATAATTCCTCATCAGAATGTTGCAAGATTGCTGGAGAAGCCCATGTGACTATTACATAGGACCCCATCATCAGCTTGGTACAAAGCAGTGCGCAGCGCAATAGTGAAACCGCACTCTGCATATACTGTAGGCACACAACAAAATTAAATTGAAAACAGCAAATAAGTGTCAATTCTTTGAAATAATACAAAACCTCACTTGTTTTTTCTTCACCGCAGGGAGCTTTGGTGGCTGGTAGCCACTCACACGCTTTGAATGGTTACATACTGGTTCATTAACTTGCCAGAAAATCTCTTTGTTACGTCGTCTAAATAGTACTGCCCCAGATTCCAGCACTCCCCATCTCTAAGGCTGTGTGACATTGTGCTCAAAATACACCCAGGACTAGTTAAGTGATGAAATACAACCACTTTGCCATTTACATGGCACCTAATCTGTACGCAAAGTGTTCTTGGACACGCCTTAAATGCTATGCACTCTAACCGTGCAACATAGATCATCAAAATGTGTTCTGGTGAGATGTGCTTCATGAGTCACCTGAAATCACCTGAGTAAAGTCAAATATTTGTAGGACACCAACGAACATGGTGGGCCATCTGAGGGAATTCACAGGCAGGGCGTCTTTCCTTGTAAAATTTTAGATTTTTTTTTTTTTTTATTCATTATTATCCTAAAAATTAATGCCCATTTGCAAAAAGAATGGGGGGGGGGCAAAATACACCTACATTAATGCTAAATGTCCACCAGTTGGAGATATTGCTCCATTTCAAGAACCTTGAGTATAGGCTGTTGTGAGACACTACAACCAACCTGTTACTTATAGTAGTAGATGTGAGCATTCCTTGTAAAATTTTAATTGTTTTTTTTTTAATTCATTATTATCCTAAAATTAATGCCCATTTGCAAAAAGAATGGGGGGAGGGCGGGGGACGAATGGACTTCTCTGGTTTTAGGGTTAGGGTTAATTGAATGGGCAAGTGTGTCCAAATGTTTGACGGTAGTATATGTATAATATACTTGACCTCTTAGCAAAATACTGTTGCACCTGCATTAATGGCAAATGTCCACCAGTTGGAGATATTGCTCCATTTCAAGAATCTTGAGTACATGCTGTTGTGGGACACTACAACCAACATGTTGCTTATAGTAGTAGATGTGATTTACTAACTTTTTAGTAACTTTTTTCCTTTCCTTCACTTTAAACACAGAGCAGAAGTACAGAGGTTAGATTAAGTGGTGGTGCTGTGTGTTACAGCTTCCACCACACAAACTGGTAACCACCCAAGCAGGCAGCTGATCCATCCCCACCTCCAGAAAGGAACCATCTGTCTGCCGCTGGAGATTTCGTTTCTCATTCTAACATGAAATCTGTTGGCTGTCAAGTATACAAACAGAATCCGACTAATCTGGCAAATAGTCTAAGAATTCCTGTGTGTCAGAGAGGTTTGTGTTTTGACGTAAGGACGTTTCATTACCTGCGCTGTGATGAATGTGTGCATTTTGGTTTTTGCTACCTGTGGCTGGACATAGACTGTCATTAACTGTTACGTAATTGCTCAAACGGTCATCTTACTTATTAATGAATGTTGCACTTGGGATCAGACTTGAAGATCAAAGGTTAATTTCAGATCACTGACATGAGATGGTGTGACTGTTGCATTTCTAAGAAATAAGTACTTTAAAAAAATATTTACATTTTGCTCACTCTGTGTGCAGTGTTTGGTTATCGGATAATCTTACAGATTATTTTTTTCTTTTTTTCTGATGCTGCTTTAAAGTTAGAAATTTTATTTCCATTTGATTATTTATTTATTGCATTCTGCATTGCTATAAGAACTTTTCTCGTACAGTTTCATTTTATCCTGAAGGCCAAATCCATATTCATATGACCTATAGTGATAGTCTTCAGAGTTCAAGATCAGGAATAGTTTTTGCAAATTATTCTTGTTTTTAAAGATAACTTATTCATTATGCTCAGACTGTGCTGTACTCCAGTTCCTTCACATTTACTCAAACTGATTTGACTTGAAAGGCATAGATTTGCTAAATTTATAATGATCCCAATCATCAGATTATTCATGTGCAGCTCAAAAGTGCTCAGTTAATTTTTGTTTTAAACGTGCATAAAATGGTTTGAGTGATGTGTAAATCGCAAATCTTTAAAATGCATTGTTTTACATGTATGATTTCAATTTTTATGCTTTTTCTTATTGTCAAAATGTTAATTTAAGGGAAATTAAAAGGATTTTAGTTTTATTGAAATTACCAGGAGTGCCTGAATATTAAGTTGTGTCATACTGTTGTACTTTGTGTCCATATGAGATCCACAGTGTTGGAAACCCACCGCAGAGGGATTTGGTCCGATTCATTTTGAGCTCCAATAATTTTTTTTTTCTTTTTCTATTTTGTCCTCCTCCATGCCAGCAAGAATGACTTTGTGCCATTTCCCGCTGTACTCTGCAGAGGGCGCTTTGCACAAACTAATCCTGTTCTGCTGCACACAAGAATGCTGCATCACGACACTAAGATCAAGAGCAATTTTAATTAATGGTTAAAAATGAAACGACTCAAAATGAATTTAGCTCTGTCTACATTTAGAAACCAGACAAAATTTTTCTACAGTTTTTGTGCAAAACGTGTGCATTTCACAGAATATGAAAAAGATTTTAAACCAAATCAGGCACATGAAGCTTTACAACTCACAACCAGCGTGAAACAAATGACAATTTTTTTTAAGATAGTGAAGCAATACAGACTGATTTAAGCAAAGCACAATAAATACACATTTCAATATAGCATTCAGAATAAATACTGCAAATAAAAGCCTCCTTGTAGTATAAGCTTTGGCACCATTGTCCCGTCATAAATGCCGTAGTGAAGCCCCTGATTGGCCAAAATCGGTCTGGTCTCGTAACACTGAGAGGTCACAGCGACCCAGCCACCTTTAAATTTTAATGATGGCATGATATTTCTGATATTTGTAAACCTGGGAGAAGGACAGAAAGTCTCAGTCATGCAGGAGCCAAAAATAAAAGTAATATATTACAGGAATAAATATTTCAATAAATTATTGCCTTCACCCAATTTTTGAGCTTTTAAATTTGGTGTTATTTCCACTTGTTATTTTTTGCATGGGAGGGGGGTCTAAATCAAATTTGTTACTGTCCAGCCATTTTCAAATGTTTAAAGTCATTTCATGTCGTAATCAGGTTTGTAATATGCTTTGATTGTCAAGCTTGAACGCTTTTCTTCCCCTCCATAAATGAAGACTAAACCTGTGGTCATACGGTACTGTGCAATAGTTTTAGGCAAATTGGAATCATCCGAAGCTTTGAACGGCTTTCCTTTTTTTCTTCTTTTGGCTGCTGCTTAGAATCACAGCAAATTTATACTACACATTTAGGCCTTTTCATACCAGATGTCCTACCCAACACAACTCCAGACTTGCATGGAGACAAGGGGCGTAGGTGGCCTTGTACCAGGGACCTTCTTATTGCTCCTAAAACGTTTTAATCTGATTTTTTTTATTATTATTATTATCTGGCCTGCAATTTTTCTTTCTTTTGAAAATGTTTGCAACTTCATGATTAACTTAAAGATCAATGAAATGAAATGTCACATTTGGCTTTTGTGAAATTGGTAATGTTTGACCATTTCAAATGATTTTTTTGTTAACCCACCAATGAAGAAAGGTGGGGGGTGTGAATTAAATACAATTTTCAACAAATGTTTGTTGTATCTAAAACTTTTCCACAGCTGTTTTTTCTTTCTTTTTTGTTTGTGTTTCTCATGCAGGTTTTCATTTCCTCATTAAAAAGCGTAAAACTGAGCAACCTGCGCTGTGCAAAATGACCTAAAATATAGCAGGTAAAGCTGTTAAATATCTTTTTATACATAGGTAAAATGAGTGAGCATTCTACATGTTTAAACTGCACAATTTCTTTATGTTGTCTTTATAAGGACATAATTTTATAAGAAAATCTCATTGTATTTAGTCATTTCTGCAGTCAAGTCATTGAGTGCCTGTTACCAGCTGTCATGTTGTCGGGTTTTGTTTTTTGTAACTCTGTAGTTTGTCATTCAATATTTTTTTATGAAATAATTGGACATTTCAAATTTTATATTTGTTTACTCACTAATGACAGGAAAATAAGTCAAATAAAATGTAATTTTCATTAAAATGATACCTAAACATTTGCACAGCGCCGTATTTTTCAAACTAACAGTACTGCAAAATACAATATTTAAGCACCCTGCCAGTCTGTCAAGAGCATTTTCAAGCCATTTTGCTGAGCCTTAAGTGTTCAATAATGCTCAAACTATTGCACTTCAATAGAACAAAGTGACATCATTACTGCATCCACAGAAATGTTGTACTTATTAGACAATATACTGTATTATATTGTAGCTTAATACTGCATTCAGAAGGGGAAATGCTGTCACTGCAGAATTAATGTAATACTGATATGCTTTAACTCTAACATTCTCTGCTTAATGTCACAAGTTCATTTCAAATTAAATCCAACAAGCCAATTCATGTTAATTGCATCATTTTGTTTCATTGACTGAGATACTTTTTTTTGGAGATATGTCAAAGTGCTACTATTATTAATATTCCTGTGTTAATGAAACACTCGAGATTAAATCCTCACTTGTGTGAAAAACAACCACACCAAGGCTGCTATTATTCTGCTACTCCGATGCCAAAGTGCAAAACTGATTTCCAACATGTCTATGTTATGCCACCCATGTTTGAGTCCAAACCTACAAATTACAACTTTCATGCTTTTCAAAACCAAGGAAAAGCATATTAGTGACAGAGAGAAGTGTATATCACGTATACAACACATTTTTCAATACAAAACAATGTTTTTTTTTTTTAACTAAATGTCAGAGATTCCTAACAGCATGCTTATCAAAACATTTACAATATATAATATGCACATAATTCTTAAATGATAACCTGATAATAAATCTTTTTGCACATTTGACACATACAGCAGATATGGAAAAGTTCCATCTACAGTACAATATCTGCATGAAACTAGAATTTTACATGTGAAATTACACGATACATTGCACAGCATGTTTTTTTTTTTTAATGTTCATGAACTTTTATTTTGCAGTTTAGCGTACTGTAGTGGAGGAACCTCCAGAGTGACATTTCCATATGAACCCATGTTTTAATGGTACAGATGAAAATGTACTATAGTTATATAAATTGTGTTTAGATTTAAGGTCAGTCTATTAATTAATTTTCCAGTGTTAATGGAAAAGGCCATGAATTATTTGTTCCCTTCAGTGATTACTTTTCTGATACTGCTATTTACAGTGGATGTTGTTACATTGATGTGGTGCATCTGACTACTGACTGGCTATAATTTATGAAAATTCAAACTAGTGTTAGCATTAGCATATGCAGTTGTGCTAATCACCACTGATGTTAGCCATTAGTGCTAATCATGATTAAGGTGTGTTGTGTTCATGTAGGTTTGTGTTTCCTTGTATTGGTCTTCATGGTAAAGCAAATATGCACTATTGCGCATTTGTCGTTCTGCTGCTGTGAGCAGAGTCCCTGTCCTCCAATCACTGGCTGTGCTTACAAACGTTATCATCACATGCTCAAAGTTAAACAGCTGTGAACGTTCCACATGTTGCATATTGCAACTACTAACTGGCTATAATTTAAGAAAATTCAAACTAGTGCTAGCGTTAGCATATGCAGTCCTGCTAATTATCACTGATGTTAGCCATTAGTGCTAACCACGATTAAGATGTGTTGTGTTTACCACCCCAGAAATGTCTGTGGTGCTATAATTGCATCTGCTTCGCAACCATTGCTCAAATACGTGACATTATTAGCTCAGTGTCAGCTGCACTTATTTTGGATATCAGACTATTTTCATAACAAATGAACAAGCTGCATTTGAAATGTTTCACCACATAGGTTTGTGTTTTCTTGTATTGGTCTTGATGGGGAAAATAATATGCACTATTGCACACTTTTATTAGCATTAGCCGTTCTGCTGTTGTGAGAGGAGTCACTGTCCTCCACTTATTGGCTGTGCTTACAAACACCATCATCACATGCTCAAAGTTAAATAGCTTTGAACATTCTACATGTTGCATAATTTCTCCCTGATGCGCGTCATATTCTTCCGCAAAAAGTACCGCAACACACCACCACCAGAACACTAACAGATAAAACACAGAAAATCTATTTTCAGCACAGTAATGGTAAAACAGCTTTGTTGTCAACCGTAATTACCACCAATGTGGTTAATGTGATGCGCATGCTAACTGCTAATATCTGACTGCTTATGCTAACTGCTCTACATTCATGCTACCCAGAGTTAGTATTTTCTTTAATATGGCAAATAAGTGGTCTAGCATGCCACATCAGTATAACAATATCCATTATAAATGACAGTAACATCCACAATTAGAAATCTGGTATTTCCCAAAAATCGGTCATCACTGCCCGATAAAGTGCCACTAGGTTGGGCTTTTTTCTCAAATAAAGACAATTTGATCAAAGAACACTTCAAAAGGCGCTGCCTATTAAATGGCCGTAACTTCAGGGCAATGGTCTGATAAAGGGAGGCTCGTACTTGTGTTGGCTTCTAATGGCACGTCATGGGAACGTCCAGTAACACCAGACTCCGGCTGTTCTACCACACAAGAGTTGTAGGAACCCTGGGTGTTATTATTAAGGTAGTTTTGGAGTTGTGTCTCTGACTCAGGCTGATCCACAAATCTTACTTTGGACAGTACCGTCTTCTCGTGATCTGGGATGTAGCAAGCCAGATTATTTGTTGGTGAACCATCGGTCAGAGAGAAATGACTCGGAGTGTACTGTTCCTCAGCCTGGTTAGTGTAGTCCGTGTACTGCTCAGCGGTCATGTTAAATGGTCCATGGGAGGCGCTGATTGGATCTTGGAATGCTAAGGCATCTCCGTAGGCTTCTCTGGGCTGGCTGGTTGGGGGGCCATTGCTCGAGACACTATTAGAGTTCCCGAGCTGATAGTAGTCAGCAGAGGAATGGTTAATTATATAAGCGTTTCCGTTCATGTGGCTATCGTGTGTGGTGGCGCTGTCATTGTAGCACAGCACAGAGGATAAAGGCACCACCTCAGTGTGCGACACGGGCGTGGTTCGCATTCCTTCATCAAAGTCCTCCAACTTCTCCTCCTCATCCTCAGATTCGCTGTTGGCTAAACTTTGGGTGCTGGTGTCAGACAGTCCACTGCATACACTGCTGCTATCCTCTTCATCTTCATCATCCTCTTCATTTTCTTCCTCCTCATCTTCGTCATCTTCCTCATCGTCTAGCGGCTCCTCCAGCTCGTCGGAGGTCTGCAGGTGTATGGCGGCGCTCTGTGGGACGGTGTCTGACAGAGAGTACTCCAATCTGTGCTGAGACTGGATGAGAGGGTCGCTGGCCTCACCATGGTAACCGTTGGTGGCGGGAGCATGCTGCTGCTCACGACTCTTCTCCAGTTCCAGCTTCATGATCGTGTGCAAGAAATGGGTCCGAACCCGGATGGGATTAAACTCCACCCTCCCAGTAGAGTTGCTGCAGCCCTCCTTTGTGCAGCCACATGGAAATGACATCCGGTCCACCTACAGAAAACAACACTGTAACTTAAAAGATGGATCATTTCAATTTAAAATGTCCATACGTTCAGCTTGATATCAGTACATGAATTACATTTTTTTGTTAAATTAAGTGCATGCACACAGCTAACAAGAAAACAACCACAATTACAGAGAAGTGACAAATGTGGCTTTTATTCAGCCGTTTGTAGACTTTCAGCTGCTCAGTTAAGACTTTTTTTTGTAAGATCCAAGTGCCTTCTTTTGGACTTGTTTTGTGGAAATCTGGCAACACTGTCAACTGCCATTAAACTGTAAAAGAAAATAAGTAGGTGTCTTCTAGATTCACAAAAGCTTCCTGAAATCTCTGTAATTGCCTCCATCAAGGATGTTACGTTTTCATTGTCTTTTAGTCAATGGAATATATATTAAAAAAAAAGGGATTTTAAAATCATTTTGTGTGAGAGAGCCCAGTTGGCTCAAGGTAGAGCTGTTTAATACAAATCTGAATTAAGCAAGGATCTTGTCTTTGATCAATGATCCCAATTCTGCTCATCTGGATCCTGTCTGATTTTTTTTTTTTTTTTTTGTTCTTTCATTCCTTTAGTCCTGTATTCAAGGTTGTCATAATCCACCCATTCATAGAGATTCCTTTTAACCTGTAATCAGGATTGTGGATTAGTTCTGACCATTGATCTAATCCACATTAAGAAATCATGATGAAGGGATGGTCCTGATGGCTGAACTTTGTTCTAGACCACCATCTTTGATCTTGCTAGTGGTTGCCAAACCTCAGCAAGGAGGTTATGTTGCCATTCATGTTTGTCTTACTTTGAAAGAAATATTGAGGAAGGGGTGGATTTTAAGTGCTGTTCCCTTTTTCAGCATTGTGAATTGGTTCTGCTGTGAGGCTCACCTGTTAGAATCTACCCCTTCATCCTGATTTTTTTTTTTTTTAAACCCTGTAATCAGGATCACATTAATCAAAATAAGAGAAACATTTACGAAATCATAACCTCCTTGTTAAGATTTGGCGCTTGTCATGGTGTTTACCTGGCACTTGATCCCTGCTATGCTGCAGCTGCAGGTCTCCGGGTCACAGAATATTCTGCAGTCGCATCCACAGTCCTCTCTGGAAACCCGGATGGCGCGCAACTCGTGTTTCTCTTCCACATCAATCTTCTTCACCCCAGAGCAGCGAAGCAGCGCCCGACGCTTCTTTGTGGTGAGAGGCTGCAGGAAGAAATACTCATCGACTTCTGTGTTGTCCAGATCTATGTCGTTGTCAGAAATGTCCTCGGCTGTGAGTTTGTTGGCCTCTTCAGACTCCACTGTGCCGTTCTTTGTCAGCTGATGACGTAATCACATCCGACAGGTTCAGAAAGCAAGTGGAGAGTCAACAACAGTGATTAACTGCTTCAACAGACAGCCAATTCAGTTGAATGCATAATGCAATCTGCAAGGTCACCACTAGATGACACAATTCTACACACTGTAGCTTTAAATTCTAAAAGCAAAAAAATGGCTGGACCTCTGAAGACAAATTAGATGACCTTTCTATCATTTATGAACATGCAGGATTTGGTGGGGATCACAGTATTTAATCACACAGTGGACATTCTTTATTGCCAGTATTAAATTTTTGCCCTTATAAGAACTAGAGTGACATTGTTGTCCATTTGGCTGCTCCTGTTTGTTTGGGTTCGCCACAGCAGATTCAGCCACATTCGCATTGGTATTTGGCATAAGTCTTATGCCAGATGTCCTTCCTGATGCAACTCCAGTTTTACCTGGAGAAACACACAGCCCCTGGTGTTCCAAAGAGATCTCCCATCCAAGTATTAACCAGGGCCCACACTGCTTAGCTTCTGAGATCTGACGGGATCAGGCTCACACAGGGCAGATCAGCTGCAAGAACTAGACTGACATATCGACATTTATTTAACCTTGGTGAAGATATGGACTTCACTGAGGGCCAGTCAATTTTTTATCGCCTGGAACAGTCATGTCACTGGTTTGACAATTTGTTGCTACTGGATGTGAAAAGTAACAGGAAGTTTATTTTTTGTTTTTCTGTGGACAGAACAGAATATGATCTTCTGTTTTAACTACTCCAAAGTCGTAACTTTGTAATTTAGTTTATGTCTGGGGGAGGGGACATTTTCCAATGAAAAAAAACTTACTCGTACCCTGTTAACTGCAGTGAGTGAATAAACAGGTATCTAAACAAGTCCATCCCCTGTAGTTTAATACCATCAAAAACCTAACTTTCCAAATGTAAAGGTCATACGATGGGGAGCTGCTATACTCGCACTGAGGTCAGTTGATGTTTGAGCTTTCCCCAGATTCTGTGATGCAAATCCATTGGAGGTTACAGCTGGGTGGACTGGGACAATACAGATGGACTGTCTCAAAGCCACAAACAGGTTGTGTGACAAGGAATCAAGCACAGGTCTACACACTGATAGCCCAACTCCTTATCCCACTGAGCTACCTGCTCCACGACGACAAGGATATGAACAGATAAGTATTTAGTTAATGTTGATGGGCCACATCAATACAAAAGGCAAGTTTTTGATGTGACGTCTGCTGCCTGCTGCACACTGCCACCTCCTGGACATGTCTGGGAGTGTTGCAAGGAAAAATCTTGTGTGTTGTTAAAACTACCTGCAGCTTGAAATGAGTTCTTTAGTTTTTACCCGAGGCCAAAATATGGCCATCGGGTATTGCAAAGACTTCGAGTCCGTCTGTTTGTCTGTCCGTTTATCCGCCTGTCTGTGCTCAGCATAACTCCAGTCCTATTACTGCCAGGGTCTTCAAATTCCCAGGGAGTATTCTTGGGACACAGACCTTGGACAAGTTCAAAGATGGTTAACCTTGACCTATTTCAAGTGGTCAAAATATCACATTCTGTTTCCTAATTTTATGCTCATACGGTCGACGGTGTTTTAACATTGTGCTATATTTTCATTTCCAAAGCTGCAGTCGAACACCTGGTGATCTGTGTTTATGTATTATACACCCCCTTTAACCATGTTGACAGCCGAATAAATGGATAAATAAGCAAAGACGGAAAACAATTATTAGACACACTTGGCAAAAAGTCATCTTTTGGTGGGATCAGTCTTGGCATAAACACCTGTTACATTTTGGGGTGAATGGACAAAGGAGCAAAACTAAAATTTTTACAGACTTTGCACTGTAAGAAGGGGTGTTTTGGCCACTGGCAGGGGTATATGCACTCTCAGCGGTACATGCACATCCTGACATGCAGTTACCTTGAGTTTGATGGAGTTCAGCTTCTCCTCCTTCAGGTGGTCTCTGAGCATGTCTCTGTGGATCCTCTCCTGTTCCAGTGCAAATTCTCTGAGGGAGTACTGCCTGACCCAGCTGTGCCTCTGGGACATGCCCAGCGTGCTGCCACCCTGGCTGGGCACACTGGTGAAGCCTTGCCTCCGGCTGAAGTAGTAAACGGTCACGTTCTCAAAGTGCACCTTCCTCGTGCGCCGGCGTTTCTCCCTCTTCAGGATCGAGTTGGCTGCAAAGGAGAAATGGAACAAAGCAAGGTTAAAGCTACAGTGTGTAGGGTGTTTATTCACAGAAATGGAACGTAGCATTCATAAGAATTCATTCTTTACTGTATAATTTACTTGCAACAGTGAATCAGAGCATGGGTTTCCTATATACTGTCTACTGGTTTCTAGTGAAGGCTCACAAGTTTGCAGATTCTCATTTATGGGAAATGGCGGATCAAACATGAAAATTTGACTGGCAAGTGCAGAATGCAGTCTGCAAGATCACCATTAGATGGCACCAAATCTGACACTGTAATTTTAACACTTAAGAATCTGAAATGAGAAAATAAGCACATTTTTTAAATTATTCATTCATTTTTACGTGTTCTTTGACAATGCAACAAAGCCATTTACTGCTATGTAAAGCCTAAAGTGGCATTTCTATGAGGGGGAAAATAAATGGAACATTAATTTGCTGGAAGAATATTTCTCAAATCTCTATTTCCAGAGAGCTTTCATATCCTGAACTGAGCACAGCCTTGCTGGGGAAATATTCCATCCCATCTCTGTGCTTGTGCTCGTCTTCAGTCTGTCTTTATTAAGGAAAGCTCTGCTAAAGGGAGAGGCAGCGAGAAGGCCAACGCTGGAGCATAAATAATCCCCTGGCCTGGAGTGCTGGTTCCCATACGCAGCGATTCCAGCATCCACCCCAAATCAGAGAGAGAGAGGACCAACGCAGTCAGAACCATCTGGATCCACCACCTCGCCCTGCACCAGGGACTGTGTGTGTGTGTCCTCCTGTAGCGCTGAGCCTGAAATGTAAAGCTGCTATCAGCTCCAGCTCTGTCATTTCTACACATCTGACAAAGAAAAGCATCTCAGTGGTATTTCCTCTCTGAGCAAATGTTCCTTTACATCTTAAAGTCTCTTTGTTTTTGGAGATATTACAGATTTTCCCCCTCCACTGCATAACATAAATGACTGTAAATCCACTCAGGAATTTCATTCCCCCCCAGTATTCTACAACATTCTTATGTACACATCACAGTGCACATTTCCTTGAGGCAGAGCGCCACCTGCAGGGATGCAACACTTAACACAGACCAACAACATACATCATCATTAAAAACACTGATGGCATTGAGCTCAGCCCGAAGGAAACATTTTCACTTGTGTGTCAAGTAATATGAGCAAACACCATTCACAAAAAAAAAAAGGTTGTGGGTGTAGCCTGGATTAAGAAAATTAATATTTGGGGAGAAGCTGCAAAATGTGACCTTTTTTATGCAAAAATATAAATGGATTTCAATGAAATTTGGTGATGAGGTTGGCGTTCTGTCAAAGTCTAGTTTTTACATCTGGCCTGCACAGACTTAATAGTTTGCCACTGGGGGCAGTGTTTCACACATAGCACCAGACTGCATGTCATAGAAGAAGTCAGCACAGAGGTTTGCAGCCTGTTAGTGTAACATAGCATCTTTTCTCCTGGGGGCATATAACAGAAAGGATATCTGGATTTTCTGTGAGCTTGATGTTTGACGTAAACATCAAACTCCTATATTTTCTACGTTGTTCTGTTGTCATTTCAGTCCATGGTGCAGCATAGTTAGGGGTTGCACAGACTAGTCAACCTTGTTTAAATTTGGAGTCGACTAGTCGATGATCACATGAAGACGCGAGGGTCCGCAGCATTGGGAGTGACAATCCTGGGATATTTCCAAAATCCACAACTGTGAATGGTAGAAGTGCAAATTGGAAAAAAAGGTGAATTACACACACACACACACACACTCACGACAGGCTGGGTTTTACATGTTTAATTTTCCTATTTTCTCTATGTTCTTAAATGGAATTAAAATATATAAGTACTGTTGCTGCTGACGTGGGGCCTGTTGTTGTGTCTACCTGTTTCTGTCACAGATATGTTTATTTATTTGTGGATACAGATTTTGAAGCGTTCCCTTTTCCTCTGCTATTATTAATGATGCTATCAGTGGTTGGTCAACCCTGATTCAACGTTCATGACATAAATGTTGACTTACAGCAACCCCTAACGTGGAATGACACAGTGCTACGAGCGTGCAGGGATACATGGCGGCATGTCAAAATGCCTCTGCTTTACTTAATTACCCTGCAGCAGTGTGGGAGTTTAAAAAATGTGGCCTTAAGAGATTATTAGAATTTAAGGCAGATGATCAACTATGATTTTAAAGTACTTTTAGAATGTCTCCCATTGATTTCAATGTTTTTTGTACCTTGTCAGGTTATTTCTGTGCAGGCTCTCAGTTGTCCAGGTGGTTTCCATAGTAGAGAAGCTTGAATCTTTGACTGGACTGGGTTGCTTGACATGAGGACGTTTCGCTTCAAATCACAGAAGCTTCCTCAGCTAAAATTCTTGCTCTGGTAGTCTGACTTCTGTCTTGACTCTTGTAGAGAAGAATAAACCAGAAGCCAACAAAAGCTGGAGTTTTTTTAACCTAACCAGACCCCACCTACCGAGAGGCTGACTGCTATAGGCTAGTGACTAAACCAGGGGTGGGCAATCATGTGCCATGAAGGGCCGAAGCACTGCAGGTTTTCCTTGCTACCAATCACCTCAGCAGGTGATTTCATTAATGTTCAGGTGTCTCAGCAGGTGATTTCATTGATAACCAGGTGTTTATGTTCAAGGGAGAGGCTCATCAGCAACCCACCTGCTGAGGTGATTGGTTGCAAGGAAAACCTGCAGTGTCTCGGCCCTCGTTGCCCACCCCTGGACTAAACAATAGCTCTAATTAGCACCTACTGTGCTCTAGTTAGCACTCTCCTAATGACAGGATGGAAGCCTCCCCTGATGGCTCCCTTGACGACTCTCCTGATGACATGAATGACTCATTACCATGAACAAAAGACTGAAACTGCTTTGACCTGAGTACCACATTGTAAACAGGGGACAAATCGTGTCTGAGACCCGCTCCGCGGTTAAGGCTGGGTTAAAGAAGATTTAAGATTTTAACTTCCTTGTCCTCAAACGTGTGGTTAGTGTCTTTCAGGTGGAGATGAACTGCAGACTGAGGTCCACTGGCGACCTCTCTGCGGTGCTGGTATAGCCTCTTGTGTAAAAGTTGCTTCGTCTCACCTATATAGTGTTCATTACAGTTTTCCTGACATATGATATGATACACTACATTGCTCTGTTTGTAACTAGGGATCCTGTCCTTAGGGTGAACTAATTTCTGTCTCAAGGTGTTGACTGCTTTAAAATAAACTGGGATTTTGTGCTGTCTGAAGATCCTCTGTAGTTTTTTCCCCTACTCCTGCTAAATAAGGGAGAGACACTCCTCTTCTTCTTGTCTCTGTCTCCTGTCTATCTGGTCTCTTTGTTTTCTGGGACTTCTGCACTTTGTCCAGGGACCAACGTGGGTACCCACATACTGAGGGCTTTCCGTACAAGTTGTTGCTCTTTAGCCCTTCCCTCTGCAGTTGTGGGCACCTGTAGGGCTCTGTGTTGAAGAGTCCTGATCACCCCGAGCTTGTGTTCAAGGGGGTGGTTTGAGCCAAAGAGCAGATATTGGTCAGTGTGAGTGGGTTTTCTGTAAACCTCTGTCTGGAGCTGCCTGTTCTCTCCAGTCGTAACATCACAGTCCAAGAAGGCTAAATGGTTGTTTCTGGCATCCTCACGTGTGAACTTGATATTGGAGTCCACCGAATTGATGTGTTCTGTAAAGTCCTCGACCTCCTGTTGCTTGATTTTAACCCATGTGTCATCGACATATCTGAACCAGTAACTGGGAGAGATGCCCGTGAACGACGTCAAGGCTGTCTTCTCCACTCGCTCCATGTACAGATTGGCCACAATGGGGGATACCGGAGACCCCATCGCACAACCATGGATCTGCCTGTAGTAATTCCCCCTAAACAGGAAATACGTGGTGTTAAGACAGATCTCCAAGAGTTGGCAGATGTGGTCTGGTGTGAGTTTGGTCCTTTCAGGTAGAGACACATCTTCCAGCAGTCTCTGCCTCACAGCTGAGATGGCCTCAGCGGTGGGGATGCAGGTGAACAACGAAGTCACATCAAATGACACCATAGTTTCATCTGCCTCCAGCTGCAGGTCCTTGATTTTGTTGATTTGATTTTAGATAAAGAAGCAAGATTCAAGCTTCTCTACTTTGTCAGGTTATTGATAGTAATGAAGATAAAAGCTGGCCGAAACTGTTCCTTCGATATTAGATATGATGATGTTAAACTGCCTTGTTTAAATGTGTTTTTTATGTGGGTGACTTCAGGCCACAAGCTTCTTTTTGGTGTCATACTAACATCATCTTATAACTGCACCATTAGGTGTTGCTACAGTAGCTCATTGTAAGTCTGACATCCTAGTGGTCAAATAATTTGAAGCACAATATATATTGTGCTTCAAATATATATATATATATATATATATTGTGCTTCAAATATATATATATATATATATATATATATATATATATATATATATATATATATATATATGGAACAACTCCAAATCAACAAACAGCGAGTTTAAAGAACTTTTGTAGATTTTTTTCTATTGTATGTCTGGCTCATACAATTTTATTGTATATGTTTAGTAAATACTACTTATGAATATTTAATTAAAGATTAATATATATTTTTATCTAAACACCACCTTTGTTTGACCTCTTTTTTCTTTTTTTTTTGGTCAAATTTGGTATTGAAAATTGTGTAATTTCACTGGTATTGGTATTGACTGCTAATCTTTTGGTATTGTGACAATCTCACCCCAGTTCAATTCCTGGACTGGGTGCTGCATGCCTCGGTCTGTGTTTTTCACCGTTTCCTGTCAGTCTTTCACAGTAACTACAAAATAAAGACCATAAACATTTTAAACATGATAGGTGGTTTGTGCATTGGCAGCTGTGTGCACTGTAAGTGCACTCCCACTTATTTTTGAATACTTGTGGTGACAACAGTACAATTTTGCCACACTGCGCTGTGCACACATGCAGTGTGAGTCATTCCTTGGCAGCAAGTATGTGAATGTTTTCACCCAGATATAAATTCCTCACAGGATTACTAAAGTGCATCAACATTATCTGATCTGCAGCACTCTGTCACTTTCAGGTTGCGCCTCCTCAGTCGTGACCTCAGTGTCCTTTTGAACCCGCAATGCAGACATTTCTTTTGTACTGTCTGTGATGAAGATGCCATTCCTTTTACAGGAAGTAGGCTCAAGCCCACAAATGAATATGAACCCCCTCTTTTGGGATTCAACCATTAACACATTTCAACATCACAAATCAAAACTCCTGAAAAGGCTGACTCAGATTTTCCTTGTCAACCATGATTGTTCTTTTCCAGACCAGCATTACACGTGCAAACCAGAACGGTTTTGTTTTTTCCTTTGCAATCTGGAAACTTCTGGAAGGGATCTGAGTGCTTCCGGTGTTGGACCTATGGTCTCCTGGTGTCTCAACTGCAGAGCAACCTTGCAAATTATTTTTATCTTAAATGGTTTTGGGTTAATTAGGATTAGGATAATGGTTAGAGTTAAATTTTTGTGAAATACATAAAAATGATGCAAATTTAAACTATTCTTCCGCTTCCAGACCGTGGCTTTGCGCACATCGTGGGGGGGTGCATGGAAGCAGAATTCCCGACTGGATTCGGGAATAGTTTAACTTATTAGGTGTTGTCACGCTACCTATGTCACATTCTTCATTGCTCTGATTGGTTGTATATCTATCCAATAGCGTCCAAAGGCAGTTTTGTCTGCATCCAATCATACTGACCCCTAGAACTAAGACATGAATTGCAAGGTACCAGACTAAAACTCCAGCTGAGAATTAGTCTGACGGTGCCAGGCTATGGAACATCAGCACCGAATATCTGCAACATTTAATTCATTTTTACGATTTTATCAGCAGGCTTCAGCCTAAATTATTTGCATTTGCTGTTGTGTTATTGTTTTATCAAGAAACACTGACAGAGTCCAGAAAACTGTACTGTATTTATCTTTGTTTGTTACCTCTCGTGAGGAAATCACCTTCATGGTTTGATTTGCCTTTAAGGGGGATAATGCAGAAGGCTTCAAGCTGATGTTCATAAAATTCAGTGAAAAATCTGATGTCATGTCTGGAAAGAAGGAAAAACCTGCCTGAATGAGTGGAGAAACACAACAAATGGGTTGTCATTGTTAAGCAGCAGAATTTTGAGGCCATTAGCGAGGCTCTGCAAATGCTTTCTTGTTGAAACTAATACACAAATATGAATGATTACTGATGCTAAACATTCACATTGAAAGAGTCTAAATGGTAGCGATTAGGCTGTGAGGGCTGCAGACACACAAACAGCTGAGAATCCATCAGCTCCTGATCTGGCAGTGACTGAACGCTGCCGCTGTTCCTCATGAGTGCGTCCCTTCTTTTTAACTACAGCGCCGGATTTTTCTCTCGCTTGTTGTCATCATCTTCTGCCAGCAGAGCTGCTGTCTTACATTGTACCTGCATTCTGCATTCACGCTGAAGACCAGAAAAAGCCTTGAGGACATTTTATGTTTCTTGACGTCAAACTTTCCCATCAGAGCAGCGACAGTGAGCGTTTGAGGGATGATGGGGGGTGTTGGGGAACTCACGGGTGAAGGATCCCGAGGCAGACGGGTTGACGCTGTCGCTGCTGTCCCCACTCTCACTACAGGAGGCCTCATCATCAGACTCTTGCAGCGAAGAGCATGGCGAGGAGGAGGCGTCTACCTCCTCAAACTTCCTCTTCAATATTCCACTCATGGCCCTCTGCACCTGCACCTGGAGAAAGGTGGCATGGGGGGGGGGATCACACATGATTTAATATCCAGTTTAAGGCTGTGGCAATCCTCAGTACAGTCAAATAGCTCTGAGAACCACACAACCTGTGTCTCTCCCCCCCAACACACACACACACACACACACACACACACACACACACACACACACACACACACACACACACACACACACACACACACACACACACACACACACACACACACACACATCACTTCTTGACACCATCCCAGCTCTCAGGCAATCCCTGGACAACCGATCACCTTGGCACAAAAGAGCCGGGTGGAAAGAGAAAGCTGCTAATTACATCCTACAGCTGCCTCACAAGAAGTTCATTCTGCTATGTTTGATTAAGAGGCGAGTGAGAAAAAAGAGACGGCTTGTCTGACAGTGTCTGGTCACGGTGCAACGCTGTACAGCTACAGATATATATATATAAAATAAAATGCAATGATTTGCAGCATGTAACACATAATTTCTAAGAAGTAGAAGTGTATGATTATTTATTTATGTATGTATGTGTATATATATATATATATGTGTGTGTGTGTGTGGGTGTATTTGTGTATATCTGTATGTTTATCATTTTCAGTTGAATAAATTTATGAAAAGGTATTAATTAAAAAGTAATCATAATAAATAGTTCAATAGGCTCCACCCCTGACCCTTAATTGGAGTAAGTGGACATAGAAAATGGATGGATAGTTGGATAATAATAATAATTCATTCACATTCATTTTCTAATCCGCAAATCACTAGAAAGTGAAGAAGTTTAAATCTTGTATTTCTACAATTTTATCAGGACATTTGGCATTTGTGAGGTTATCAAATGCTCAACAATGCCAATTAACATGTCATTAGACAGAAAAGTAATTATCTTTGTAAAGTATACTAACAGAATAGCAATGACCTTGTGGGTGATCTTGTTTCCGCTCCAAATAGGACATATTTCAGCCAATTACGGGCTCAAATACACACTTAAATACATAAACTGAGCCAATCAGTCATTAAATGAGAGAAGGGGGGACAATAGCAGTGGGTATTGTTAAAGTGCCAGATATCTAATGCTTATATAGTCATATTTATTATTAATAAAGGATTTTATCATATACCTATAAATGATATGCCAATATGATTGGATAAAACACTAAAGAATAAATAGCAATACACCCTTTTCGCGGACGGGTAATATTTTTCATACCACCCCAGTAATCAGCCAATCCAGACAGCGGAGCGGCGCCACGACGAAGAGGCGCGGTCAGAGGAACTGTGAAATACTGGTGAGTCAGTATTAATAATTTCTTATGTGTCCAACCTCGTAGGTTGATCGTTAAAATTAAATTTGTTAGTTCTAAAAGCCATCATAATTATTTATAGGAAAACATTGTATTTTTTTCAACTAAGGTTTGAAATTTGAGTGTTTACACAGGAGAGAAAAGTGAGAAGATGTTAATGCCTGTTTGAGAAAAGTGTATAAAGTGTGTAGTGAGGGGTTTTACAGCCTTAAAACATCTACAATAATGGTAAAAAATAACTGACTACTTTGCGGATTTTGCCTATCGCGGGTTATTTTTAGAACGTAACTCCCGCGATAAACGAGGGACCACTATATATGATAAAAGGATGTACTGTATATGATAAAACCATACACCCTGAGGCAGCCTCAGGGTGTATGGTTTTCTTCAGGGTGTATAAAGCCATATTCATTGGTGAACATCTTGATAACTGATAATGTTACATCTGAAATATTGAAATATACCGAACAAGCACAGCAAAAGAGAAGGAAAAGCTCAAGTTCACGTGTGTGTGTGTGTGTGTGTGTGTGTTTGTGTGTGTGTGTGTGTGGGGGGGGGGGTCCATATACTGTTTTATAATGTGTTACAAATGTGGTTAATATTCCAAGCATTGTAAAGCCAATATCCTGCAGCTTCTGTGTCAACACTGCCATAAATGAATGCTTAATACTATTGTATCATTTGGAACATGAGTTCTGCAGTTTGTATTATCCAGTTGTTCCTGAAAAATAATCAAAAACTAACAGCTGGTGCTTGGTGCAGCCAAATAATGTGAACTAAAGCACTTCACACACTTGTACATGAAGTGTTAGAGAGCACTTCAATGTCACTTGAGAAGGGTCGTTCACACACTCAGGCTAACGATGCAATTACACAAATAACAACTTCATCTGCCAACTACACTAAAATCCGTCACCATTATATGCTGCCTCCAACAGCGACTGTAAGTGTTAACTGATATATTGTTCTGATGACTGTCTTTCCCTTTGGGTGATATGTTTCCTCTATACCCGTCACACTAGAGCACGAATGCCGCAGGAATGAGGATTTGACCCACATTCAGGGAAATTCGAGGTGCATTCCATACAGACGGGCAAATTCGTGTGGCCGGCCCGAATGTGTAGCTCATGTCCAAAACAGTCGAGGTGGAAAAATATCGTACAGCAACCGAGGTGGACTCTAACTGCAGTCTGACTGCATCCTAAATATTTGCACGGTGTCAAAACAGCATTCGAAATAGTCTGATTGCATTTGAGGGAAAGTTGCCATGGTCAGGCACATCTAATCATGCCGGAATGTCACAGACTACACCACCTGTGCATCACATTCGAGGTGTGCAAAGGAAATATCACAATGTGCAAAGTTTGTGGCACGCAGTCATTTTATGAAGCAGACGTGAACATTGCGCAATCATACCGAAAACACCATGGCTGAGTCTCAATTCTACCCTTTGGCCCTTCCCCTTACCCCTTCCCCTCCGTTTTGCGTGGGCACGAGAGACAGAGGAGTGTCTCAATTCTCTTTTTGGAGCGAGGCGGAGGGGAAGGCGGAGGGCTACAAACCCCTCCGTTTGGAGTGAATCTGGATGCACACTCTGTTTGGAGGGGTAGGAGGAGCTTACTGCTCTCCGAAAAAACAAACATGGCGCCGAAAGAGCCGCACAAATGAAGCGGCTTTCATTACAAATTACGCTGTTTAGAAAGTTATAACTTGAACAAAAACTTTACAGGCAGTTGTCTATAACAGCAACGTGTATGCTGCTGGATGCATGTTGTGTATATTGTCGTTCTGATGAATATTGTAACGTCGCTAGTCCGCTGCGTTATAATGCACATACACACGAACGCTACGATAAGACACTTTTCTCTTATCTCACAACGGAGAAAATCATGATAAAGGATAAGCAGGTTAATTTGTATGTTCATAAATCTTTGGATAATATCGATCCCTGCTGTTGGATTTCAAGGTCTTGTAACGTGTGTATTTTGTAAACAAATAGGGAGCCCTGAGCGCGCTCGCTGCTTTCAGGCAGAAAAGAAGTTTCATCAATGGGAATAAGATGGAAAATATATACACACACACGTATATGTGTAACACATAACCTGACGTCCTAATAGACTGATATTATTTGTCAAGGAAATTTCTAAAGGAAATAGGGCTGGATGCAAAAAAATGGGAGAATTTGAAAAAGAAATATAAGGTTAACAGAACTTGATGCAGCCCATAACATACATACAGGTGCTGGTCATATAATTAGAATATCATGAAATCATCATTTCTTTCAGTAATTCCATTCAAAAAGTGAAACTTGTATAACATATACATTCATTGTACACAGACTGATATATTTTGTGTTTATTTATTTTAAATAAATAAACTGTTTTCCTGTTTTATCATTAGTATTTTATATGATTGTGTGTCTTTTTATTCTTTTACTCTTATTTCATTTTATTCTGCTTTTAAATGATGTTTGTGAAGCGCCTTGAGACGATTAGTCATGATTTGGAGCGATATAAATTAATAAATTATTATTATTATAATTACTAATTAATGAATTACTAATCAATCAATTAATGATTGATCAAACAATATTCATTATTTATATTATTAATTATTAGTAGTATTATTAACATTAATCAATTACTAATTAATTAATTCTTAATACTATTTATTATTATTATAAATTACAAATTAGTTAACATGACATGATTACGATGTGTCAAAGAAATCTGCGACTTCTATTTCTTTGCATTTACGCAGAAAGGCAAGAAAATAAAAATAGCAAACAGGCTACTGCAACAAGTTGCATTTCGGTTGCCATGTTAACAAACAGTGAGGACAGCAGTTTTTTTTTCTCCTAAGGCGGAGGGGTGTCTCAATTCATAGGGCTAGAGGCATACCCCTTCACCTTACCTCTTGTTTTAAAGGGGTAGGCGTAGGGGTAGGGGTAGGGCCAAGGGGTACAATAGAGAATTGAGATTGGGGGCATGTGTCACTGTGAGTCCATATGCGTCACACTGTCATACGGAGTGTGACGCAGCTCAGCTGCCTTACCACCCTTGAAAAATGTCAGCTCCCTATTTTATAAACACTGCCCAATCTAGAGCCCATGGATGCCCACGGGCAACACTCTAGTTATCTATCTTTTTGCATGGTGAACAGAGCTGAGAATTTTTTTATTTACTTTATTAATGATTTTACTGTTAACTTGGCTATGTTTTCACTACTTTTATCTTTCTTTCTTTCTTTCTTTCTTTCTTTCTTTCTTTCTTTTGCAATGCATTAAACATTAGAAGTCAATCAATGTCCTATGGCCAGAAATCTCTTTTTGTGTTGTTAGTACTTCTGTTGTGTTGGGGAGCTTTGAAATATGTCTTTTTTTCTGAAATCTGCAGCAGATACTTTATCAAATTACAGGTTACATTTGTTTGCAAGCTTTTTCATTTGCAAGATTTCTTTGATGTTGAACTGATGCAAATGTTTTTGGTATTTGTGTTTTCTGCATTTGCCAGTGTTATCTTAATTTGGAGGCGGTGTGGTGGCTCACTGCGCTGTAGTACAGGAATCCATACCCAATCATTTCACAAGTAAAAAAAAAAAAGAATACTAAGTCCCTTCTGCTTTTCTTGTTTTACGTGGGGTTGCCACAGCAGATCTGAAGTGGATCTGCATGTTAATTTGGCACAAGTTTTACACCGGATACCCTTCCTAACACAACTGCACAAAGAAGCACACATCTGTTTGGCAGCACCCCTGCCAGAGTGAAGAAAAAAAAAAATTAAATAAAAAAAAGCAGTCCTGCAAAGCAAAGCATGGTGAAAACATAACCTCCTTGGGGGACGTAATAATCCCATAACCGCTTGGTTTGCTACACCACTGCTGCTGTAGCAGAATAAGGATCGCTATGACTGGCAGCTTTTCCCTCTCTGCCTTTTCTGTTGGAACATGGAATCAGAGAGAGACAGCACACAGCTTCACCCAATCCTAGTCTGTGCATCTGCCAGAGCAGCTTGTGTGTGTTTGGGGGGGGGTTCCATTCAGAGGCAGCAACCATGTTTCATCTGTGCTCTGCTATCGAGTCATTACAGATGCAAATGCTGCCTGAGAGGAAGAGGTGCAACTCAGAGAGGAGCGGCACTGCCAGGAAGATGGTCATTGTTCCCAGCAGGCTGTGCTTGTTCAGCGTGGTGGCATGACACCGTGAGCATTTGGACAAAGTCCAGCGTCAACAATGCTACCTACAACTAAGGAATGTGAGGCATCTTCTAGCTTGGATAAAGTGGAGAGGATACCCTCAGTGAGAACATTTGACTTTTAAATGTCTGTCCTCAGCTACATTGTGCGAAATCTGTTTTCATCGACTTCCTATACTATTAAATGTGTTAGGGGGGTTTAATGGTAGACATCCCTGAAAATCTCACAGTTCTGTGACTGTGCAGAAACAAATCCTCCTGCTATAAGCATAACATAAACCTGAGCCAACTTGTTTCATACATGACATATGTAGCAGGTGGCATACGGCAGCACAGTGACTTAGTGGTTGGCACTGTTGCCTCACAGCAAGAAGGTCATGGGATTGATTCCCACTTGTGGCCTTTCTGTGTGGAGTTGTAATGTTCTCCCCGTGTTTGCATGTGTTTCATACAGGTGCTCCGGTTTCCTTCCACATTTAAAAAGACATGCAGGTTAGATGAATTGGAAACTTTATATAATTGCCCAGGTCTCCCTTGCAAAAGATATCGATCTCAATGGGACTAACCTGGATAAATAAAGGTTAAATTAAATGTTACAGAACACCATGCACTGACTTTTTTTCTGTTATGTGAAACATGCCCACTGAGCCAAACTGCAGTCGGCGTGATGTGTCCACAATGATTGGCAGAGGATATCCAGGATGTCAACAAATGCATGAGAAAATTATTGAAATATTTAAAAGCAAAGCTCCTCTAAGAAAGACTGGAAGAGATTTGCATATTTCTCCCTCTAAAGTGCATAATATTAAATGATTCAGGAAATCTGGAGGAATTTCAGTGTATAAAGAGTACGGGGGCAAGCTTGAGCTCAACACCTGTGATCTCTGTGATCTCCAGTTCCTCAGGTAGCACTGTAGAGCTGGGTGATAAGGCAGAAAATATATTTAGGATTCTCCCTCACTGTCTTAATATTAACAAATGAAATGAAGTTGACCACACAAAACACAAAATATCTCGGAAACATCCTGCCTACAATGAAATAAGTGTGACAGTAAATGCAAGAATCACCTTTTTTTTTCCTTTTTGTTTTCCATACAGTCCTACCAGTGGTGTGCACAGTCCGCTAAAATTTGTTTCCTGTCATCAGTGGTTGGTCGGTTTATATGTAAAAAAAAAAAAACACGTTACTGTAACGTGTGTGTTGTTTTTAGAAATAAATCTGTCATTTTTTTTCATTTGTATAAAAAAGTATAAAAAAAAGTCAATCTGAAAACTGAAGATTCTGTTTAAGTGATTCAGCACTTTTACGAATGTGTGGCAATGAACACTGCCATCTTGGCAGTGTTCACGGCAGTGTGAATTTTCCCATAATTGTTTTCGGCATGTGTGTTGTAAAACACTAAAACCTTCAAAATTAGTGCATTACTTTAAAACTAAAACATACAGCTGATATTTTCACTTTGTAAAATGACAGAGGCGACATTAATTTCAATAACTTGTCCGGAATTTGTTAAAACATTTTTAACCATAAGTCAAAACTGTCTTGCTGTGCATGACTTCTGTGATACGTCTGCAAGTCTGTATGGCTGCGAAAAAAATGTGTTTTTTTTATACTTCCTTTCTCTCTGGTCACCAGGTCTCTTTTGCTGAGAGAAGGCTGATCTGAGACAGAAGCACTGGCTTGTTGTGTCACTAGCTGCCAGTGTACTAGAGTCAATACTAAAAGTTAAGTTAACTAACTTAAGTTAGTTAAGTTACTTCGGTATACATTTTAGCTGTAACTTCCGCAAAATTATTTAGGGGTTTATCGGTTAGCTTTATAAAAGTTAATGTTTCAGTTAGTGGATTAACAGTAATCAAACATAATTTTTTGGTTAGCTGTGCCCACAACTGAGTCTTACCTTTTTCTGATTTGGGGTTGTATCTTATTAAACTATTTCAATGATAAAGATATATAAATGTTGTATTTATTCCTAACATACAATATATGGAATCTAAAATGTTGATCAAAATCTTGAATAAAACATATTTCTTTCATCACAGTCTACTCCTCTTGTTGGCAAACACTTCCACAAGGAATAATCTGTGCAATTTCAGTCCATTTCCTAGCGTGGATCCTAATTAGATACTATTGTTGGAAATCCATTTGTATGCTTAGAGCTCAGCTGATGCTGCGCTTGGCTTTAATATCCAAAAGTGGTTTCCATGGAGATTCTAATGCACCTGCACACAACTCGTGCTTTTCCATATGATGGTGTGCTTGAAGACTTCATACTAAATTAAGATTATAAAACTGTTGCTCTGCAGGTTTAAATTTGCTATATGCTAGTTGTATATGAAAAGTTAAAATGTAAGCACTTAATGGGCATGACATCATGTGTAGCGGGGCTATGTGGGTAATCTAGGGTGAACGGCTAAACACAAACCTGAGATCAGGTTCGTGCCCTTTCAGCAGCTTTGTCTTTGGCTTCACTGTTACCTTCTCGCTAATACACTGTGGTACAATGTAGGAAAATCCCAGGGAAAATAATGCAGCAAACGGCAGCTTGGGAAGCCCCTCCCTGTGTTTGCCTCTGCCAGCGCACGCACATCCAAGCGTGGAAACCAACTCCTTAAATCAGCAGCATGCACATTTGCATTGCAAGACCCATTTTTCCATAATCGCAATAAACCGATGTGAAATTGTCCCAAGTGACACCAGCCAACCTATGGCATCTGGAGCAAGTCATGACACATCAGTCCCACAAGGAACGCATTACACTTCTCTGTGCATTGGCCCTTACAGGAGCAACTGACCTGGATCCACTGGAAGATTGTGACTCCTTTCACCTCTTCTCACAGCAGCACAGCCAAACAATAATAACTGTGGCTATTCAAAAAAAAAAAAAAACTGACACATGATGAATGAAGAGGCTTCTGTTTGGTTTCAGTCCACTGACTTGTAGCGACCCCTGTGGTCCACGGGCATGAGAAACAAAAAAAGAAAAGGGTGCAGAAGTGTTGGGAAAAACTGGTAATTTTCCAGCTTTGACTGCACCACTGTTACCATTTACTTTATTGTTGCAAGTCAACAGTGTTTCACACTTTAACTCCCTCTCAGTCACTGTGTTCTTCTCTGTCTCTCTCCCTCTCTGTGGCCACACAAAGACTCATTAGCTGCAGCCGGCTGAAAGGCAGGAGCCTGACTGGAGGAGAGTGGAGTAGAGGCAGGCTGCGAGATCACATGGTGGATGGATGAGAGGGAGAGAGTCAGGCGCTCCTGCTGTCTGCAGATATTTTTACCAACATAAGCTGAGGAGGGAGGAGGGTAAAAAGTGGGGAGACATTAGTGTGTGTGTGTGTGTGTGTGTTTGGGGGGGTGGTCAGAAAGCAAGAGAAAAGAGTAATGTTGGAGTACAGGAGACGCAGGGGAAAGAGGGGGGTTCAAAGAGGAACTGTGAGAAGGAGACAGAGGAGGGAGGTGGAAGAGATGGGGAACGGGTTAAGGAAAAGGAGCAACACCTGTAGACACAAACAATAAGTTGTTAAATGGTTTTTATTATTTGTTTCGTCAACAGCATGCCACTTAAACAGACCAAATTTGGCATTTCAAAATGTTATATACATACACGAGGTCTGTTAGAAAAGTATCGGACCTTGTTATTTTTTTCAAAAACCTGATGGATTTGAATCACGTGTGTTTGCATGAGCAAACCTTGAACCTTCGTGCGCCGATTGCGTCATTTCCTGGTAAGCAGCCTTTGTGTGGGACGTGTGCAGCGCACTCGGCGGATTTTCATTTCAAGGATAAAGACGGAACGACTGGAGCAGCGCCGCATCAAATTTTGCCAGAAACTAGGCAACAGCCAGGTGGAAACCATTCGGATGATTCAGACGGCTTTCGGTGACTTTTCAGTTGTGTGACTATCCAAGAAATTGTGGAAGAGGTGTGCATGTCACAACATGTCCTGTGAGACTTAAACACAAAGGCACTTTTGCTCCGCCGTCGGCAGCTTCGTGCCGAAGCCATCGGCATGAATTTCACCACCACTCTTTTCATGGCCAGATCTTCTGTCACAGTGGAATGTACCGAAAAAGTGCTGATGTCCACCTCTTCCACTATTTCTTGGATAGTCACACGATGGTCCCGCATCACCACAGCGTTCACTTTGGAAATGATCTGGTCATTTCAGCATGTTGATGGCCGACCGGAGTGTGGCTCGCTCGCCACCGTTGTGCGGACGTCTTTAAACCGGTTGTACCACTCCTTAATCTGTCTGATGCCCATAGGATCGTCACCGAAAGCTGTCTGAATAATCCGAATGGTTTCCACCTGGCTGTCGTCCAGTTTCTGGCAAAATTTGATGCGGCGCTTCTCCAGTCATTCCGTCTTTTTCCTTGGAATGAAAAAACGCAGCGCACACGACACACACCTCACACAAAGGCTGCTTACCAGAAAATGATGCAATCCACAGGCGTGGAAAAGTTCACACGTGCGCATGAAGGTTCAAGGTTGGCTCATGCAAGCACACGTGATTCAAATCCATATGGTTTTTGAAAAAAATAAAAAGGTCGGATACTTTTCTAACAGACCTCGTATATACACGAGGTCTGTTAGAAAAGCAACGCCGTGATGAAGCCTCACAGGACATGTTCTGGCATGTCCAGGCTCATCCACAATTTCTCGTTTAGTCACACGACTGAAAACCCACCGACAGCCGTCTGAAAGCCATCTCAAAGCCGTCCTGTGAGACCAACACGGAGCTGGTTTTGTGCCGCGCCATGAACAGCTCCGTGGCGCATCCGTCCGCTTTTCTTTCCATGAAAAAAACTCCTGTAACAGTGGAATGTGCCGAAAAAGTACTGATGTCCACGTCTCCTGCCATTTTTGTGTAAGTCAGACGACGTCCCGGATCAACAAAGCCTTCACGTTGGAAATGATCTGGTTGATTCAGCCTGTCGATCGGCGCTCGGAGCACGGCGCGCTCTCAGCAGCTGTGAGCGGTCTTTAAACCGGCTGGAGCACTCCTTAATCTGTGTAATCCCCATAAAATCGTCCCTGAAAGCCATTTGAATTTTCCAAATGGTTACCACCTGGAGGTCTCTCACAGTTTCTGGAAAAAACTGATGCAGCGAAAGCTCCAAATCGTTCAGACATTTATTCGCAATAAAAATCCGACGAGAGAGGTGGACCACTGCTCACACAAAGCCTGCTCACAGGCGAATGATGCAACCAACAGGCGTGGAAAAAACTCACGCATGCGCACGAAGGTTCAAGCTTGGCTGATGCAATCACACGTGATTCAAATCCATATAGTTTTTGAAAAAAATAAAAGGTTGGATACTTTTCTAACAGAACTCGTATATGTGTGTATATATATATATATGTGTGTATATATATATATATATATATATATATATATCAGGGAATTTGTGTATAACAAACAATTCAGATTATTTTTAAAAAATGTGTTTATTTTGCAGGTTTACAGTTAAATGCATGATTACACAAAGACAACACACAAAAAAAATAAACAATGAAAAATCCTACACCCTGTAGCATTAATGTTCATGTTATGGCAGCTGAATTTCACCCCATCGTAAGAATCTGTCATCCCTGATGAAGTGTTAACATATGGAGCTCACCTGTAGAAGGAAAACAAGCATGGTGGAAGGTGCAGTTGAAATCCTTGGTGTCTCTTGATCCATTCCCAGATGGGATGGACACGGAGATGACTGAGCAGGCCCAGTCTTGAGGTGTACTGTTTCCGACAGATGCTGCATGTGGTTGCTGTAGGAAGCTCCTGCCGGTCAGGATCTTGCTTGCTATTCTTTGCTCTTTTCCTCTTCTCCTCTGAGTTGTTTGTCCACACTTCCACTCCCGTGTTGCTCATTGTTTGCCAGCTGGCTTGGTCACTCGCTTGTTCTTCACAGGTCTTCCATCAATGGAGTAGCTCTTGAGGTTGTTCTTCAGGAGGTCCTTGTACTGTTTCTTTTGCCCTCCTCTGGACCCTTTTCCTTCATTCAGCTGGGAGTAGAAGATCTCTTTGGGAAGTCGGCTGTCATCTATCCATCCTTATGACGTGACCCACCCACTGAAGCTGGTTCTTGGTGATGAAACACTCTATGATATGGAGGGTGGCTTCAGCTGGGATGCTGATGTTGGTACAGTAGTCTTTCCACCTGATGTGGAAGATATTTTCCACATCAGGTGGAACCAAATCCCAGTTTTCATAATTGGGATTTGGTTTGTTCATGTGAAGCTGGAAAAGTGTTTTTCACTGCTCAACCACAAACACGGCAGGCTTATCAGCCTCTCAAGGATAAAATGCCCATTGTTTTTCCTCCAGAAGAATTTCTACGGCCTTGGGAAGATTGGCTGCCTCCTTATCTCTCTTACTCCAGTACACAAGGACAGACAGACTCACACATGGACAAAGACTGAAGCATGCTCTACTTTCCCTCCTACCTCCACTCCTGCCCCCCCATCATACACCCCATCCTGGCCACCGCTCACACCACCCCTTTCCCCTTTGGGGGCTGCGCGGTTTTAGCTGCGGCAGGTCCCTGTTCCTCCCAAGCTAGCGGTGGTGCAACTCCCGTTGCACCAGCTACCACACACTCACATCGCCTCAATTTGGACAATGTCAAATGCATATGTGTTGTCTTAATTCTGATGTGTGCCATTATTACGGTAAACAAGTAATAATTGTGGATTAATTGCTGTTTGTCTGTGGAAATGTGAGTGTGGACGTAATCTCGTTGTTGTTGCACTTGTAATGACAATGACAATAAATCTCATCCATCCATCCATCCTCCTCAGGCAGTGTTGGTGGAACTGCTTGAGGGTCTTCAGATGGTGACGGTAGATGGTCCAGGTCTGTACAGCAGGGTTAACATGATAACAGCTTTGTAGATGAGGATTTTCATCTCATGTCGAAGGTCTCTATTGTTGCAAACACTTGAGTTGGTGTTGGATCTCATCATCGATGTCTGCATTTGATGACACATGGCTTCCTAGATATGGAAAGTGGGTCACGTTCTCCAAGACCTGCCTGTATAGTTTCACAGCAAGAAGCATTGGACTGACCATGCTATGTGCAGGCTGATTACAGGTTCTGTGTCTTCTTCAGGTTGACGTGAAAGCCAAGCTTGGTGTAGGCTTTATCAAATGTTTCAAGGATTTTCTGAAGACCTTCTTACACAAAGGATGACATTCTGCTGTTGTGGGCATACTAGAAGTTCAAGAGCGAAGTGATGATGATGGGCGGTGATGCAGCCCTGCTTTACTCCTAAGTGAACACTGAAGGCTTCAGTGTTTGTGCCATTTACCAGAACTGTGACAGAATTCATTGTGAAGAAGCCTCAGGATCTTGATAAATTTCTCCAGACAGTCCGTTTGGCTCAGAATCTTCCACAGAAGTGGGTGTGACATGATGTTGAACACCTCTGTCAAACCAATAAAGGTGAGGTACAATGTTGTACCTCACCTCTCACCTCAATGACAACTAAATGCACTACTGCAGTCTAGACCATACAAGCTGGAGAGGTGCCATGTTCAGAACTGGTACAAAACCCTACCTGTAACTCATACACAAAAAATTTAAACAAGTCCACCTATAGGAGATGCTATAGCAGCATGTTTGCCTTGAGGCCTATAATTCCCAAACCGTACACTGCACATTCAAGTGCCTTATATGGATGCATTCAGTGTCTCAAGCTGAATCTCCTGAGTTAGGCTCTGTCCATTTGTGCTAAGACAGTTTTTTCACAAATTAACAAAATTTTCGAAACAAAACATGCAGCTTTGCTTTATTGGTGGGGGTGGGGGGGAGTCCAGAAAACCAGTCAGTATCTGGTGTGACTACCATTTGCCTCACTCAGTGCAACACAACTCCTTCGCATAGA
Organism: Thalassophryne amazonica; assembly: GCF_902500255.1. Lineage (NCBI taxonomy): Eukaryota > Metazoa > Chordata > Actinopteri > Batrachoidiformes > Batrachoididae > Thalassophryne > Thalassophryne amazonica. The sequence continues at coordinate 30,963,701 of NC_047116.1, read as the reverse complement.
GTTGATCAGCAGCCAGAGGCCATGGAATGTGAGCATTTGCCCAATCAAGTCGGTTACGATGGCGAACTGCAGTCAGGTCGAGACCCTGATGAGGATGAGGAGCATGCACATGAGCTTGCATGAGACGGTTTCTGACAGTTTGTGCAGAATTTCTTTGGTTGTGCAAACCAACTGTTGCAGCAGCTGTCTGGATGGCTGGTCTCAGACAATCCTGGAGGTGAACATGCTGGATGTGGAGGCCCTGGGCAGGTGTGGTTACACGTGGTCTGCGATTGTGAGGCTGGTTGGACGTACTGCCAAATTCTCTTAAACTTTGGAGATGGCTTTTGGTAGAGAAATGAACATTCAATTCATGGGCAACAGCTCTGGTGGACATTCCTGCAGTCAGCATGCCGATTGCACCCTCCCTCAAAACGTGCAACACCTGTGGCATTTCGCTGTGAGAAAAAGACTGAACATTTCAGAGTGGCCTTTTGTTGTGGCCAGCCTAAGGCACACCTGTGCAATAATCATACTATCTAATCAGCATCTTGATGTGCCACACCTGTGAGATGGGATGAATTATCTTGGCAAAGGAGAAGTGCTCACTAAGACAGAGTTAGACAGATTTGTGAACAATATTTGAGAGAAACAGGTATTTTGTGCATATAGAAAATGTTTTAGATCTTTGAGTTCAGCTAATGAAAAATGGGAGCAAAACCAAAAGTGTTGCATTTATATTTTTGTTCAGTGTAAGTACTGTAATGAAGTATTTGTACTTCATTACACTGCACCACTGACAATAGTACGTCCCTTCGGCTGCTCCCTTGTTTGCACTCGGGGTTGCTACAGCAAATCCAAGGTGGATCTGCATGTTGAATTGGCACAGATTTTACGCCGGATGCCCTTCCTGACGCAACTCCACATTACATGGAGAAATGTGGCAGGGGTGGGATTTGAACCCGGAACCTTCTGCACTGAAACCAAGCACATTAACCACTTGGCCACCACCCCTGCACCACTGACAATACAATATGTATTGAGAAACACTATGATACAATTCAGAGGCAATACTTTTTATTATAGAATGACTGAATTTGGTGCAGTCCAATACTATTCTTTATATAATGTAGACATTAATTTTCTATGATATATTAGAACAAGCCAAAAGTGCAGTTGCCTACAGTACATTCAGATACATATAAATCAAGGATCTTCTTCAGCTGTGACCAGTCTTGTGAGAGCTTCACTCTGACGAGTGAAGACATTGACGTAACAACATCCATTCATTTTCTATTACTGTTTACTCCAATTAAGGGTGATGGGGGGCTGGAGCCTATCCCAGAAGTCATAGGGGGTGAGGCAGGATTCACCCTATACAGGACGCCAGTCTGTCACTGGGCCAACGTATCAACAAAACCTTAATTCAGCTGATTTACAACACTGAAATCAAGCCCTCCACCATAATACATTTACATTGATTCAGGAGTCGGTGTATTAATGCAGTCATATCTACAACTTTTAAACAGAGTTTCGATTTATATCGGGTAATTGTTACACCCTTAATTTCCATCCTTCACAGTATCAATATTTATGATAAAACAATTTTAAGAAGATTACATTATTATCTACAGGTTTACTATTAAGTGTTTAACCCTCATCAGAACACATCATCAGATATACTAGCTTTGTTTTGTTTGAATACTGTTAACTTTTTTTATTTAGGCAATTCTTACAGGTATCTATAATATAACTAGTGTCCAACCAACCATTTTCTATACCAGCTTACTTCAATTAAGGGTCATGGGGGGCTGGAGACCATCTCAGCAGACATAGGGTGTGAGGCAGGGTACAGCCGGAACAGGACGCCGATCTATCGCAAGGCTTAGATAGTGTCACTTTGCAAATACTTTGAAAAATGACTTAAGTATCTGACTAATAAACCACATTTCATTTTGAAAGAACTTTCTCCTCTTTTTCGAACATGGCTTTTTCAAAACAAAATTCAATACCTACCCCTAATCACTGCAGTTGCTTTGATGTAAACATCCTGAATGAAAACTGCTCTGACAGTGCAGTACTTTTGAAAAATTGACACAAACCTCAAACTTTTGCGATGGAGTCTGAACAGATATCGTTATATGGCTCCAAATCTACTCCATCAGTAAAATTATTAGTGATCCCTCAGTACTTAATCAAATATGATCAAAAGAAGTGGCACTGAAGACAACTACAGGTGAGCCCCGTTAACTTGCGCACACTTAAGTCGCGATTCGGCTTTACTCACAGTCAAGTTGTGGACCTTGAAAATTTGGACTACCTATAAAAGTCCATTTTGATTTGACCAGTTTTTGGGAGAGTTCGTCAGTATGGACAATGATTTCTTCTTCCTCTTCAGGCTGCTGCTGTGTGGTGGGCGCGTGTGGCAGGTGCGTGCATAAATTCTGGCCAAATCTGAACCAGCAGTAGGGATCTAAAGAGTCGCATCCGAAAACTTTGAATCGTCAGGAATCTTCCACACAGAATCATCCACCCTTATCGCTGACCTGAAGCTGGAGGAGGAAAAAAAAATGATTCTGAACCCACTCCAGATGAAGAAATCAACATCATCCGGGAAGAAATTACGCTTCAAATTATTGAAACTATTATGGCAAGGTAACATGATTTTTTGGTCAACTTAACTCATGCAAGTTAACAGGGCTCACCTGTATATAGGTGACATTTTCATAAAATGTCAGAAAATATATAAAAAAAATATATACCACTGGATTCTGCTTCGACCCCATTTGTACTGATTAGGGTCAAATTAAATTCTAGATATGTGATTCCAAAATAAGTTAAAGACAAGTGTTTTCTGTTACACATACCAGGAAGAGCATCCGGAGTAAAACCTGTGCCTGTCAGAATACTTTAGCAGGGATGGCTGGAGACAAATGCGGGACTGGACACAGAAGTTCTTGTTCAATAAGACGTTTACTAAAGAAATCGGTGGGGTCCGGTACACAAAGAGGCAGTCCAAGAATAGCAAACAGATCAAAATCATCAGGCGAGTAGCGTGGTCGAGAAAAACAGGCAGAGGGTCAAAACACACTTGGCAGCAGGACTAGAACAATACACAAGAACAAAGATAGAAGCAATGGCACAAGGTGCAATGATCAGGCAAATTATCAGTGCAACCAGTGAAGCTTAAATACACCAAGTAGTGAGCTACAGATTAAGAACACCTGTGGAGAGAACCGGAACAGGGTGTGGCCAAGACAGAATGTAATGCCTCCCCTACCAAGGACCAAGCGAGACAGACAAGAGAAACAGGGACAGAGAAGCCCAAGCAGGAAACACCCAGCAAGAGAAGTCACAAATACAGCACAAACCAACATCTTCCCCAATCAGACCATTAAAACAATGTAGGAACTACACAGAAAAGAAACAGAACCCCAACCAAGGCATGACCAAACATTGGATGACATACAGTACATGACAGTGCCAAATCAGTTGGCTCACAGCAGATCTGCTGTGGAAACCCTGCGCAAATTAAGAGCAGCCAAAAGAAAGATCGCCTATATTTGACACCAGTGCTGCAACTGAGGAATATTTTCATTAACTGATTAAACTATTGATTATTTTCTCAATGGATCGATTAGTTGTTTGGTCCAAAAATGGCAAACACTGTTCAGGACGACATCCTCAGTTGTCTTGTCCCCCCGACCCCCCAAAAAAATTCCAAATATATTATGTTTATGACCAGAGATATAAAGACACCAGTCAAGAAACAAGAAAATATTAATCACAAATTGAAATCATAGAATTTGGATTTTTTTTTAATCTTTTTTTTATATCATCGAAATAGATGGTGATGAACCTAATAATACATTAATAATGAATTAATCAATTCATTTTTACAACTCTGTTGTCACACAGATATGGAACAAGGAATAAATAGCTGGCTGTTAAGATTATTATCAGAGGAGATAAAGTATATTTAAAGAATATTGCCCAGTCCACATATATTATTCTGTACACTAGCAAAGCAGGGTATCATTTCCACTGGCTTGTGTGTGTGCATGTGTGTACAAGATAGGTCAAAAAAGGCTGGGCGCATTTCTTTCAAAGTTGGCGGGAATATTACTTGGCAAACGTACAAATATTCATTACCAGCAGCAAAATAGCTTTGTGTTTAAAAATAAGAGGGGGAAAAAAGGTGAAGGGGTAGTGCAGGGAGCAGATTTGAATATGGTACAAACATTTCTCATGTTGAAAGTTCTGCCAAAAAGTTCAAGAGGCCTCAGCCTGTGGCATCAGAGAACCATGATGTCATTCTTGCATACACTTGCACTATATAGCTACCGAGTGTTGCATGATGGCTGTAAGCCGAGAGACATTTTCTTTGTACAGCCGGCAAAAAGTGTTGAAGTGGTTACAAAAAGATTATAGCTGTTGAGCACAAACCTACAGTGTTTCAGGAAAGAACAGTATGTTGTTTAGTGTGAAAGAATACATGAATATTTATAAACAAATGCTAAGATTTTATTCTGTTTGCCTCTAAATTAGATCTTCTTACAAAATAAATGCAATGAAGATGATTTAAAGCTCTTTTAGATCGTGCAAGTAATTTATTCTCCATGCAAAATTATTATGCAATTTTAAGAACAGGAACTGTGATTCAAACCAGCAATTTTCTGCCTTCAAAAACCAGCGTCCTCACTGAACCTCGCCCTAACAGCCTTCCCAGCACTGCTCATACTGCCTCACTGTGCTCCAAATAAAATCAATCTGTCATCAGGCACAGCCAAAGCATCATTAAAAAAACTAGAAAAACATTCAAGTCAAGTTCATTCACAGATCATCACTGATTTCAACAACAGCTACAAAGAACATCACAATACACAGTATACTGCATGCTTATTAAACAAAAACATGCTTTTCATCATCCATACCACTGTCTGTCTTTGCTTAATTTGTTAGCGAGATTACGACAAACAATATTTTTTTTAATCAAATTGTGTAAAAATAGGAAAAATCCTTGAAGTTTGACCATTTACCAATTTCATCAATGATGTCTTGTAACATGCATATAGCAGCACATTTCTATTCATTAATGTTGAATCTCATTAGTTATACAGTTCAGTTTTATAGTCAGCAAATGGATCAAACCAGCAGTCATACAGGGCATCCAGAAAGTATTCACAGCACCACACTTTTTCCACATTTTATGTTACAGCCTTAATGCAAAACGGATTAAATTATTTTTTCCCTTCAAAATTCTACACACAATACCCCATAATGACAATGTGAAAAAAGTTTTTTGTTTTTTTTTTGATTTTTGCAAATCTATTAAAAATAAAAAAACTACGAAATTACACAAACATAAGTATTCACAACCTTTGCCATGAAGCTCAAAATTGAGCTCAGGTGCATCCTGTTTCCACTGATCATCCTTGAGATCTTTCGACAGCTTAACTGGAGTCCACCTGTGGTAAATTCAGTTGATTGACAGACATGCACTACTGATGATCTACAAGAGACATATTGCATATTTAAAATGAAGCAGCGTGGTTGTGTATTTTTTAAAAACACACAACGCTGTTTGCTGGTCCCTGCAGCAAACATGAGCTGCTCGCTCCATCTCACAGACGTAGAGAGAGGAAGCACGCATTTGTTTAGTGAATCACGTTTAACTGACTAATCAAAAAACACCTTTAATGGGCAGATTTTTATCAGATTTGATCACAGTTTTGATCTGTTTGTCAAGAGAGGGCACAATGAATATTAGTCCAGCTTTTGAGGAAATCAATGCGGAAAAGCTGCACTTCACAGCGCGAGGTACATCACTGAAGCAAAGCACAAGGCGTGCATGACTAAACAACAAGCATGCATAGCTGCTTTAACCTCCACAGACGGTGTGATTTTTACTGGAAATCGAAATAAAAACAATTATCACTTTACAAGCAAGTTACCATGCCACAAAATCACACTTATATGAACTTTGCAATTAGTCTGTGGCTCGGTAAACGCTACAATGGACCACTCTCACCACCCCCCTCTCTTCTGTGCATAGCTGCGCCAAATCTGGCAACAGGTCCAGAGACGCTTGCTGTGTCTCCTGCGGAAGCAGCCCGCAGGAGAGAAAAATGAGAAAATGTTAATGCCTGTTTGAGAAAAGTGTGTAATGAGGGGTTTTACACGAAGCAGGATTTGCACGAACGCCAGATCAAATCAAGCACCGATTGGAGATGGGGATATTCTAAATGATACCAGTGACCATGTATACAGGAGTAACTCTGTCTGCTTAAGCATGTAAACGGGTTATTCCTAATGATTCAGAAATCAGAATATTGACCTTAACCCGAATATTAACGGCATGTAAACGTAGTCATTGACGTAGCAGCATAACAACCCTAATTAAATTGATTTACAACATTAAAATCAAACTCTCCACCAGTTCATAATACATTTACATTGATTCAGGAGTTGGTGTACCGATGCACTCGTATCTACGACTTTTAAACTGAACTTCGATTTATATTGGTTAATTGTTAATACACCCCAATTTTCATCCTTCACAGTATCAATATTTATGACAAAACAATGTTAAGAAGATTACATTATTATATACAGGTTTACCGTAAAGTGTTTAACCCTCATCAGGACACATCATGAGATGTACTAATGTGTACACCTGGTGTCCAAGCAAACCCCACCAGAGCTTTGTTTTTTTTTATACTGTTATTTAGGCAATTCTTACAGGTATCTGTAATATAACTAGATAGTGTCCAGCCAACCATTTTCTATACCCGTTTACTCCAATTAAGAGTCACAGGGGAGCTGGAGACCATCTCAGCAGACATAGGGCGTGAGGCAGGGTATACCCTGGACAGGATGCCAGTCTATCGCAAGGACTAGATTGTGTCATTTTGCAATTATTTTTGAAAAATGACTTAAGTATCTGGCTAATTAGCCACATTTCGCTTTGAAACAATTTTCTCCTCTTTTTCAAGCATGGCTTTTAATGACAAAATTCAATATCTACCCCTACTCACTGCAGTTGCTCTGATGTAAACATGTTGAATGGAAACTGCTCTGACAGTGCAGTACTTTGAAAAATTGACACAAAGCTCAAAATTTTGCTATAGAGTCTGAACAGATATTGTTATATGGTTCCAAATGGATTCCATCAGTAAAATTATTATGGATCCCACATTACTTAAGCAAATATGATCAAAAGAAGTGGAATTGAAAACAACTATACAGGTGACATTTACAGAAAATGTCAGGAAAATGTATCAAAAATATACCACTGGGTTCTGCTTCTACCCCATTTGTACTGATTGGGGTTGAATAAAATTCTAGATATGTGATTCCAAAATAAATGAAAGACAAGTGTTTTCTGTTTGCAATTATCTGAAAATGTTGTCTGCACAGAAAATTGAAAAAAGAGGAGATCCATTTCTACAACTGTTCACCCACCTCAGATGAATCTTTAGTCTTACTAGAAAGGCTGTTCTGCATTTCTTTAATACTCCTACCATGAATATCATATGCTCTGCTGTATTGGATAAAAATACAAAACACAAGCTGGAGAGATGGAATTCTTTGGGCACAGCACCCTCACCTTACTGATGTTGGTGACCTATATTTGCTCTGGCAATCTGGACCTTTTCTTATTTCAGTGACACAAACAGAAGGCAGAAGGTGAAAAACAAGTGTTTTTGGGAACATCCTGTGATGTATTGAAGTCAAATGCAAATAACCTAGTAATAAATTTAAAGGAAACTCAAAAATACGACTAGTCATGTGCCTCCCTGTACATCCGGAGTTCCATCAGGAAGAGCATCCAGAGTAAAACCTGTGCCAAATGAACGTGTGGATCCACAGCAGATCTGCTGTGGAAATCAATCAATCAATCAATCAATCAATTTTTTTATATAGCGCCAAATCACAACAAACAGTTGCCCCAAGGCGCTTTATATTGTAAGGCAAGGCCATACAATAATTATGTAAAACCCCAACGGTCAAAACGACCCCCTGTGAGCAAGCACTTGGCTACAGTGGGAAGGAAAAACTCCCTTTTAACAGGAAGAAACCTCCAGCAGAACCAGGCTCAGGGAGGGGCAGTCTTCTGCTGGGACTGGTTGGGGCTGAGGGAGAGAACCAGGAAAAAGACATGCTGTGGAGGGGAGCAGAGATCGATCACTAATGATTAAATGCAGAGTGGTGCATACAGAGCAAAAAGAGAAAGAAACAGTGCATCATGGGAACCCCCCAGCAGTCTACGTCTATAGCAGCATAACTAAGGGATGGTTCAGGGTCACCTGATCCAGCCCTAACTATAAGCTTTAGCAAAAAGGAAAGTTTTAAGCCTAATCTTAAAAGTAGAGAGGGTGTCTGTCTCCCTGATCTGAATTGGGAGCTGGTTCCACAGGAGAGGAGCCTGAACGCTGAAGGCTCTGCCTCCCATTCTACTCTTACAAACCCTAGGAACTACACGTAAGCCTGCAGTCTGAGAGCGAAGCGCTCTATTGGGGTGATATGGTACTATGAGGTCCCTAAGATAAGATGGGACCTGATTATTCAAAACCTTATAAGTAAGAAGAAGAATTTTAAATTCTATTCTAGAATTAACAGGAAGCCAATGAAGAGAGGCCAATATGGGTGAGATATGCTCTCTCCTTCTAGTCCCCGTCAGTACTCTAGCTGCAGCATTTTTAATTAACTGAAGGCTTTTTAGGGAACTTTTAGGACAACCTGATAATAATGAATTACAATAGTCTAGCCTAGAGGAAATAAATGCATGAATTAGTTTTTCAGCATCACTCTGAGACAAGACCTTTCTGATTTTAGAGATATTGCGTAAATGCAAAAAAGCAGTCCTACATATTTGTTTAATATGCGCTTTGAATGACATATCCTGATCAAAAATGACTCCAAGATTTCTCACAGTATTACTAGAGGTCAGGGTAATGCCATCCAGAGTAAGGATCTGGTTAGACACCATGTTTCTAAGATTTGTGGGGCCAAGTACAATAACTTCAGTTTTATCTGAGTTTAAAAGCAGGAAATTAGAGGTCATCCATGTCTTTATGTCTGTAAGACAATCCTGCAGTTTAACTAATTGGTGTGTGTCCTCTGGCTTCATGGATAGATAAAGCTGGGTATCATCTGCGTAACAATGAAAATTTAAGCAATACCGTCTAATAATACTGCCTAAGGGAAGCATGTATAAAGTGAATAAAATTGGTCCTAGCACAGAACCTTGTGGATCTCCATAATTAACTTTAGTCTGTGAAGGAGATTCCCCATTTACATGAACAAATTGTAATCTATTAGACAAATATGATTCAAACCACCGCAGCGCAGTGCCTTTAATACCTATGGCATGCTCTAATCTCTGTAATAAAATTTTATGGTCAACAGTATCAAAAGCAGCACTGAGGTCTAACAGAACAAGCACAGAGATGAGTCCACTGTCCGAGGCCATAAGAAGATCATTTGTAACCTTCACTAATGCTGTTTCTGTACTATGATGAATTCTAAAACCTGACTGAAACTCTTCAAATAGACCATTCGTCTGCAGATGATCAGTTAGCTGTTTTACAACTACCCTTTCAAGAATTTTTGAGAGAAAAGGAAGGTTGGAGATTGGCCTATAATTAGCTAAGATAGCTGGGTCAAGTGATGGCTTTTTAAGTAATGGTTTAATTACTGCCACCTTAAAAGCCTGTGGTACATAGCCAACTAACAAAGATAGATTGAATCCCGAGCAAAATAAGAGCAGCCGGGATAACATTGGGTCCCAGTCTAAATAGAGTAAAATACACTCTATTATTATCACTTACTAAGGCGTTGCTGGGCTGGTAGCATCGATTTACATTTACGCAACCTGTCTGTACCTGCCCGCAGTAGTAGGCAGGTATTGGAATACCCGCCCACTGTGCATAAACTGATGACGTCATAGTGTGCAGCCCAAGAACTGTCCGCAGAGGAAAAGATGAAAAGGCGAGAAGTGTGTGTTGGTCTCAATATGGATATTACAGATGATTTTCTCATGGCTAGTCCGACAATGAACAGCAGCCAAAGCAGCCAGCTTGATGAGGACGCCCTGGCAAATTTGGAGCGCAGCGCGGTATCAGCCAACACGACAAAATCCACTGAGTTTGGAATGTGCAAGTTCTGTGAGTGGCTGGCGTGGCGCAACTCTGAATGCGACCTGCATACTGTTACGCCACCAGAACTAAATGACATGTTGTGGCACTACTATGCCGAGGTGACGAGTACAAATCACTCACCCCATCTACACTGACTCAGCTAAGGGCAGCCATTCAATGGACAGTGAGCTCCGCACCTTACAGCAGGGATTTTAATATAATCAAGGATGGCGCCTTCACCACATCCAACAAGATGTTCGTTACTCGATGCAAGTTATATTTCATACAAGGAAACAAGAAGTCAATGCACAAACCTATTGGTGAGTTGGACATGGCGAAAATCTGAACATATTTTCATTCGTGGCATTGTGATCCCATTGTACTACTTGAGTGCAACTGGTTCAATCTCTGTTATTTTTGTGGCTGCGAGGGGTGGGCCACCATGACTAAGGACACATTTAGTACCGCAAGGGACGACAGTGGTCAGGAGTACGTATATATGCAGGCAACGGAAGTCACCAAGAACCACCAGGGTGGTAACAAGCAAGCAGAACAAGACTATGTGAGGCAACATATGTATGGCCCTGGTGTGACAATGTTTAAATTTCTGCTTGAGAAACTGCACCCAGGCAACAACACATTATCTCAATACGCTCTTAAGCTGTATGATATCAACGGACACTGGTACAAAAATGCGCCAATGGGAATGACACCATTTTCACGAATGATGCAATCAATCTCAAAAAAAGCAGGTCTGTTGCAGATCTATAGTTGCCACTCTGTGAGAGCTTTGACAATAACCACACTCTACAGAGCTGGGGTGGATCCTCACAGTATCATCGCAATTACAAAACACCGGAAAACCAGTAGCCTAAGCTACTGGTATTACATACCACTGGTATTACATAGAAGACATCTCTGAAAACCAGAAGAAAACATGTAATGCAATCCTCACTGACATGCTGAAGATGGAAAAACACCTCTGCATTAGGAAGCGTGGGCCAAGGAATATCAGATCAAACCACCTTACATATGGAGTATCACTGGGGTAATGGCGATGAAATCCTGGAATCTTGCAGTGATAAAAAGGTAATAACAGTTTTAAAAGTCCATATTGGCATTTCATAAATCAATCGTTACCACATCTGCACTTTGCTTGCAGGTGCCTGGTCCATCTAGCATGCCAGCAACAAGTGTGGTTACCATGGGAGATGTGTCCACAGATGCAACAAACGTATTCAACATTGGCCAAGCCCCTCCAGAAGGCGCTGTAATGAATGTGACAATTCCAACCTCCCAAAACAAAAACAAAACCAAATGAAGTCACTGTTTTATAACCCGATATTTAATAACTGCACCATCAACATCAATCACGGACATTAATTAGACATACTAAGTGAGCCAACTTTTTATGTATGCATTTGCTGGGTGTCATGTGTTTTGAAATGACATTAAATATTGTTAATGTGATTTCACGTGTTGTGTATCTCAGTAAGTGATAATAATGCAAATAACATGCATTGTCATGTGGTATGCATTTTCAGAGTCCCTCCGTCCATGCCCAGTAGCCTAAATGACCGATATTCACCCTTGTCCAACTCAGGCGAATATCTGTCATTTTGGGCAACTGGGCATGGACGTTGGGCCTCTGAAAATGCAAACTGCCCTCCAAAAGCATGTTATTGTATTATTATAGAGTGAAATCAACTCTACCATCTTGTCAAATCAAGTATTTCTACTACAAGAAGAGTTGATTTTATACTGTGATAGAGTATATTTAACTCTATTTGGACTGGGACCAAATGTTATCCCAGCAGAGTAAATTTTACTCTGCAAAACCTACCGTGTAGTGCTGCAACTGCTGATTATTTTATCAATGGATCGATTAGTTGTTTGAACCATCAATGACAAACATTGTTTCTCAAATGCAAAATGACATCCTCAGTTGTCTTGTTCTACTTCCCCTTCGCCCCCAAAAAATTACAAATAATGGTTAGCACTGTTACCTCACAGGAAGAAGGTCATGGGATCGATTCCCATCTGTGTGGAGTTTGCTTGGGTTGCAGTTTCCTCCCCCATTTAAGGACATGCAGGTTAGGTGAACTGGTAACTTTATAATTGTCCAGGTCTCCCTTGCAAAAGAGATCTTGATCTCAATGGGACTAACCTGGTTAAATTCTGATTCTAAATATTCAGTTTATGGTCAGAGACATGTAAAGACATCAATCAAGAAACCAGAAAATTTAATCACAAATTGAAATCATCATGATTTGTTGCTGTATAAATAAACTGAAGTGAATTGAACACAAAATCCACATGAAGTACACAAACACATGGTGTAAAAATACAGGCATTTAGCATGTGATACAGTGGTGCTGAACAAATCATAGTCCCCTCATTAGTATGTGAACTTAGGGATAAAACTCAACCAAAAGGTCCATCCACTTTCTTAGGGTTAACTTGTATATTGTTAATATCAAGCATCACACACAAACATACGGTGTTCATAGAATTTCTTCACCATCTAGCTCTGAATTGTACCACGACCCCACCAGCCTCATTGTTAACCTGAGGCATCATCTTCAAATCTGATATATGCCATGACCATCCTAAGTACACCAGTAGAGATCCTGTGAAATATGATGAAGAAATATTTTTGACAACTGGACTGTTAAGGCAAAAACAAACTGCTCATCAACAAGACTGTTGTTATTCCTGCTCTGTTTTATACTACATACCGGAGACCTCTCACTGACTTGCAAACACAGAACTCGAGGTGCCTCCTTGAAATCATGAACATCAGCTGTGCAACAGATGCACACATTTGTGCAAACAAGAGGAAACGGGTATCGACTGCATTTCCAATAACAACCCTGCAGCAGAAACATCTTACTCACATCCCATAAAGTGGCTATTAAACTCTCTCAAATACACGCTAGCCACCAGGCACCTGGACATTATACAAAGTCATACAAGGACAACACTGATAACAACCTTAAAAAAGTTCCACAGAAACACCAATAGGGGAGGAGAACATACGAGGGCTGTCAATAAAGTAATGGTCCTTTTTATTTTTTTCAAGAACTATATGGATTTCATTCATATGTTTTTACGTCAGACATGCTTGAACCCTCGTGCGCATGCGTGAGTTTTTCCACGCCTGTCGGTGACGTCATTCGCCTGTGAGCACTCCTTGTGGGAGGAGTCGTCCAGCCCCTCGTCGGAATTCCTTTGTCTGAGAAGTTGCTGAGAGACTGGCGCTTTGTTTGATCAAAATTTTTTCTAAACCTGTGAGACACATCGAAGTGGACACGGTTCGAAAAATTAAGCTGGTTTTCAGTGAAAATTTTAACGGCTGATGAGAGATTTTGAGGTGATTCTGTCGCTTTAAGGACTTCCCACGGTGCGAGACGTCGCTCAGCGCTCTCAGGCGCCGTCGTCAGCCTGTTCAAGCTGAAAACCTCCACATTTCAGGTTCTATTGATCCAGGACGTCGTGAGAGAACAGAGAAGTTTCAGAAGAAGTCGGTTTCAGCATTTTATCCGGATATTCCACTGTTAAAGGAGATTTTTTTAATGAAAGACGTGCGGACGGGTCCGCGTGTCGGGACGCAGCCGCCGCGACGCTCCGCCACAGGAAAAACACCTCTGTTGAAAGCCTTAAGGACAAGTTGGAACATGTCCTGCCTGTTAAACAATTTCTCATATACTCACTCCACTGAAAGCCATCAAAAGCCGCCTGGATTTTACAAATGGTTATCAACACGGAGGTGTTTTTCCTGTGCCGCCGCACCGCGTCGGCTGCGTCCCGACGCGCGGATCCGTCCGCACGTCTTTCATTAAAAAAATCTCCTTTAACAGTGGAATATCCGGATAAAATGCTGAAACCGACTTCTTCTGAAACTTCTCTGTTCTCTCACGACGTCCTGGATCAATAGAGCCTGAAATGTGGAGGTTTTCAGCTTGAACAGGCTGACGACGGCGGCTGAGAGCGCTGAGCGACGTCTCGCACCGTGGGAAGTCCTTAAAGCGACAGAATCACCTCAAAATCTCTCATCAGCCGTTAAAATTTTCACTGAAAACCAGCTTAATTTTTCGAACCGTGTCCACTTCGATGTGCCTCACAGGTTTAGAAAAAATTTTGATCAAACAAAGCGCCAGTCTCTCAGCAACTTCTCAGACAAAGGAATTCCGACGAGGGGCTGGACGACTCCTCCCACAAGGAGTGCTCACAGGCGAATGACGTCACCGACAGGCGTGGAAAAACTCACGCATTCGCACGAGGGTTCAAGCATGTCTGACGTAAAAACATATGAATGAAATCCATATAGTTTTTGAAACAAATAAAAAGGACCGTTACTTTATTGACAGCCCTCGTACAAAGGTGCCAGGTTTCAAGATAAACATCTCTAGGAACTGGCAAAAAAAAAAACAAAGAGACCTGCCACCACTCTCATACATCTTCCATGAACATCACACTAATGTATGGTTCTGTAATTGACCTTTCAAGCTACATGAACAAAATGCATTTTCAGGGAAACATACTGTAATGCCAGGTATAGGAGGACACAGTTTATATATAAATGCTGTTTATATTGACTAGTATTTGTTTTTTATGATCACGGCAGGTCTGGGAGCATCGACTTTACCACATCCACCACACAAAGGATCAGCCTGGGTCTTGGCAACCACTTAGATTTTTTTCAAAAAAGAACAAGTACTTGTAAGTCCTATATAGGCCTTGAGGACCAATGGTGCATGTGTTTATCTGTGGATTCCATAGCGTAAGGCGGATGAGAGTCTATGACTCCCCCTGAATGGGACACCAGTCCGATATAGGTTACTTCCCTAGCCAAGGCCAGTACCCATTTACAGCTGGGTGGACTGAGACAATGCAGATGAAGTGTCTTGTCCAAGGACACAGACAGGTAGCATGAGCAGGATTCAAACCCAGGCTTACATATTGGCAAACTAGGTCTTACCCACTAATCCAATCACTCACATTTTTTTTTTTCAAAGCGAGATCTAAAATGTAATTTGTATTTTTTCAAAATAGATTTAAACCTTATCACTAATGCATACAAAATGCTTTCAGTGTGAGAAATCTATCAATACTTTGCTTTTTGGTTGTGGTTCCAAGGCCTGACACCCACTGTTAGCATGGCAGCTTGTTCTAGGACTGTGTTTTGGAGTTAGCAGTGGGGTGACACCCAGGCACACCACTCAGCAAAAGTCTTTTTTCTAGAGCACTGTTGGACTCCCATGGTTCAGACTGGTTTGGGATAGCCCAGGGCAGAAATTTTGTCTACTCTAGGGTTATCAAAATTACAAGTGAACGTGTTACGGGGCCATTCCACAGAGTGTCGTTCCTTCCCATTTAATCCAACCCAATCTCACGCCATTTCGTGGTGTCATAAATGAAAATTAAATCAATCTATGGTTCATGATACCGTCATGAAAAGTGACTCAATTTCATGAGGGGAGCACAAATTTATTTTGTGATGGGAGCACGAAATGAGGGGTGATGCAGGGGAGTCTGGGAGAGTTATGGTCAGGGTTAGCGGAAGGGAGAGGTTTAGGTTATGGTTAGGGTTTGGGGAAGGGGTAGGGGTAGAGATAGTAAAATAAAAAACACAGCATCACGAGAATGTGATGGGAGCGTGAAACAAAGCATGAGACTGGGCTGCTTCATCCCGAATAGTAAATCAGGCACGTTTTGAAAAATCATAGGAACTTCTTATCCATCTTTGTCAATCTTGAACAAATTTGGCATACGTAATATGGCCATCATGCTGTAATATGGCCAATTTTTGAACTGTTCAAATATTTCATCCCGATTCTCAAAATGGTTGATAGTATGTGGTTAATTCTGGGCATTTGTAGTCTTAACGGCTTCAATCATGTTTGAACTTCTTTAAATGGGACGTTTGTAGTGACTGCGGCTTGAAACGTGTCTGATCTTGCTTAAAAAATGTAAAAATGTGAAGCGTTCATTGCAGTTTTTGTTAAAAGTTGAACAGCGCGCTCATCTCTGGCTGAGCACTTAGCTTCGTTCTTTCATTTTCAGGCTGATTGCCAGTTCTACACTTTACAAGCCAGCCAGTTTCTAGGTCTACGCTTTACAAGCCAGCCAGTTGCCAGGTCTGCGCTTTACAAGCCAGCCAGTTGCCAGGTCTGCGCTTTACAAGCCAGCCAGTTGCCAGGTCTGCACTTTACAAGCCAGCCAGTTGCCAGGTCTGCGCTTTACAAGCCAGCCAGTTGCCAGGTCTGCACTTTACAAGCCAGCCAGTTGCCAGGTCTGCGCTTTACAAGCCAGCCTGATAGAAGGCAAGCCAGATTTATCAATTTCATCCCATTTTTGCACATTTTTGGATCATGGTCGATCATAGTGGAACGACGCCCTGTGGAATAGCCCTGCTACATAAAGTCCTCCCAAAAGGGGTTAAAAATTATAAAGTTATGTGTTAAAGTTTATTTATGTCAAAAACAAACAAAAATAGGCATCAATCAATTTATTCTTTGTGCTCTGCATGTGTGTGCAGGCATTTGCATAGGTTGGGGCAGGGGGTGGGGGGCTGCTTTTCAGCCTTTCTTAAGGTGCCTTGACACTTGCACGCATTTAACCCCTGCACTGCTGCGCAATTCGTTGTGACAATGCCACCGGCTGTGTTCCCAGCTGGATGCCGCACTTTGTGCGCTGGACGCTGTGTATATAAAATAATTACTTCGTAGCAGATTCATAATTTTCTATCAGAGTTTGGCTGATGAAAACACCTCTAAGGGGGGTAAGATATCCAGGGGGGTAAGATATCCTGTTACACTGTTACAGCTGCAGTTTTTCTCTCTCTCTCTTGTGTGCTTCATAACATAGAGAATGTATTTCAAACACTCTAAAAGGTAATTATTTGTAATATTTATATTGTAATAGCTTGGTAAGACAGTTGCATGTTCATTCCTTCTTATGAGTAGCTGCAAAATTATGTTTATGACAGATTTAACATCTCACTATAGTTGTTCAGATGAGCTGCACTGTGATGCGGTGATGCAATCACTTGCACCCACACAGTGTTTTTTAATTGTTTGTGCAATGTTAATGTGAAGTTCACGTAATTAATGCGTGATAGAAATTCTGAACATTTCAACATTGTCTTTCGCAAACTTGCACAAAGCCGCGCACAGTTTACAATGAGTTTACAATGAGTTTACTCTCCTGCACGGTAGATTGCATACCAGTGTGCGGATCAAATTCATGCAAGTGTCGAGGCACCTTTCCTTAGATACAAATGGAGGGGGGGGGGGGGGGGGTTGGTCTGGAGTGCTTCTAGTTGCTATAATGTTGACAGAAAACTCAGCATGTCGTCTCTAAAAGACATGATAAATTAGGAAAGTAGAAACCAGGGCCAGATTTGGGCTTTCTTTTCTAAAGGAGTTGCATATGAATGGAACTGTAGGAGTTACTCCAGGAGGATCATCACATTCATCTCTGACTAACTGCCATAATGAGTGAGTGAGTGAGTGAGTGAGTGAGTGAGTGAGTGTGTGTGTGTGTGTGTGTGTGTGTGTGTGTGTGTGTGTGTGTGTGTGTGTGTGTGTGTGTGTGTGTGTGTGTGTGTGTGTGTGTTGAGGGTGGGGGTTATAGATTGATACTTTATTGAAAGAAATTGGCTTTCATGTTCTGTATCTGCTTCTGCCAAACGCCTGTGCCATTCAATATGGCCGGCCCCGTCACAGACTACTAGTGTTCCCACAGTGATGAAGCACACATTTCTACTGTCCAGATGGCTTGGCAGATCGTTTTATAATTTTGGGGGTTTTTTTTGTGTGTTTTTTTTAATGTGGGAAAAACAATTTGTTGTTGCTGTTGTTGTTTGTTTGTTTAGTTATTGCTAGTCCATGCTGTCTGAGTGATGGAGTGTGCACTCTAGCAGTTCCAAGCAATGGAATGCTCCAACAAAAACTAACCCAGAAACTAGAGAAGATCCCAGCCCGTGTATGCAGTCGAAAGCTGTGTTCAAACTCATCCATCACTGGTGTCAAACGTGGCCCTAAACGGCAACCTTGAAAGAGCGAGACAAAGCTCAGCAGCGAGAGAGCGGAGAGCCGGTCTCAGCTGGGTTCCCCCGAGGAGCGGCTGTGGCCTGGATGATTATACAGCTACAGATGATGTCAGAGGAGGATTCCTGCCACTGACACAACAGAAACACATGCTGATTGCATATTCATCGACACTGCTGTGTAAATTATACATGACAATTATACACAACAAATGTAAACAAATGACATGGATAGTTTGAATCAATGGGTCATTGATTGCTTATAATTCCCTCTTGCAAACGTTGGAAGAGCCCTTATTAAACCACATACTGTACACTGCTGCATGTCTGCATTGTTTCTGGCCATCAAAACTGTGTACAGTGTCATGGTGCATGTGTCTGGTGTCTGTTTTTTTGTCTTTTAGGATTATTTTTTATTTTCCTCAATGGAAAATGCCATTTGTTACCATTTGTTTGTGCTTTTTCATGTTTCTCCTTTGTGTTTATTATCCCCTGCATTCTCCTGGAAATATGTCTTCTGTGTTAATTATTCATTCCTCACGTTCTGTGGTGAAATTCACCTTCACGTTAGTTATTCCTCATGCTCTTATTTTGACATCTGCTCTGTATGTATTTTCAGTGGCCTTAGTTCCTGGAACTTGGGTTTCCTGGTTTCACACAAACTGTTACTTCCCTGTTTACTGAATCGCACACTATATAACTATCCACACAGCCCTTCACTGCAGTGCCAGATTGTCTTGGTCCGACCCTGCTTTCTCATGTTTTCATATTTGTTCGACAGATACTGACCAATGTTGCCTCTAAGCGTTTCCTAATCCATTGCTTTGGTATGTTTAGCAGTTGTGTACTGTCCCCTGCTTGTTTCATTGGATGACATATGTGCTGCTTCCCTCACATACACATTTGCTGGACGGATGGATTTTCCTGTGTGTGGAATCCTCTCCTGTGTTCTTGATTGCTCTCATTGCCTGTTTCCACCCAGACGATATTGTGGTATAACCTTTGCGTACTGCTTAGTCTGAATGTTCTAGTAGTCGCTGTGCAGAATACAATTAGGTTTTACCAAACCCGTGTCATTCTCTGCTCTGGGGTCACTAGTCTTGCCTTACATCCAAGAATGTAGGTAATCCATGAGCCTGCTGGAAACTCCTTTCAGAGGTTGGTGGTAGGGATGGCACTCTGGCCACTGGAAAACAGACAGCTGCCTATTTTCACTACAATTTGCAGCCATCTCACATAGACACTGATTCAAGCCAGGTTAAGGACTGCCCATATGGGGGTGGCTTAGGCTGAAGTAATAAAAGTTAGAGAACAAATGAAATCTGGGTTCTTTGTTCCTGGTGTTTGCATGCGACCAGTTCAGGATCCCAGCGCTGAGATAACTCTGTATCGGTGTAACAACTCTTTACAATACAACATCTAAACTTTGAAGTACGTTTCCTGTCCAATTATTTTTGAAGGTCTCACTGTGATAAAAGAACCTAACATCAGTTAAATGATAGGACCCTTACCTGTAATGACCTAAGGTGAGGATTGGGTGTCTTTGATATTCGCTTTAGAAATACCACTTGTATTGTGAGGGAATGACAGCTATGATACCATGGTCATGTGGTGTGCTTCTCTGGGTATGGTCTAGCACACAAATACCTCAGTGCTGAGGATCCCAGCAACTAGAAAAGGCCAAGATGACACCCATGTATCATCTGGCTGGTTCTGTAGTGTAGTAGATGTAGCAACATGCAACAACAATGTATGCTCACAGACCTGACTTGAAAAGACGAGGAGGCTTTTTGTTGCAATGTGATAGACCCCAACAGCATGTAGTCTCTGTTGCACAACAGATTGAACTTTCAAAAAATAACTGACAAAACAGGGGCATTTGATGTTTAAGAAATGCAGATCAATTTCAACACACTGAAATAAGCTTCAATGCTTTGCTAACAAGCTGAAAACTAACAAGTGGGTCTGGCTGGAGATATCAAGCTCCAGTCTCGAAAATATGTGACCTCCCCTCCAGCTAGACACTGAAGTGAGACAGTCAAGCGGGACTGGATAAATGTTACCTCCACTCCACCATGCTCAAAATACGCACACACACACAAATATATATATATATATATATATATATATATATATATATATATATATATATATATATATATATATATTAGTATCAAAAATATTAGTCCTATCAAAGTTCCATTTTGGTGGCACTCATCCTTGACCCAAAATACATAAGCATACCTATTGGCAAATTTCAGCTCTCCCCAGTTTATCCGTGACTGAATTTACATGCACGCATGAAGAGGTTTTTGTTTTTTCCATATTCTGCCACAAGCAGGTACTTTAATTTTGACACACCCACAAACAGAGACAGTGGCGGAAGACATCAAATGCACTACACTTCTCACTCATGGTAACAGCTAAATGGCAGTTAAGTCACTCATGGTAACCGCAACATGACACTTAACTAAATTGACTAAACCAAGTGAACTACACAAACACATTAAATCAATAATACCAACAACACTATTAAACTAACATGAACCAAAACAACAATATTTAAAACCTCCAAACCCCAAATTTCCATGGTGCACTGCACCACAACGTCCATTGTTCACTGTTAGCTAATATCGCTAATTTCTCCAAAAATATTAGCACTATCAACTTTTTGTTTTCGGAGCGTTCATCCTTGACTCAAAATACATATGCATACCGAACGACAAATGTCAGCTCTATTGAATCGAAGCCACACACACGCATACAGACACAGAGGCCACTTGACTTTTATAATATAGATTCCTGCCTTTGATTGTGGCTCACACGTTTTCAGTCGCTGTTTATTTGTGTTCATACTCATGCATTTCATCACTTTACTTTTGTGATCAGTTAATCACTCCAAGACTTGGTTCTCTGCCTGGCATACTTAGTAAATATGTCTTATACTTCATCTGCTGTCCAAGCTGTGCATTTGGACCTGAAGTCTTAATACATTCTTCTTATCACTTCTTAATCAATATTTCCGTTTCATAAAAACAAAATCAGTTCAGCAGTTTTCTAGTAATCCTGTTAAGACTGACAAAAAACCCCCACAAACAGGTAAAATGATAATCTCCTCAAATTAAGTCATGATTACAATAGAAAATGGCTGCAGCAGGTAAAAAAGCATGTGATCTTAGACTCACACACTTATCAGAAAACTCATGCAGTAAATGTACTGGTAATTTGACCAAAAAAAAAGAGCTTGCTATGGTGGACAATTTCCTTTCTAATTTACACATGGTCTGCTATAAAAGCAATAAGAAACTGGTGCAACAAAAGAGTTTAGGTTTCAAACACAAGCAATTTTCTTCATTAATTAAGTCTAGAAACTACAATTTCATAAAATGATTAAAAAAAAAAGGTGACCTCAAGCCATAAAAAACAGCTGACACCTTTAAATGTCTTGTTTTATGTCTTGTTATATAAAACTGAGACAAGCAGTAAATCCTTGCATTTGAGAAGGTGGAACCCAGAAAGGATTTGTCATTTTCAACTGATTAAACAGCTGATCAAACATGTCAGCAGTACACCTAAAATTATGATTGACTGTGATGCTATAGATTTGCTGTATCTAATTACAGTGAAAATGCAAATAAGCTGCGCAAATGAAGTAAATAAAGAAAAAAACATCAACTGTCATTTTCAATGTGATTGAGGGAATGACATGCACAAGAATAAGGACAAAAAAAAATCACATTCCATAATTAAACACAAAGGAATCCAGTGAAGAAAATGTAGCGGCATCGACAGTTTTATGCAAATGAAGCTTCACATGCGCTCTGTACATTTGTTAACTTGCACTTGCCTGAGGCTGCAGACAGATCAGCTCCACGCATATGAAAGCAGGAGAGGGAGGGAGCGGGGACCACTGCTCGGCACACAGCACACAGACAGAGATGCTGCAGCCTGGTGATGCCTGCTGCAGCCTCCCTCCTGCAGCTACAGTACAGGCTGGTGCTGGGAAGCATTGATCTCGTCTTCCTCGCAGAACAATAGAGGAAGCACAGCTCCTTATTAACCATATGGGTTCAGAGCAAAGGGCGATTTTAATCCACAGAACAGGATGTTTAGATCACCGCTGCTACATGCCTGGCTACACTGGATGGAACACATTATTGCAAGAATTATGATTTGAAGATAATTGGTAGGAATAGGAGTGGACAATGTACCATTATAATAATGACCTGAATGGGAACAAACTCGCAGATGCGTCTGGTATAATCCTCTGAGCTCATCTGACTCCCAACATTATCATGTTTCTTTGATTTTTCTCCAGCATTTAATTGCCATTTACAGTGTGTTAATAAAACAAAGCTATTTTTGTAATGTTCAGTGGAAACCTCAACCATGACGAGTCCTCAGTACAGCGTCTGCTCTTACAAGCAGCGATCACAATATAACAGACACGTAACAAGCTCCACATTCCCACTAATATTCCTGATTTGCTGTAATTCACGTCGCACTCTGCGGAGGCATAATCAGCTTCTTTCACCCTCGTGTCAATCACAATGCTCACCTAAATTATTCACGCTACTATATTTTATTTATGACTGTATTTTTCCCATGCCACCTGAAAGTTTGCTGGAGCTGCCAAAGCATTTCACAGAGGCAGGGCTGCTTTCATCTCTCACACAGGCTGGGAAAGCTGCGGGATGCGGGCTTCATATTCTGCACGCAATCCTTATCATTTATATATAGCCAGCATCTGATGAGATGGTGAAGCAGACATTATGCAAAATATGCACACGCGTTCCATTTGTGGAGAAACATTTGTGAAGTAGGCCAGACTCATGTCAGGTTATATGGTGAAATAGAGGTATATATTCTCAAAAATATCTCAATAAATGATGATCCAGAGAATAGACATAAATTCTGGATATGCAAATTTATATTGGAAGAGTTCTCCATGTCTACAACCCCAATTCCAATGAAGTTGCGACATTGTGTAAAATGTAAATAAAAACAGAATACAATGATTTGCAAATCCTCTTCAACCTACAACCCCTGGCAATAATTATGGAATCACCGGCCTCGAAGGATGTTCATTCAGTTGTTTAATTTTGTAGAAAAAAAGTAGATCACAGACATGACACAAAACTAAAGTCATTTCAAATGGCAACTTTCTGGCTTTAAGAAACACTATAAGAAATCAGAAAAAATAATTGTGGCAGTCAGTAATGGTTACTTTTTTAGACCAAGCAGAGGGAAAAAATATGGACTCACTCAATTCTGAGGAATAAATTATGGAATCACCCTGTAAATTTTCATCCCCAAAACTAACACCTGCATAAAATCAGATCTGCTCGTTAGTCTGCATCTAAAAAGGAGTGATCACCCCTTGGAGAGCTGTTGCACCAAGTGGACTGACATGAATCATGGCTCCAACACGAGAGATGTCAATTGAAACAAAGGAGAGGATTATCAAACTCTTAAAAGAGGGTAAATCATCACGCAATGTTGCAAAAGATGTTGGTTGTTCACAGTCAGCTGTGTCTAAACTCTGGACCAAATACAAACAACATGGGAAGGTTGTTAAAGGCAAACATACTGGTAGACCAAGGAAGACATCAAAGTGTCAAGACAGAAAACTTAAAGCAATATGTCTCAAAAATCGAAAATGCACAACAAAACAAATGAGGAACGAATGGGAGGAAACTGGAGTCAACGTCTGTGACCGAACTGTAAGAAACCGCCTAAAGGAAATGGGATTTACATACAGAAAAGCTAAACGAAAGCCATCATTAACACCTAAACAGAAAAAAAATCAAGGTTACAATGGGCTAAGGAAAAGCAATCGTGGACTGTGGATGACTGGATGAAAGTCATATTCAGTGATGAATCTCGAATCTGCATTGGGCAAGGTAATGATGCTAGAACTTTTGTTTGGTGCCGTTCCAATGAGATTTATAAAGATGACTGCCTGAAGAGAACATGTAAATTTCCACAGTCATTGATGATATGGGGCTGCATGTCAGGTAAAGGCACTGGGGAGATGGCTGTCATTACATCATCAATAAATGCACAAGTTTACGTTGATATTTTGGACACTTTTCTTATCCCATCAATTGAAAGGATGTTTGGGGATGATGAAATCATTTTTCAAGGTGATAATGCATCATGCATCTTGCCATAGAGCAAAAACTGTGAAAACATTCCTTGCAAAAAGACACATAGGGTCAATGTCATGGCCTGCAAATAGTCCGGATCTTAATCCAATTGAAAATCTTTGGTGGAAGTTGAAGAAAATGGTCCATGACAAGGCTCCAACCTGCAAAGCTGATCTGGCAACAGCAATCAGAGAAAGTTGGAGCCAGATTGATGAAGAGTACAGTTTGTCACTCATTAAGTCCATGCCTCAGAGACTGCAAGCTGTTATCAAAGCCAGAGGTGGTGCAACAAAATACTAGTGATGTGTTGGAGCGTTCTTTTGTTTTTCATGATTCCATATTTTTTTCCTCAGAATTGAGTGATTCCATATTTTTTTCCCTCTGCTTGGTCTAAAAAAGTAACCGTTACTGACTGCCACAATTTTTTTTCCTGATTTCTTATTTCTAGTGTTTCTTAAAGCCAGAAAGTTGCCATTTGAAATGACTAGTTTTGTGTCATGTCTGTGATCTGCTTTTTTTCTACAAAATTAAACAACTGAATGAACATCCTCTGAGGCCGGTGATTCCATATTTTTTGCCAGGGGTTGTATATTCAATTGAATACACCACAAAGACAAGATATTTAATATTCAAACTGATAAACGTTATTGTTTTTGTGCAAATATTTGCTCATTTTGAAATGGATGCCTGCAGCACGTTTCAAAAAAGCTGTGACAGTGGTATGTTTACCACTGTGTTACATCACCTTTACTTCTAACAACACTCAAGAGTTTGGGAACTGAGGACACTAATTGTTGAAGCTTTGTAGGTGGAAATCTTTCCCATTCTTGCTTGATGTATGACTTCAGTTGTTCAACAGTCAGGGGTCTACGTTGTCATATTTTGTGCTTCATAATGCGCCACACATTTTCAATGGGCGACAGGTCTGGACTGCAGGCAGGCCAGTCTAGTACCCGCATTCTTTGACTACGAAGCCACGCTGTTGTAACACCTGCAGAATATGGCTTGGCACTGTCTTACTGAAATAATCAGGGACATCCTTGAAAACATCCTTGGATACAGCATGTGTTGCGCCAAAACCTGGATGTACCTTTCAGCATTGATGGTGCCATCACAGATGTGTAAGCTGCCCATGCCATGGGCACTAACACACCCCAATACCATCACAGATGCTGGCTTTTGTACTTTGTGCTGGTAACAATCTGGATGGTTTTTTTCCTCTTTTGTCCGGAGGACACAACATCCATGATTTCTAAAAGCAACTTGAAATGTGGACTCATCAGACCACAGCACACTTTTCCACTTTGTGTCTGTTCATTTCAAATGAGTTCGGGCCCAGAGAAGGCGGCAGCATTTCTGGATATTGTTGATGTTTGGCTTTCGCTTTGCACTTGTAGATGTAGCAACGAACTGTGTTAACTGACAATGGTTTTCTGAAGTGTTCCTGAGCCCACGCGGTAAGATCCTTTACACAATGATGTCAGTTTTTAATACAGTGCTGCCTGAGGGATCGAAGGTCACGGGCATTCAATGTTGGTTTTTGGCCTTGCCGCTTACGTGTAGAAAGTTCTCCAGATTCTCTGAATCTTCTGATTATATTATGGACTGTAGATGATGAAATCCCTAAATTCCTTGCAACTGAACATTGAGAAACATTGTTCTTAAACTGTTGGACTATTTTTTCACGCAGTTGTTCACAAAGAGGTGGTCCTCACCCCATCTTTGCTTGTGAACGGTTGAGCCTTTTGGGGATGCTCCTTTTATACCCAATCATGACACTCACAATTAGTGTCCTCAGTTCCCAAACGCTTATTGAGTGTTGTTAGAAGGAAAGGTAATGTAACAGTTTTTTTGAAACATGTTGCAGACATCCATTTCAAAATGAGCAAATATTTGAACAAAAACAATAGAGTTTATCAGCATTAAATATCTTGTCTTTGTGGTGTATTCAATTGAATATAGGTTGAAGAGGATTTGCAAATCATTGTATTCTGTTTTTATTTACATTTCACACAACGTCACAACTTCATTGGAACTGGGGTTGCATGTAATATTTACAAACTTGTTAAAGATCTAAATGGACTGCATTTATATAGCGCTTTTCCATCTGCATCAGATGCTCAAAGCGCTTTACAATTATGCCTCACATTCACCCCAATGTCAGGGGTGATCTACCGTTATACTCAAGATTAGCATAATAGTTAACAGTGCCGCAATTGATTGATATGGGTTTTTCAATAACTTATGCCAATTTTTGCAGAACAGGACAGCCGGTGGCCCACACATAATGCCACTGTTTTGTTGTTTTCATGTGATAGAACAATACAATAATAATTACAAATGAAAGAGAAAATACTTGCCTTTAAAAGAACATTTATTTATTTTACACTGCTACTCTCCACATCATACTTATTCAAGATTTACCTTTTTTTGGTCAGGTAAACTTCCATCCAGCATTGGGATATCTCTCAGTGTTTCAAAACACTCATTCCTACTGTATTAAGGCATCATGAAAACACAACAGGGAACCCTAGCGTCATCTCACCATCTACACCAACAAGCCCATTTGTCAGATGTGACTACAAATGGATTTTTAAAAATCAGCTACATAAGCACAGACATCAGCAAAGCCTAATTTAAAACTGCATCGGCCAACCACTATAATAGTGGATCACAGAAAATATTCTGTTTTTCTCAAATAACAGTAGGTAAATTTGTGATGGTTGGACACTGTTACTAGTAAACCAGGATTACTTTGGAAAATGTATGACATTACGGTTTACAGTCATAATAAAGCATATTACACTGTGAAACCTACACAAAACCATCGGTGAGTTGCAATGTTATTTACAGGAATATGTATGGGCTGTATGAACTGTGTTTTAGATGTACTTTCTGGTTGGTTGCTTTATGACATTTTTATAACATGTTTTTATGGTGAAATCAAAGGCAAAATTTCCACATTGTGGACAATAAACTTTATGCATTCATATTTATGGCCGATCATCATCACCTCCACCCAAGAACAGATGGCAGCAGTCAGAATTCTGTTTTGCCAATGAAAATTTTGTGATATCAGCTATCACAAGCAAAAAGGCATGAAAAACGACCAATGTTACATCCCGATTCCACAGAGCGCCATTGCTTCCTGTTTCCCCTGAATAGCAAATCAGGGTGCGTTTTGAAGCATCGCAGTAACGTCTTGATCCATCTTTATCCCGATTCACCAAATTGGCATCATTTCGCAGTCACGTCTGGGTGTTCATAGTCTTAACAGCGTCATTCAAGTTCAAACATCTTTACACGGGGTAGTTCTAGTGAGTACAGCTTGATAATTCTTTGACTGTGCTCCAAATTTGTGTAAAAATTTGAAGCAAAAGCAGCGTTTGATGTAGTTGTGGCTGACAGCGCAGCCGGGCACAGTTTGACCTTTTTTTTCAAGCAACTTGTCAGGTTTGCACTTTATAAGCCAACCTGATAGGAGGCATGCCGGAGTAAGCCGTTTCATCCCGTTTTAGCACTTTTTGTCCATCGTCGGGGTTTGTAATAGGACAGTGCCCTGTGGAACAGGGGTGGTACAATATGAAAGAAAATTTTTGTTTGTTTATTTATTCATTCATTTATTTGTTTTCAAGTGATCAGGATTACCCTCAAAAGATGACTGTTCTCTGAACACAACATAACTTTCTCTAAATATAGTGATGGTGGAGGCAAAAACAGGTGGCACATTACACCGATGGTGGTATACCCTTTTTGGGCCTTAGCTTAATGGCGAACATGCAAACTCCACACAAAAGGCCACTGGTGGAAATCGATCCCTTGACTTCCTTGCTGTGAGGCAACAGTCTACCCCAACAGCAGCAACCAAAGCTCCCTGAGGTGAAGCAGTGAAACAGAAAGGTCAAGTTCTGTATCTTTTCATAAGTGTTTGATTTTTTAATGTGTTTAGTTGGGGAATAGGGTTTATTCTCAATCAAATGAGCAACTCTGGTTCAATTTGCAACCTTAAATCACAGATGATGTAATACAAGTATGAATTTGATATGAATATTTGTCATCAAATGCAATTTCGTACAAACTTACACAGAGATCCATATGAGGCAGATTATTTTTAGCATTTTGCATGAATATGGGTTTTAACAGTTTCTTTTTTAATTATTTGGCCCTAAAATTAAATAATGGCCATTTCATCCAGTTACGATATCCTTCACCTTTGACTTTAACCTAATAGCAAAGCACTGTTGATTTGCAGATTAAGAACATAGCAAAAAATAATAATTACATACAACTACATCTATGCACAAAATGTGTTAATGAATTAGAATATTGCAGGAAAAAGGTGAGAAGGGATGAAATCACACAATTAAAAATGACGCTATATAACAATGGAGTTTATAGCTTTGTACACGTACTGGAGGAGTAAAACTCATTAGGTATAAAAAATACATGCTTTTTTCCCTTTACACTTAATTAGCTGGCAACAGACAAAAGATTCCAAATAGGTGTCATGGCAACATCTCAAGAGAGCACAGTCCTGAAGCATGAAAGCTCAGCGCTCAGCCAGGAAGGAGCCAAAGACACAAAAAGAGTCACATCAAAAACTTTGAAATTAGAAGCATGAACCCTTCTGCGATACACAATGCTGCTCTGTAATCTAATAGGTTCGTATTAGTTCACACCACTTTCCTACTGTACACCTCATTGATGCTGTGATTTTAATTCAGTGTCTGTGAAAGGACACTTCAATTAAAACAGTGCAGAGAGAGAGAGAGAGAGCGAGAAAGAGAGAGGATAAATAAAAAGCCAGAAAGTGGAATGCAGAATTGCAGAAAAGCTGCTGCTCTGCTGGAGGCGACATCACACAGAATATTCCATTTGATTCGAGAGACTTTATTCCATGCAGGTATTACAATGTCAAACAAGCAAAAAAATAAATAAATAAATAAATAAAAACAATGGGTGTGTTGTAGCATAGTTTGTTTCAAAACTGTATGTCAGAATATTACATTTGGAAATACTGATGTGATATGTTCTAGTACCCAGTAATCAAATATGAACAGGAAACAAGTGTAGGACGTTTCAGACAAGGCCATGCCAACCTAAGATGTTTTGTTTAAAAAACATGCAACCCAATCTAACGGCATGTCATGATTCAGCAGCACAAAATATACATTAATCTATGGGTTCGTGATATTGTGACGAAAAGCGCCTCATTTTCGTCACGGCAGCACAAATTCAATCTGATTCATTCCGTGATGGCTGCACGAAATTAAAAGTGAAGCGGTTGGGGGGGTCAGGGGTGGTTATGGTTAGGGTTGGGGGAAGGAGTAGGATTAGGTTATGGTTAAGGTTAGGGTTGTGGGTAGGAGTAGGGTTAGTAATAGTGAGTTAAAAAAAAAACTCTTCATGAAAATGTGACTCATTTTGTGACGGAAGTACGAAAAAAAACATGAGACTGGGCTGAAATATGCCACAATGTAGACATTTTTGCCACCAATGACATCTTAATGTGCTAAACATAACCCAAACCTCAACCCTAAATTTAAGCCTAATCTTACCCCTAAATCTAAGCGTAAACTTAATTTTAAGCTTAATCCTAACCTTTAACCTTGCCCTAACCCTAAACCTAATAAATACGGAAATGTGATTGACCCTAAATACTGAAAAAGGATGAGTCTATTGGAATGTCTAACCCTAAACTTAATCAACATTTGGTACTTTAACATTTCCCATAATTGTACTATGGGCTCCTGCGCATCCCAGAATGTACCACGGCGCCAGCAGAGTGCCAGCATCTCACAGTGCGTGTAAACAATGGCTAGCGAGGATGTGGATGGCACTGATCCAGCGGGTTTACGGGCGATTATGATATGTTCTCCCAAGTTGAGAGGATTATCTAGAGGAGGTGTAGCACCTGTAATGGACTTCTGCCGTGCCCCGATGTTTTCTTTTTGTCCATACTTCACGAGGTGTGTTTACATTGTGCTCTGAACCGGAACTCTGCTGAAACCAACCTCTCGCTTGAGTCAGGGACCGCGAGACGGTGCGAGATTCACAATTGCAAAACAGCGAATGTATTAGAATTCAGCTGAAATGTCCTCAGGACGATTTGTTTTCTGGCCAAAACGTCAGCTCACCACATGAAACATGGCTGAATGAGCAGAATCACAGTAAGGTTTAAGGTTTCTTTAGCTTTACGCATACGGACCACATTATGAGTTAAAAAGGTGTGCCGAATAAAGTGTTCAGAGAGTGTAGACATATTGTGACATTCTGCACAATCTCATTACGTGTCAACTCAGCAACACTTACGATGCAACTGGACGCTTCGTGCGCACAGATTTTCACTTTCCACGACGTGTCTTATGTCGCAACTTCCTATTTCTTTAATGGTCAGATCAGGTTTTACATTAATTTTTGTTTTACAGTTTTTGTTATGATTAGAATCAGTATTATGTTTATTGATAGCAAAATTATTAACTTCATGATGCTTTCAAATGCATTTCTTCAACTTGGGGGGGTGAAACTCCACCTACATTTCTGTATAATGCAGAATGATACATTCAGCAACTTCCAACAACCTGGGATGAGGACAGTCACAACAACTTAAATGTATTCATAGAAAATGTCACTTTGATTTCTTGAGCTAATTATTTGCATTGATTATGTTTGCCTCCACGGATGCTACCATTCAGAGTGTTGTCATAGCAGCCTATCCTGGGGCAAGTCGAAGCACACTTCAGCAATCTCACATGTTTCTCAGTTGGAGCTGTAAGTTCCTGTGCCATTTTCTCCACACTTTAATTAAGACGTCTTAAATGTAGTCTGGCGCACAAAGACTGTAGTGGTTTGATGTATAAGCAACCTATGCCGCATGTAGGTGCCTCTGCCGGCTGTATATTTTAATTTAAATATGAAATTCATCATTTGATTATGGATGCACATTCTTGAAGTGTCCAGCAGGTGCCAGTGTTCAGTAGGTGGCAGCACAGCATGTGATGTCTTCCTTTTCATGTGGACTCCAGAAGAAGGTTCAAAACACAGGTGTTTCAAAGGCTTCCAAAGGTTTTGAAATAATGTGTCCAATTTATTAATTTGCAGCGGCAATGAAACGATTTATAATATCCCAATTTAAACATTCTACTCATTAATTTGTTGTGGATTTACCTTTGTATTCTGCTTTATATTGTGCTGTACAGTCTATTTGACCACGTAACTGACATTATGTTTCACTCTGCAGTAGCCAGCGTAAGTTGCTCATGATGGCAAGCGCTGCATCCAGCAGGGGGCACACGCATCTATGTGATATTATTTAGGCTAAACACAGTTGGTATTTCAAGTGATCTGCTGCATCAAAGATCACCGTTACATTGGAAATGTACATGGTGACAGCATTTTTTTATTATTATTACCTACACAAGCTGACTGGAATAGACTCACTCACACACCTACCAATTCATCTAAGAGGGTTGGCTGAAAAGTTCTGCCTCCAACAAGATTATTTCAAAAATAAGCAAGACATCAGAGTGAACCTGGTGTGAGAACAATCCCTCACTTACTGACTACAACAAACAGTTTTTGCCTGAAATTTCAGGCATGCACAGAATCACCTTCAACATAACACATATGCACAGTAATTTGTAAAAACATAAATGGTGCCGTACATGGACGTGTGTTTAAAACAATGCGCCATTATTGAGAGGAGGTGATGGTCTAGTGGTTAAGTGTTGGGCTTGAGACCAGAGGGTCCTTGGTTCAAATCCCAGCCTGACTGGAAAATCACAAAAGGCCCTTGGGCAAGATCCTTAATCCCCTAGTTGTTCCCTTGTATGGCAGCACCCTGACATCAGGTTGAATGTGAGGCATTATTGTAAAGTGCCTTGAGCATCTGAAGCAGATGGAAAAGCGCAATATAAATGCAGTCCAATTACCATTTACCATTCCTCACGGTAGAGGACGGTGCACCCATGGACATTCGTCGACAAATCAGTGTTGTCTATGGGATATGGTCAGAAGGTGGGCAAGGAGCTTGAAATGTGAAAATCCAGCCACAAAGAGTTTGCCGGAACAGGGCCGTAGCAGGTCCCCCATAACAAACACAGATGCACAGCATTAGGTGCAGGTGCAATGGCATAGTTCTAAGTGAAATTTTTGGAAAATGGTAGCACTGTCGATTCCGATCGATAGACTTTATAAAAGCTTTACAAAGTCTATCTATTACAATGCTCGTCCACACACGAGTCAACAAACACAGGATACATTGCAGTGGCTCAAATTCTACCAGATCTTACAACACCCACTGTACAGTCCGGATCTTCTTCTCCAAGATGAAAGAACACCTGTAGGGACACGGTTACACTAACGATGCAGAGGTGAAAGATTTCTTCAGGCACAATGCAAAAAGGCTTCTACTGTTGACTTAAGTGTTTGGAAAGGGAAGGTGGCTACGTGGAAAAGTAATGATACAGTCTGACAGGGAACATTCCAAGCTTTAAACAGATATGCGATTCATGCGAGTAACTCGCTTTTTATTGAAATAACCGTGTAGGAGGCAGATCTTTTCAGCCGGCCCTGGCACATTTTTGCTGTACAAGCCCTCTGCTGCTACCAGTGCAAGGAAAAGTATCCACCTAGCCATTCCCACACCAAAATTCTGAATTTTAGTCCAAGCATCTAGGTCATAGCCATGCATTATTGTACGTTTGATAATTGGCTCCACTAACTCCCCCACGCCTTCATCATGCAGCGGGTCTGTCCTTAATACTGTTGAGCCATAACACCTAATGGATCACAATCACTGTTACTGAGCTTTAACCATCTGGTATGTATGTAATACTACCATGACATTTATTCAAATCAGCTATCTTAATGGCATCGCTTTTCACAAGTAAATACATCTACTCAGTGTTGCAATGTTCTTTAGCTGTGTGCCACATGTACTAATTAAATTCTGTCCCTTTGAGGATTAGGGTGCTGATAGATTGAAGAAACAGATGGATTGAGGAAGAAAAATCCACAGCAATACACTTTAAAAGAGAAAGGACAACCCAACACATGCAGACACATACACCACCCACGGGTGTGCACGCTCGTGTACAGCACAAGACTGCTGGTGTCTCTAGTTTTTTTTTTTCTTTTTTCCCCCCTACGAACAATAGATGGTGGTGGAGGAGCAATAAAGAAGGCAGTGCTGGATAAGCGGGCATGCTGCCATAAAACCCACAATGGAGAAAATGGGTAGTTAATGGCAAACTGTTGAATCTATTAAAGGCGTTGCCGCACTGTGCCAATTTACATTTTAGATATTTACAAATGCATTCTGACAAGTCATAATCAAGATTTGACAAGTCATAATCAAGATTCTGCACTATGACTTGCCAGTGTGCAGAATAAGGTTAATAATTTGATAATATAATTACCATCTGAGCGGGAAGATCTTGCATTGTATCAGCCATTCCAAAAAAGAAAAAAAAAGTGACAGGGGTAATTTCCAACACCTAGAATTACATCATTAGGGGAGGTGATGGTCTTGTGGTTAAGCGTTGGGCTTGAGACCAGATGATCCTTGGTTCAAATCCCAGCCTGACTGGAAAATCCCTAAGGGCCCTCAAGGTCCTTAATCCCCTATTTGCTCCAGAGTCCCGGTGTGTAGTGAGCGCCTTGTAAGGCAGCACCCTGACATCGGGGTGAATGTGAGGCATTACTGTAAAGCACTTTGAGAGTCTGATGCAGATGGAAAAGCGCTATACAAATGCAGTCCATTTACCATTTACATACCATTTCCATACATTTACATAAGTGTTGTTACCCAGTATGATCATTTCAGGTACCTATAACTGAATTCCACCTCATGGAATAGTTGGTTGTGATGTGATTCCTGACATAAAGTTCAAACAGCAATATAATGAAAATGTCATGAACTTGAAAACTCACTGTTAATCTGATGTGAGTTTTGTGCCACAGATAAGTAAATGATGGAGATGTCTTTGACTATTCACTGTCTACCAAAATGTGACAAATTTAGCCACAAGCTAATTAGCTTCCAATGCCCAATAACTGCTAATTAGCAACAGAATGCTAACATACCTTGGGTTTATGTGGATTAACCAAAATACTTTTAAAGTGATCATTATGCTGCATTTACACATAATGACGATAAGTGCCGCTGATCACAAATGTAATGATTTGGGGCAGAGGCGTCAGGTGTCCTCAGGAACTGCTGCAACCTGTTACCACACATTACGATTAACGGCACGTGTTGCTGGCGAATTATCAGGAACCATTACACACGGTCAAAAATAATGTTCCGCGCTGTTGCACGTAACAGCGCATCGTTACGTTCTGTCACGTTGTGAATGAGGCTAATTGTGTCCATACACACACCCATATTCATCCATCAGCTGCTGGACAATTCAGATCACTCCAATTTGCTCCTCAAAATCCACAGCAGAAGAACTTTGTGATTGCATGCTTAGTTGGGCTCTGTGCCATGGAGTGGCGCAGAGAGGAGGAGGAGCCGGAGAAAGCCAGATGTGTGGCTCTACACGGCTCTCATCTCGCTCCCTTTCCCAAACATCAGGCACAGCAACAGCAGCAGATGCCTGCAGGAGCACACTGACGAGCATTGGAACGAAACCTTTAGCCAACTTGCCATCACTGTGCTTCTTCAGCCTACTGCAGCAATGAAACTGAATGTGGTGCAGCAGGGTTTTAATTGTGTGCACGTCAGAGAAGAACGCTGTTGAGCTCTATTAAGGATCACCACTAATCAAGACTTATCAACACTTAGTTGCGACATCCATGACATGAGGTGAAATGAGGGTGGTGTGAGACATTTGTGGAAGCTTTTTTGACAGCCAAAAACATGCTCCACGAAAATCATAAATATCATGCACCAACACGTACTATTAAGAAACCTACTGAGATGCGTTAAGTCATGTTAAGAATGTCAGGAATGTGCCAAGAATGACGCAAATATGACATTCATAACACGTCCTGCCTATGTGTTAAACGCAGCATTATATTCCACTTTTCATCAAGCTAATATTAGTTAACTTGAATAAGAATTTCTACATCACAATTTAAACAAATATCTTTGGAATTCATATTTGTAACTGTCAAAACTAAAATATAGATGGGTGATTCTTTAACTACGGGCACTATTGGCCTTGTAAATGTAATTTCCACCACACCATTGCCTTACAATATAAAGTGCCTTGGGGCAACTGTTTGTTGTGATTTGGCGCTATATACATGTGCTCTGATGTCACTGTTTATCTCCATAGAAACTACCCAAACAATCTTTCATACAAACTGTTTAAAGGGACATTACAGTGTTGTGGTGGAAATTACGGCAATAGTGTGGGACAACTACATTTTGTTTAAAAAAATCACAACAGTTGTATGACATTGAATACCCCAATTATGTTTTGATTATTTTACTGATATTTTATTCAGAGATATTTTAAAACATTAGAAAAAACTTTTCTTTACCATTCATTTTTATCATTGAAGATCAAAATTCTGGGTGTGGGACAAGCACAAAATGGCAATATTTGCATATAATGATGCTGAAAAAACGTGAAAAAGTCATCATAGACTACTAGAACAAATTTATTAACACAGTTTCATTGTAAAGATAACTATAAAAGTGTGAAATTTCCCCTTTTTTCTGTTTTTCATACAATATGATCAAAGGACATAATAAGTACCCGTAGTCTAAGAATCACCCAAATACCTTTAATAATGTAAGTCAATGGATCACTCTTAAGTATGAAATTATACTCACGAAAAAACTGCAGTCTGAAGAATTTAGGGATGTTTATCAGCAGAAAGTGAATATACCATTCAGAACTGTCAGGTTGTGAGTTTCTGCCTGGTTTTGTTTTCATGCTTTTGCCACATTTCTGTTTCGCTATAGAGTTACTCTCTGGCTGGGGTTTTTTTTCCTGCTTGGGTTTATCTGTCCCTGTCTCTCTTGTCTGTCTCTTCTGTTTCTTGGTGGTGGGCGTTTCCCTCTTTCTGGTCACACACTCATTCTGGTGCATTCCATGCACACCTGCTCCTTATCTGCACCTCATTACCTGGGTGTATTTTAGCTCCTCATTTTGCCCTGCTTCCTCGCCAGATTGATGTGCTCTATGCCTTCTCTCCAGCTTTGTATCCATTGTTCTCGACCGGCTTGCCTCCCGTGTTTTTCGACCACCTGCCTGTACTCTCGACCACGCAATTGCCTGATGCTCTTGCTTTCGTTTATCTTGTTGGACTGCCTACCTGTGTACCAGACCGAGTCCTGCATTTGCATCCTGCCACAACCGTTTACCAGTCGTGACAAGAACGATGTGTTTATTAGTGTATAATTACCTGCCATAATGAACTGATGCATTTTCATGAGTTTAGAATCAGCCATTCATATCTACATGGGTCAGGACCCCTCACAGAGGTTGATATGTTGCACCTCCATCTTGATAAAGTAGCCAAAAGGAAAAATCATGACCCGTGACAGCGTAATGCAATCCGCAACTTCACCAATGGATGACACTCAGTCCGATACACTGTAGCTTTAAATGAATGATGATTTATCCACATTGTAGGTAGACCACTTGTAGTTAATGGCCTCTCGTAGTATTCAGAAATTGGCCACACTGTAGCTAATGGTAGTGTTTTAGCATTAACCCAATCTACCATGTCATATTACTAGTATCAGAGCACTGAGGAAACACATGATACTATCACAGAGTAGGAATAGCTGATGGGTATTGATTAATTATGCTTTGCTGGAAGGTCTTGACCCAGACTATAACATACCAGTAGATGACAGTATAGTTGTAGCTATTGGGTGTCCCTATCATTACCACATCATAGCTGCTCGGTCAGCTATAGACATAACATAATGTCAGGGAGTTTGGTACAAGGTAACTAAAATGTGGCTAAAAGGTCCTGTCACCATGTGGGAGTTATGAGATTAAAAATGTTACTACTAGTCACAAATGTGGTTTGGTTATTATGCAACCTCAGAGATAAATTGACTTAAATAAGACAATTTTGTGATATCTTGCAAAGGAACACTTCTGGGGGATCCCTGCAAATTCATTCATTCATTCATCTCCTACCGCTTAGTCCAATTAAGGGTCACGGGGGGCCGGAGCCTATCCCAGCAGTCATAGGGCGCGAGGCGGGGTACACCCAGGACAGGATGCCAGTCTGTCGCAGGGCCACAAACAGACAAACAAACACAGACACACACACACCTAAGGACAATTTTTTTTAAAGATTCCAAGCCACCTAACCCGCATGTCTTTGGATGTGGGAGGAAACCGGAGCACCCGGAGGAAACCCACGCAAACACGGGGAGAACATGCAAACTCCACACAGAAAGGCCACGGGAATTGAACCCACGACCTTCACGCTGTGAGGCAACAGTTCTAACCACTAATCCACCGTGCTGCCTCCCTGCAAATTCTGTTTGTGAAACAAATATTAAAGCAGCTTACCATTAAGAATGAACTATATCATAAAATGGTATTAATAAGAAATGTGTTACAGCATTACTCCAAAACGGAGTAAATGATTTTTTTCCCTCAAAGTTCTGCTCACAACACCTGATAAATGACAACATGACAAAAGTTCAGCATCCCTCAAGCTCCATCACGTTGGCTGGGGAGCGTTGGTGCACAGCCATTTTCAGATCTCTCCAAAGATGTTCAATCGGATTCAGGTCTGGGCTCTGGTTGGCCCACTAAATGACATTCACAGAGTTGTTCTGAAGTCACTCCTTTGATATCTTGGCTGTGTGCTTGGGGTCATTGTCCTGCTGAAAGATGAACCATCACTC
This sequence comes from Thalassophryne amazonica, assembly GCF_902500255.1. Taxonomy (NCBI): domain Eukaryota; kingdom Metazoa; phylum Chordata; class Actinopteri; order Batrachoidiformes; family Batrachoididae; genus Thalassophryne; species Thalassophryne amazonica. Next base: position 30,925,544 of record NC_047116.1, on the reverse strand, counting down.
TGGTCTGAGGTCAAGAGTGCTCTGGAGCAGGTTTGCATCCAGGATGTCTCTGTACATTGCTGCATTCATCTTTCCCTCAATCCTGACAAGTCTCCCAGTTCCTGCCACTGAAAACATCCCCACAGCATGATGCTGCCACCACCACGCTACACTGTAGGGATGGTGCCTCGTTTCCTCCCAACATGACACCTGGCATTCACACCCATCAGATCAAAGAATTTGGTTTCTCATGGCCTGAGAGTCCTTCAGTTGCCTTTTGGCAAACACCAGGTGGGCTACATGTGCCTTTTACCAAGGAGTGGCTTCCGTCTGGTCACTCTACCATACAGGCCTGACTGGTGGATTGCTGCAGAGATGGTTGTCCTTCTGGAAAGTTCTCCTTTCTCCACAGAGGAATGCTGGAGCTCTGACAGAGTGACCATTGGGTTCTTAGTCACCTCCCTGACTAAGGCCGTTCTCCCCTGATCACTCAGTTTAGAGGGGCAGCCAGCTCTGGCAAGAGTCCTGGTGAATTGGAACTTCTTCCATTTACAGATGATGGAGGCCACTGTGCTCATGGGGACATTCAAAGCAGCAGACATGTTTCTGTACCCTTCCCCAGATTTGTACCTCGAGACAAATCTGTCTCAGAGGTCTACAGACAATTCCTTAGAGTTCATGCTTGGTTTGTGCTCTGATGTGCACTGTCAACTGTGGGACCTTATATGTAGACAGGTGTATGCCTTTCCAAATCATGTCCAATCAACTGAATTTACTCCATATGGACTGCAGTTAAGCTGTAGAAACATCTCAAGGATGATCAGCGGAAACAGGATCAATCAATCAATCAATCAATTTTTTTTTTATATAGCGCCAAATCACAACAAACAGTTGCCCCAAGGCACTTTATATTATAAGGCAAGGCCATACAATAATTATGTAAAACCCCAACGGTCAAAACGACCCCCTGTGAGCAAGCACTTGGCTACAGTGGGAAGGAAAAACTCCCTTTTAACAGGAAGAAACCTCCAGCAGAACCAGGCTCAGGGAGGGGCAGTCTTCTGCTGGGACTGGCTGGGGCTGAGGGAGAGAACCAGGAAAAAGACATGCTGTGGAGGGGAGCAGAGAGCGATCACTAATGATTAAATGCAGAGTGATGCATACAGAGCAAAAAGAGAAAGAAACAGTGCATCATGGGAACCCCCCAGCAGTCAAAGTCTATAGCAGCATAACTAAGGGATGGTTCAGGGTCACCTGATCCAGCCCTAACTATAAGCTTTAGCAAAAAGGAAAGTTTTAAGCCTAATCTTAAAAGTAGAGAGGGTGTCTGTCTCCCTGATCTGAATTGGGAGCTGGTTCCACAGGAGAGGAGCCTGAAAGCTGAAGGCTCTGCCTCCCATTCTACTCTTACAAACCCTAGGAACTACAAGTAAGCCTGCAATCTGAGAGCGAAGTGCTCTATTGGGGTGATATGGTACTACGAGGTCCCTAAGATAAGATGGGACCTGATTATTCAAAACCTTATAAGTAAGAAGAAGAATTTTAAATTCTATTCTAGAATTAACAGGAAGCCAATGAAGAGAGGCCAATATGGGTGAGATATGCTCTCTCCTTCTAGTCCCCGTTAGTACTCTAGCTGCAGCATTTTGAATTAACTGAAGGCTTTTCAGGGAACTTTTAGGACAACCTGATAATAATGAATTACAGTAGTCCAGCCTAGAGGAAATAAATGCATGAATTAGTTTTTCAGCATCACTCTGAGACAAGACCTTTCTAATTTTAGAGATATTGCGTAAATGCAAAAAAGCAGTCCTACATATTTGTTTAATATGCGCTTTGAATGACATATCCTGATCAAAAATGACTCCAAGATTTCTCAAAGTATTACTAGAGGTCAGGGTAATGCCATCCAGAGTAAGGATCTGGTTAGACACCATGTTTCTAAGATTTGTGGGGCCAAGTACAATAACTTCAGTTTTATCTGAGTTTAAAAGCAGGAAATTAGAGGTCATCCATGTCTTTATGTCTGTAAGACAATCCTGCAGTTTAGCTAATTGGTGTGTGTCCTCTGGCTTCATGGATAGATAAAGCTGGGTATCATCTGCGTAACAATGAAAATTTAAGCAATACCGTCTAATAATACTGCCTAAGGGAAGCATGTATAAAGTGAATAAAATTGGTCCTAGCACAGAACCTTGTGGAACTCCATAATTAACCTTAGTCTGTGAAGAAGATTCCCCATTTACATGAACAAATTGTAATCTATTAGACAAATATGATTCAAACCACCGCAGCGCAGTGCCTTTAATACCTATGGCATGCTCTAATCTCTGTAATAAAATTTTATGGTCAACAGTATCAAAAGCAGCACTGAGGTCTAACAGAACAAGCAGAGATGAGGCCATAAGAAGATCATTTGTAACCTTCACTAATGCTGTTTCTGTACTATGATGAATTCTAAAACCTGACTGAAACTCTTCAAATAGACCATTCCTCTGCAGATGATCAGTTAGCTGTTTTACAACTACCCTTTCAAGAATTTTTGAGAGAAAAGGAAGGTTGGAGTTGGCCTATAATTAGCTAAGATAGCTGGGTCAAGTGATGGCTTTTTAAGTAATGGTTTAATTACTGCCACCTTAAAAGCCTGTGGTACATAGCCAACTAACAAAGATAGATTGATCATATTTAAGATCGAAGCATTAAATAATGGATGCACCTGGGCTCAATTTTGAGCTTCATGGCAAATGATGTGAATACTTGTGTACATGTGATTTCTTAGTGTTTTTATATTTAATGAATTTGCTAACCCCCCCCCCCCCCCCCCAAAAAAAAACATAAGTTTTTTCCGCATTGTCATTATGGTGTATTGTGTGTAGAATTTTAAGGGGAAAAAATGAATTTCATCCATTTTGGAATAAGGCTGCAACATAAGATAATGTGGAAGAAGTGAAGCACTGTGAATACTTTATGGATGCACTTTAAGTCTCTTCTACTTCCTTTCTTCTGCACAACACAGTGGAATCTGCAAAAATTATTCTTTGTCAATTTTTTAAATTTATGTATTTACTTCATGGGAATGTACTGTGAATTTTTTATGACCACCGACCAAAACTGGCTGTTTTTCTTGAAATAATTCCCAAACCCCACCCCCAACCCCCAGTATATTTTAGCTTCCATTATTTATTTTTATTCAAACTATTGTCTCCAACCATCCCCCCCTTCAAAGTATTCAATATCCACAATTATACTATGACATACAGCAGGAATAATTTAATGTTGTTTGCATTTTTGTGGTGATGCTGCATCAGTTGTATAAGCCTTGAACATCACATTTCTCACAGCCATGAATTCAGAATGTTAATGTGTTATCAAGGCTGTCAATATCACAAAAATGCATGTCAGAGGAAAAAGATGTGGTCTTACCTTTAGTTGAATCTGTTACACTGCAGTAGCCTGCGTATGTTCTGTGAACAATATCAAGAAATACTGTAAATGTAATGCATTTATTTTATTCATTACTGCAGGTAATATAATTGCCAGCATATATTTTGCCTTTGCTTTTTTTCCTCTTACAGACAGGAAGACACTCGTGTAATCGGCTTTGTGTGTCGTTGTATGTCCGTGTGCACAGAGCTGCTGGACATTAAATTGTCAATAGTTTGGAACCACTCCAAGAGTAACTGAATGCAAGAAGAAATCCAAATTTAAAACATTCTCAAACTAGAAGCACTCAGAGAGTGCAAACCTCAGCCAAGGCCATGGGGTCACTGACGCCATAACATCTACACGCCGTGGAATCATTGAACCTAAAAAAGTCTAACAATGATGTTTGCTCAGTAGTAAAAAAAAAGTTTCATGTGCTGTGACTGGATAGCATGTATCCTTAGCGCTTGGCATCACAGTTTATTGCAACTTGCACCTTTACCAGAAGCTGCTGTCATCTGATCACTGATATTGATATTGCATGTGCTTATAGACAAAAACAAATAAGAGACAAAATTCAATTCAGACAAGGCCATAGGGACACTGACCCTAAAGAGATTCCCTCCTTGGCACAGTAATCCATTTCTTTTTGTCTCTTTCTCTAAAATTGTATATAATAATCATTAGATTATTAATATATAAACAAAAATAAATTTAAGAAATATTACAATTTGAAAACAAATGCACCCGAACGTGATGACAGCTGCAACTGCTTAATGCTAACTTTTAACATTGAAAATGCCATAGACATGCTAACGCGTTAGCATCGGGATCCGGATCACCACTAAAATTTAATCACTTGTTCCTCTTGTCATTTCCAACCACTCCACAAAATGTAATCAAAATCTGTTCAAAACTGTTTGAGTTATCCTGCTGACAGACAGACAGCTAAAGACCCTGTTGTGTGGGCCGCTGAAGAGGAGGTACTGCTGGCCCACCACCACCAGATGGCGCTCTGCTTGGAGTGCGGGCTCCAAGCACGAGAGGGCATCGGAGCCGCTGGAGGTGACAGCTGTCATCTATCAACACCAGCTGTCACCCATCACCATCACTATAAAGACCGGACTGCAACTCCACCTCCTCGCCGAGAAATCAGCTACCATTCAGGTAATTTCTCTGCTTAAACTGAACAAGAGTCTGATCTCATTTACAGCCGTTTTCCTGTGACGTTTCCTTGTCTGCTGTGTTGGCGTTTGGTGTGGACTGCGACGGCTTCGCCTCACACCCCAACCAGATAAGTGGTTTCACAAGGAGCTGTACGAGTGTGTGATTGGAGGTGGAGGTGCTCCCTCCTCACTGAACACTGACTGTGGGATTACTGAGTGTGCGAACTCACACTCATCAATACTGTTTCTGTTCTCTGCCAGCAGTACCGGGTCTGACTGCTGAAGACAGTGGCCACCTGGGGTGCAGGGCTTGGCGGCTCCGGTGCTGTGTGGGATCCGGCTCTTCTCTTGCCAGGTGTCTTCTATCTTCGAGCCTGCCCACACGTCACCTTGTGTATATTTGACATTCCACCATATTGTTATTGTCTGTACGTCGTTGTGCGATTCACAACATTAAATTGTTACTTTTTGGCTTATCCATTGTCCGTTCATTTACGCCCCCTGTTGTGGGTCCATGTCACGACACCTTCACAACAGGATTTCTCGGCCAGCGTCACGGATCCCGAGGGGCGTCAACCATCGCTTGAACAGCCAATGGAAGAGCGAGGTGCACAGGCGCCAGCAGGAGGCGTGTTAGGTGAGCTGCAGCACATCTTAACCGCTTTTACTGCTCGGTTGGACTTAGTTACCAAGCAGGGCATTATTCTCAATCGGAGGATGGAGGCTCTCACCGCCCAGGTGGAAGCGCATGATCAGGGCGCTGCTGCAGCACCTCCTCCTGCTGACCGTATGCCAGAGACAGACATTCCACTGGTCGTTCAACGAACCCCCCCACCTTCCCCTGAAGCATACATAAGCCCTCCGGAGCCGTACGGAGGCTGTGTGGAGACGTGCGCGGACTTCTTGATGCAGTGCTCGCTCGTCTTTTCACAGCGTCCCGTCATGTACGCATCAGACGCTAGCCGGGTGGCTTACGTTATAAATTTGCTTCGAGGAGAGGCACGCGCCTGGGCTACAGCACTCTGGGAGCAGAATTCACGGCTCCTAACAATGTACACTGAGTTTGTGAGGGAGTTCCGACAGGTGTTCGACCACCCTCATAGAGGCGAGACCGCTTCAAGCGTGCTGCTGTCGATAAGACAGGGTTGTCGGAGCGCAGCGAAGTATGCAGTCGACTTCCGCATCGCGGCAGCGCGAGCCGGCTGGAATGCTGTTGCGCTCCGCGCCGCCTTTGTAAACGGACTGTCGCCGGTCCTTAAGGAGCACCTGGTGGCGAAGGACGAGCCACGGGATTTAGACGGGCTTATCGACCTGGTTATACGGTTAGACAACCGATTAACAGAACACCGACGGGAGAGAGACGAAGGGCGTGGTCAGGCACAAGCCGTCCCTCTTCCTCCCGGGTCCGAAAGGGAGCCGACTTCCCCACGCTCCACAGCCAGGGCTCTCCACGTGATGACAGCTCCCCCTGCTGACGTTGCTATGGAGACGAGCAGGGCCAAAAAACGATCAGAGCAAAGACAAAGGAGGCTGATCCGTGGAGAGTGTTTTCTCTGCAGCTCAACCGAGCATACACAGAGAGAATGCCCCAAACGGTCAAAACAGCAGCACTCGTCCTTAGAGACTGGGCTAAGGGTGGGTCACAACACCCACGCAGGGAGACCCCGACAATCTGCACATATCCCAGTCACGATCCTGAGTGGGGATCTAACCCTTCACGCCCCAGCACTGGTGGACACGGGGTCGGAGGGGAATCTGCTGGATAGCAGATGGGCAGAGGAGGTTGGGCTCCCTCTAGTGGCCTTACCGTCACCATTGTCGGTGCGGGCGCTAGATGGCACCCTTCTTCCACTAATCACACACCAGACAGAGCCAGTGACATTGGTGGTGTCTGGGAATCACAGGGAGGAGATTGTGTTTTATGTAACACCTTCTACCTCCCGAGTGATTTTGGGTTTTCCATGGGTGTTAAAACACAATCCCCGGATTGATTGGCCGTCTGGGGTTGTGGTTCAGTGGAGCGAAACCTGCCACCGGGAGTGTTTAGGATCCTCGGTTCCACCTGGTGTGACAGCTAAGGAGGGGGTTTTAGTCCCCCCCAATCTGGCGGCGTCTTCAGCAAGGATCTGGCACTCACGCTGCCCCCACACCGTCCGTACGATTGTGCCATTGATTTGATACCGGGCGCTGGGTACCCGTCCAGCAGGCTGTACAACCTCTCACGTCCGGAACGCGAATCAATGGAAACCTACATCCGGGACTCGTTAGCTGCCGGGTTGATCCGGAACTCCACCTCCCCGATGGGTGCTGGTTTCTTTTTTGTGGGCAAGAAGGACGGCGGACTCCGTCCATGCATTGATTACAGAGGGCTGAACGAGATCACGGTTCGCAACCGATACCCGCTACCTCTGTTGGATTCAGTGTTCACGCCTTTGCATGGAGCCCAAATTTTCACAAAATTGGATCTTAGGAATGCTTATCACCTGGTTCGGATCCGGGAGGGAGACGAGTGGAAGATGGCATTTAACACCCCGTTAGGTCACTTTGAGTACCTGGTCATGCCGTTCGGCCTCACCAATGCGCCCGCGACGTTCCAAGCGTTGGTTAATGACGTCTTGCGGGACTTCCTGCATCGGTTTGTCTTCGTATATCTAGACGATATACTCATCTTTTCTCCGGATCCTGAGACCCATGTCAAGCATGTACGTCAGGTCCTACAGCGGTTGTTGGAGAACCGGCTGTTTGTGAAGGGCGAGAAGTGCGAGTTCCACCGCACTACTTTGTCCTTCCTGGGGTTCATAATCTCCTCCAACTCCGTCGCCCCTGATCCGGCCAAGGTTGCGGCGGTGAGAGATTGGCCCCAACCAACCAACCGTAGGAAACTACAACAGTTCCTCGGTTTTGCAAATTTCTACCGGAGGTTCATCAAGGGCTACAGTCAGGTAGTGAGCCCCCTGACAGCCCTGACCTCCACAAAAGTCCCCTTCACCTGGTCGGATCGGTGCGAAGCCGCGTTTAGGGAGTTGAAACGCCGGTTCTCGACTGCACCGGTTCTGGTGCAGCCCGATCCTACTCGCCAGTTCACAGTGGAAGTGGATGCCTCTGACTCAGGGATAGGAGCTGCGCTGTCCCAGAGCGGGGAGTCCGATAAGGTCCTCCACCCTTGTGCCTATTTTTCCTGCAGGTTGACCCCGGCTGAGAGGAATTATGACGTCGGCAATCGGGAACTCTTAGCTGTGAAGGAGGCTCTTGAGGAGTGGAGACACCTGTTGGAGGGAGCGACGGTGCCCTTCACGGTTTTCACGGACCATCGGAACCTGGAGTACATCCGGACCGCCAAGCGGTTGAACCCCAGGCAAGCCCGCTGGTCACTGTTCTTCGGGCGCTTTGACTTCCAGATCACATACCGCCCCGGGACCAAGAACCAACGGTCGGATGCACTGTCCCGGGTGCATGAAGAGGAAGCCAAGGCCGAGTTGTCAGACCCCCCAGAGACCATCATCCCCGAGTCCACTGTCGTGGCCACTCTGACCTGGGACGTGGAGAAGACCGTCCGGGAGGCCCTGACACGGAACCCGGACCCGGGAACTGGCCCGAAGAACAGAATGTACGTCCCACCAGAGGCCAGAGCTGCGGTTCTGGACTTCTGTCATGGATCCAAGCTTTCCTGTCATCCCGGGGTGCGCAGGACCATGGCAGTGGTCCAGCAGCGCTTCTGGTGGGCGTCTATGGAGGCCGATGTCCGGGACTATGTCCAGGCCTGCACCACCTGTGCCAGGGGCAAGGCGGACCACAAGAGAACCTCAGGACTCCTCCAGCCCCTACCAGTGCCTCATCGCCCCTGGTCCCACATCGGCCTGGACTTTGTCACGGGCCTCCCGCCGTCCCAGGGCAACACCACCATCTTAACGATAGTGGACCAGTTCTCCAAGGCGGCCCACTTCGTGGCCCTCCCAAAGCTCCCCAAGGCCCAGGAGACTGCAGACCTCCTGGTCCACCACGTGGTGCGTCTGCATGGGATACCAGCGGACATCGTCTCGGACCGTGGCCCTCAGTTCTCCTCTCAGGTCTGGAGGAGTTTCTGCAGGGAACTGGGGGCCACCGTGAGTCTCTCGTCCGGGTATCACCCTCAGACGAACGGACAGGCAGAGCGGGCCAACCAGGAGCTCGAGCAGGCCCTCCGTTGCGTTACCTCCGCGCACCCGACGGCCTGGAGCGCCCATCTGGCCTGGATCGAGTACGCCCACAACAGCCAAGTGTCGTCTGCCACCGGCCTCTCCCCGTTTGAGGTGTGTTTGGGGTACCAGCCCCCATTGTTCCCACTTGTGGAGGGAGAGGTCGGTGTGCCCTCGGTCCAGGCCCACCTCAGGAGGTGCCGCTGGGTGTGGCGGACCGCCCGTTCTGCCCTGTTGAAGGCCCGGACGAGGGCCAAGGCCCATGCAGACCGCCGGCGTTCCCCGGCCCCTGCATACCAGCCCGGGCAGGAGGTATGGTTGTCAACGAAGGACATCCCGCTCCAAGTGGACTCCCAAAAACTGAAAGACAGGTATATCGGACCATTTCCCATCGCCAAGGTCCTCAGCCCGGCAGTGGATCCGCAGTGAAGCTGGCAGCCGTAGCTTCACTGCGGATCCATCCTGTTTTTCATGTGTCATTGATCAAGCCATACCACACCTCACCGCTCTGCACCCCTGGACCTGCACCGCCTCCTGCCCGGATCATCGACGGGGAGCCGGCGTGGACCGTGCGTCGGCTTCTGGACGTCCGTCGCAAGGGTCGGGGCTTCCAGTATCTGGTGGACTGGGAGGGGTATGGCCCCGAGGAACGCTCCTGGGTGAAGAGGAGCTTCATCCTGGACCCAGCCATGATGTCACCGGAAAAGTTATGCTCAAACAATATTATGGCTAGCCGGCAACAAAGCTCAAACGTTCTGGAGCATTTTAACCAAATTAAAGAGAAAAACGTGCAATGTAAAATCTGCAAGGCAGAACTTGCCTTCAATAGCAGTACAACAGCGATGCAGGAACATCTGAGAAGGAAACACGTTGTGAGTGATTCTGAAGTGTCAGTAAGCTAAATGGCTAGTTAGCTGCTAACAATAACTCTACCATGCAAAGCGAAAGCCATACATCAACAACATCCAGAAATGCCACCACCTTCTCTGGGCCTGAGCTCATTTGAAATTGACAGATGCAAAATGGAAAAGTGTGCTGTGGTCGGATGAGTCCACATTTCAAATTGTTTTTGGAAATCATGGATGTCGTGTCTTCCGGACAAAAGAGGAAAAAGATCATCCAGATTGTTACCAGCGCAAAGTTCAAAAGCCAGCATCTGAGATGGTATGGGTGTGTGCTAATGCCCATGGCATGGGCAACTTACACATCTGTGATGGCACCATCAATGCTGAAAGGTACATCCAGGTTTTGGAGCAACACATGCTGCCATCCAGGCAATGTCTTTTTCAGAGACGTCCATGCTTATTTCAGCAAGACAATGCCAAGCCACATTTTGTACGTATTACAACAACATGGCTTCATAGTAAAAGAGTGCAGGTACTAGACTGGCCTGCCTCCCGTTGAAATTGTGTGGCGCATTATGAAGCGCAAAATACGATAACAGATAACAGTCGTACATCAAGCAAGAATGGGAAAGAATTCCACCTACAAAATTAGTGTCCTCAGTTCCCAAATGCTTATTGAGTGTTGTTAGAAGGAACGGTGATGTAACAGTGGTAAACATACCACTGTCCCAACTTTTTTGAAACATGTTGCAGGCATCCATTTGAAAATGAGCAAATATTTGCACCAAAACAATAAAGTTTATCAGTTTGAACATTAAATATCTTGTCTTTGTGCAGTATTCAATTAAATATAGGTTGAAGAGGATTTGCAAATCATTGTATTCTTGTTTTTATTTACATTTTACACAACGACCCAACTTCATTAGAATTGGGGTTGTAAACATATACAATATACCTATTGCTGCAATCAATTTGGTCTTGGAGGATAAATAAAGTAAAATGCATATTCCAGTTGGAGTTTCATTTCAGAAGCCTGGGTAAGTGCTTGAGCCTTATAGCACATGGTATGACATTGTAATTGATCTGGTTCCATCCATCCATCCATTTTCTTCCGCTTTATCTGGAGTCGGGTCACGGGGGCAGCAGCTCAAGCAAAGCCGCCCAGACCTCCCGATCCACACACACCTCCCCCAGCTCCTCCGGGGGAACCCCAAGGCGTTCCCAAGCCAGCCGAGAGATGTAATCCTTCCAGCGTGTCCTGGGTCTTCCCCGGGGCCTCCTCCCAATGGGACGTGCCCGGAACACCTCTCCAGCAACGCGTCCAGGGGGCATCCGGAAAAGATGCCCGAGCCACCTCAACTGACTAAGTCTTATGCATTCTTTTTTTAAAAACATGTTACCGTAAATGCATTTTCTGAATGAAAAGATTTATTTGGATATATCAAATGTAAGAGCTTTAAGTGATTGCTAACTACATACATTTTACACATATAGGTCTATAGCTAGCTAAAAAGTGGCTTGGCTGTGCGTGTCAATGTTTTGCAACTTCATTACCTCATGTGAGGGAATGTCAAACATCAATGATAAAACTCTATTATGTGGTTATGATAGTACGCATGCTCTGATTGGCTGATTTCCGGTCTGACATTTTCCCATCTCAGACCGTTACCATGACAACTGGTCCGTATCACTTTTCAGATTTGCGACTTTAACAAACCAGAAAGCTAAAAACACGATTAAAAAAACAAGTCGGACATGAACATACTCCATAAATATCTATTAAATTTTGTCCACACAGCTAAAAACAACCATATAATAAGCGATTTATTAACTGAGCTTGCTCAGTTAATAAATCGCTTCGCATTTAGTCAATGCGAAGCATTTAGTCAGTAATCCTTTAATCTTTCACCTTCTGAGTTTTGACTGAATGTAGTGTCATCAGTTAGTTGACTGACTGCAGGATACTTCAAATCAAAATGAAACAGTTTCAATGAAATGGAGCAGAGACGAAGACTGGGGTCAATCAAAAAAGATACACTTTTGATCCAGATTCATATGCAGGATCATTTTTAAAGCATTATTATTGTTATTGTGCCTTTCATTGATTTTTGTGTACTTTATTCAATGGTGAAACAGCGCCCCCACCTCATTGCTAGGCATCGGCAGATGTATGCACTCTCTGAGTGCCCTCTAGTCTAGTAGATGTGATTGTATGGACTACAGTGTATGAAGAAAACATACTATAACATGTCTCATTTTCTCATCTGTAATTTTTTGCCACTGTTGCTCTCTCAGTAATGTCTTCTTGCACATGAAATGGTTTGGAATAAATGATTCAGCAGGATCTGGGTGCGCAGACATGTTTCTGTAATGTATGTGCCATTAATTGATCTATTGTAACGCTCCAAACAGGACTGTAAAAGCCAGCATCTCTTTGAAGACGTAGAGAACTGACCAGCTGGAGTGAGGGTCTTGTATGTTTGATTATATGTGATCATGACATGGGATCATGTAAAGGGTGATTTTAAGAAATTATGTTTTATTCTGTTTGTTGTACTGACTGGCACACGCACACAAAGTCATCATTTTGTAGTGTCACAACAGGCACTTTGTCCTGAAAACATAACGCTGCCATTTCAGTATTGATTTAGGAATGATTGACAGCGCTTTATCTAAATCTGTTGGTGAGCTCCTCTCTTTTTATAGTGGCTGTGGGGGGGAGCAGAAGGAAAAGAAAGCAGGAGGGGAGCAGACGCACTCTGCCTGTTCTACAGGAAGCAACAATCTGCACAGCTAGTTGGCCACATACTGCTGGCCTCTGGTACTCACCATGACACGTCCACCCCCAGTATTAATGCACTAAGGTATAGCAGGGCCACATGCACTCTCTCTTTGTGTTTCTTCTCTCTCACACAGGGTACAAAGTGTTTGAGTAGCAAAACAGCCAAATAAAATACATGCCTGTCTGAGACGGAACAAAGAAAACACTCCAATTATAATTAAACTGATCAATTAGGCAATCAAAAAATGTTAACCAATTATTTCAACAGCCAATTATGGAGTTGAATTACCGATCAAGCAAAAAATGGGCTTTTCTCTGTTTGAAATGCATATTTTGAAGATTTCATCAGTCGGATGATTTTTTTTTTTTTTTTTTTGAAGATGTCACTTTTTGCTCTGGGAATGGATATGATCAATTATGGTGTGATGACAGTTTGTGCATTAATGGATTAACGATCATATATATAGTATTATAATAATAATAATGCATTTTATTTTTAGGCATCTTTCTAAGCACTCAATAGCACACCAGAATGAATAAAGTCAAATGAAACAACAGTAAAAACAACAGCACAATGGCAAAAAACTGACGGAAATGTAATGAGTCACTTGGCTAATAGCACACGGATTGATGACAAATTTAACTTTTTTGTCTTTCACCTTTGCCAATTGTATGTATATTAACATATATTGTTCTTCTTCTTCTTATCATTATTATTAATCCATAGCCCAAGCCAAAAATGTTTGTTTTGCTCCCTGGCTTGCATCCCACCTTTCTACCAACTTTAATGAAAAATCTGTTCAGCAGTTTCTCTGTAATCCTGTTAATAAACAAAGAGACGTGGTGAATGCAGAACCACAAGGGAATAATCAGATTCAAAGACAATGCTAATATTCATCAGTTGCACCTCTAGATTTCTTGATCAATCGCCTAATTGGTTGCCACAATATTATTCTCCATCTATATTGGCAACTAATGTCCTAGCATAACAGCCAATACAGGAGTAAACTGCAATGTGTCGTGATGTGAGTCAATATTGAATAAGCTGGTGAATACATTTTGATCATTGTTTTGTCTGTCCCACATTTCAAATATGTCATCACATGATGAGTCATCAACATTTCCACCCAGGCAGCACAGTATTTAGGCATTCATACTGCCCCCACTGGGTGGGAGCATGGGTCCACATGCCTGCTAAAAAACACATTTGCTTATAACCAATAATGTAGCAATTATCTTATGAACAATTTTGCACAGAGACAGCAGAATCTACTCAGCTCATCTTCACGTTAATATTTATCCTCGTGTCGAATTGCAAATGCATATGTATATTCATTTCTGAGTTATCTCTCTCACAATTAACTGACACGCTCACATTTTGACAATCCAAAACCACTTTAATACGAAGTGTTCTGACAGAACTAGATGCATGAAAACATCACAATGTGTATTGACAGACTGTAATAGACATTTTGTTGTGTTATTCCCATAGATAATAGAATACAACTTAAAAATATTAATTTCAGATGAATGAACAGTAGAAATGAGAGTTGCAGGTGTGTTAGAACTCTTTAGGTGTGAAGCTCAGAAGAGTTTGACAAATGGTTCCTGACATAATGAAGAAACAAACATCTTTTATTTGCAATTCATATTTAAAATTATAATAAAATATTTAAATAAAACGCTTTATGGGATACAGACACATTTTTTTAAAAAGGTATTAATTTTTACTCTATTTTAAAAAATAAATAAAATGCTGGATTCTTACCATTCATGTCGTTGTTGTCATGTGGTCAGTGTTCATTTTTCACTGGTCCATGTTCCTCTTTCGGTGTCCCAGCAGGCTGTCGGGCGTCGAGGGAGCGTTGACGCCGGTACCGGATTCCTGACAGTGAGTGAGTGTGAGTGACCGGCACAATAGTGCTGTGGAACACTCTCAGACACTCCTCCTTCCGCCTGCTCACCGAACAATGGTGCAGCAGCAGACTGACGGCTGCTGCCACCACGTGACTCTCAGCGGCCAATCATGTGGCCGCACAGCGCCACAACCGGCTGCTGCCTTCAAATGTCACGGTAACATCATGAACCGTAAGCGTGGTTAAAGGCGGGTTTTTGACGACGAGGAGTTATATAGTCACAAAATAAATAAATGTAAAAATGTCAAGATTCAGTCTGCTGTATATACAGAAGTGATGCTATTTATATATGGGAAATTTAGTTGAGATGTCTTAGTTAAATATGATCAAATATGTAAATCAAATTTATGTAAACTGTAAAGGTGGGGCAAAAAAAGTGAGTTAAAAATTTATGCAGGCAATGGGTAAAGAAGTTTCCAAAAATGTATACATGTGCAAGACATTTTCAGAAAATTTGTAAAGATAATTAATGCACAAGCAAGAAGGTGAAAATTTATACAGCTAATGTGTAAAGATGGTTAGCTAAAATATATGCAGATAATGAGTGAAGATGTATAAAGATAATGAGCAAGGAATTTGTCTAAAATGTACATAATGTGCTAGAAAGTTGGCTAACATAATGGACACGGAAGTTAGCTAAAATGATTTATGTATTATTAGGTTAGCTAAACATTTATACACATATGGGCAAGGAAATTTACTACAAATAATTTGCAAATAAGTTGGCAAAATTAATGCAATCAACTGGGGCAGAGGTTATCTAAAATTTATTTTAATTTATAAATGCTTAAAGTGCATATCACTAGTAAATAAAATGTCATATGAGCTGACTGTTCTAAATACATAAAGAATTATGAAAATACTGATGTATTGTGTTTTATTTTTGATACCGTGTGCTCTGGTAAAGGCAGCACGGTGGATTAGTGCTTAGCACTGTTGCCTCACAGCAAGAAGGTCATGGGTTCAATTCCCGCCTGTGGCCTTTCTGTGTGGTTTCCTCCGGGTGCTCCGGTTTCCTCCCACATCCAAAAACATCATCAAACACATCAAAATGGTTAAAATGTGTGTTTTAGGAGGATGTAGCCACATGACTAGCGATGTTTATTAGGTGGACAGATTTTCCAAAGATAATATTTTGAGGAGGAAAGTGGGAGGTTTATTTATTTTTTATTTATTTGTTTGTTTGTTTTTAAGTACCTCTGGGACAGACTGCAGAAGTGAAGCCCAGCACAGCGTGAGAATGGTCTTCAAAACATCGATCTAACCACAGATTCTATTCTTTCCATTCGTGGACACAGGTGACGTTACGTTGCATCTGGAAAGTATTCACAGCACTTCACTTTTTATTATGTTACAGTCTTATTCCAAAATGGAGTAAATTATTTTTCACTCACTCATCTTCAACCACTTACTCTAATTAAGGGTCACAGGCGACTGGAGCCTATCCCAGCAGTCACAGGGCCTGAGGCGGGGTACACCCTGGACAGAAGACCAGTCCATCGGAGGGCCACATATAGACAAACAAACACATTCACACACACACACACACCTATGGTCAATTTAAAGTTTGGATAGGGTTGCGGTCAATGTACCACAAACAGATGCTAGATAAAATCAAATAAAATGTCACATACCAAAATGTGTAGTGTAGGTTTTTGATTTCTAAATGTTTCTTAAAAATAGTATGAAGAATGATGAACATAGGTTTTGTTTTTCCTGATTGATCAGGGTACGCTGCGGCTGCTGGATTGATGAATCTGTCATGTTTGTGTATCTTTGTTGTGATAGCTGTCAGTTTCATGTACTGTTTGAGGAATTGGCTAGGACAGTTTGATGTGTGTGTGTGTTTATGCTTTGGGACACTAAACTATGTCACAATCAGGCCTGAAGAACATACGGGCAGAAATCTTTTTTTTTTTTTTTTTTTTTTTTTTTTTTTTTTTTTTTTTACAGCCTCACATTTTGCTTGTGTAGGAATAATTTACTGAGGTATGAAAGTCATTGACCTCTTATCTGGTTAAGCCCTCCATGATGTTTATGACATCATAAAGAATGTTTGAGAAAGTGATTCAATTAAAACATCAAAGTGAAAGAAAATGGGGAAAAGCCAATAAAGGAAAATCATCACAATTTAATCAACACTATTTTATAATCCATGTTCTTATGTGGATAAGAACATGGATTATAAAATAGTAGACAATATGACAACTGTGATTGATAACTTATTAGAATGTATAACTATTGAAATATGTGAAGAAAAAAGCAAAAATGTATTAGTCAGCTGTATATATAGAGCACCAGGATCTTGTATTGAAACATTCACTGACTGTATGGGAAAAATGTTCTCAAAAACTAATCAAAAAACTGTGTTCATTTGTGGTGACTTAAATATTGATCTGCTCAATCCAAATAAGCATAAAATAACAGATGAATTTATCAGTATAATGTACAGTATGAGTTTATATCCAAAAATCACCAGGCCAAGCAGAATTACATCCCATAGTGCCACCTTAATTGATAATATATTCAGCAATGATATTGAGAATAACACTGTGAGTGGATTATTAATCAATGACATTAGTGATCATCTACCAGTTTTCATCGTTTATAATAGAAACCATCGGCGGAATCAGCCAGAGGAGAAAATAAAATACAGGCGAGTGCGGACAGAGGAAAACATGAACACACTAAAGAAGGATTTACAGGAGCAAAACTGGGAAAAGGTATACAGTGAAAGTGATGTTGATAGTGCATATGAAACTTTTTTACAAATATTTACATCATTATATGATAAAAATTGTCCAATTAAACAAGACTACAGAAAACAAAAAATCCAAGCTCGACCATGGATGACGAAAGGGTTACGAAATGCATGTAATAAGAAAAATACACTGTATAGAGAATTCATAAAACTAAAGACTAAAGAGGCAGAAAATAGATATAAGAAATACAAAAATAGATTAACTAATATTATACGGGTATGTAGGAAGGAATATTATAGTAACATATTATATAATAACAAAAACAATATTAAAGGAATATGGGATATATTAAATAGCATTATCAAAAATGGTAATAAAAAACAGAGTTACCCTCAGTATTTCATTGATAATAATGTCAAGAAGGAAAATAACGATGAGGTAGTCAACGGTTTTAATAATTTTTTTGTAAATATTGGACCAAGCTTGGCAGAAAAAATTCCCGATTCCCAACCTGAGGATTGGGATAATAATAATCTCATAGAAAGAAATCCCTGTTCAATGTTCCTCACAGCAGTGGATGGAAATGAAATTATAGACATTGTGAATAATTGTAAATATAAAACATCTACCGATTTAAATGAAATTGATATGGTGGTGGTAAAACAGGTCATTGAATGGATTGTAGAACCATTAACATACATCTGTAACTTATCATTTCAAACCGGTAAATTTCCCAATCAAATGAAAATAGCTAAGGTTGTGCCGCTGTATAAGACTGGGGATAGACACCACTTCACAAATTATAGACCTGTTTCTTTGCTTCCACAATTTTCCAAATTATTAGAAAAGTTATTCAATAATAGATTAGACAAATTCATAAATAAACATAAATTACTTACTGATAGTCAATATGGATTCAGAGCACATAGTTCAACATCACTTGCATTAATAGAATCAGTTGAGGAGATTACAAACGCCATAGACCACAAATTACATTCAGTTGGAATATTTATAGACCTTAAAAAGGCTTTTGATACAATTAATCATGACATATTAATCAATAAACTTGAACAGTATGGGATTAGGGGGTTGGTGTTGCACTGGGTGAGAAGCTACTTAAGTAACAGAAAACAGTTTGTAAAGTTGGGGGAATATACATCATCATGCTTGGACAATGCTTGTGGCGTCCCACAGGGGTCAGTATTGGGTCCAAAACTGTTTCTAATTTATATAAATGATATTGTCAATGTTTCCAAAATATTAAAATTAGTATTATTTGCAGATGACACAAGCATTTTTTGTTCAGGGGGGGATTTGCAGGAGTTACTGAGGAGGATCAGTATAGAAATGGGAAAATTGAAAATATGGTTTGACAGAAATAAATTATCATTAAACTTAAGTAAAACAAAATACATGTTATTTGGCTATTGTAATACAGACATACAGGTTCAGTTACAAGTCGAGGGGGTAGATATTGAAAGGGTACATGAAAATAAGTTTCTGGGGGTGATAATAGATGATAAGATAAACTGGAAGACTCATATAAAACATATACAAAGTAAACTGTCAAGAAGCATTTCAGTTCTAAACAAAGCGAAACATATTCTGGACCACAACTCACTCCGCATTCTTTACTGCTCACTGGTTTTACCATATTTACAGTACTGTGCAGAGGTATGGGGTAATACTTATAAAGGTACAACACAATCACTATCAGTAATGCAGAAAAGAGCTATAAGAATTATTCATAATACTGGCTATAGAGATCATACAAATCCACTATTTTTACAATCCAAATTCTTAAAATTCACAGACTTGGTTCATTTTCAAACAGTACAAATTGTGTATAAAGCAATAAACAATTTACTTCCAGCAAATATTAAAAATATGTTTTTTAACAGATCAGGGGATTACAGTCTGAGGGGGAAATTTAATTTAAAGCATCAGTGGGCACGAACAACATTAAAAGGTTTCTGTATTTCTGTCTGTGGGGTGAGGATGTGGAACAGATTGGGAGTGGGGCTCAAGCAATGTCCAAGCATGAACCAGTTCAAACAGCGGTACAAAAATATGGTTTTTTCTGGGTATAGGGAGGAGGAAGGGTAATGAGGGTTAGGGTGTTTTTGTTTTTTTGCTTCGGCTTGTAAATATATAGTATTTTGTATGTAAGTAGGTATGTGTAGGTGTATATTTATGTTTGTGTATATATATGTGTATATATGTATATGTGTATATATGTGTATGTATATGTGTATGTATGTTGATGTGTATATGTATGTGTATATATATGTATATATATATATATATTGATATCGGTTTAGGTGTGTAGGAATCTATGTGTATATGTGGCAAAGGGTATTACTGGTTGTGGGGAAGAAGGGGTAGGGATAAATAAGCTGATGCTTCACCCTACCCCTTTTCGGACATGTTGGGTACACAGTAGGAACTTTTTTGTTGTTGTCTTTACTGATCTATCTTGTAATTGTTGTTGTATCACATGTTCGAAATAAACAGTTTTCATTCATTCATTCATTCATTCATTCATTCATTCATTCATTCATTCATTCAACACAGGGCCTACAGTGACAATAACAAAGTACATTTGACTTTGTATTATTTGCTAATAATAATAATTTGAAACTGCTTTAGATTAAAAATAAACATAGATAAATTCAGTGTAGGCTATCAGAATTGTAATTTGGTTGGGTTCGTTTCCTGCTTACACTACCTGGGTATGTCCAACACAGTTCAGCTGCATTGTCTTAATTCACCTGACTGTAAATGGGCACCATCCTTGGCTGAAGAAGTAACCCAGCCCAAGAGTGGTTCCCATCCAGGGGAGTGGAAAACTGCCATCTGCTTCAATCAGTCAATCAATCAATCAGTCAATCAACAACTTTATCAATCCCAAAAGGGGCAATTTCATTTGTGTAGTCTGTTAAAAAAACACAATAACATAACAATATATACCAACAATAAAACTAATAACAACAGACTTAAGGACTTCAAGCAATGGAATCTAGAGATAAGCACCAGGCCAATGTCTTCATTAGCTACTTCTTATTCTTTTGTCAGAAGCAACCTTTTTTATATTCTAAATGTAGGTGTACAAGCAAGTTTGTTTAGATTCAGGTGTCAAAAATCAAGTAACATAATTACACACTGAATTGTGCTTCAAAGTTGAACCAGTGTCACGAAACCAACAAAAATTAATGAAACTCAACCAAAATTCTGCCAGAAGTTCAGGGATACCACAGATGTCTGGTCAAGCTGAAATCTGCTCAGGGACATTCCGTGAAATATTAGGTGTGCTGTTTGTACAACTCCAAATCAGAAAAAAAGTTAGGACAATATGAAAAATGCAAAAAAAAAAAAACCCAGCAGTGATTCTTCCATTTACTTTGACTTAAGTTTAGTTACAGAAAGTATGAACCAAAGATATTTCATGTTTTGTGACAGTCAACTTAGTTTCATTTGTTAATACACATCCATTGCTACCTTTAGGGCTAGTAATGAAGTAATTAATAAATAAACATCAACAACCATTAATATTAATGTTGTTTCAAACATTTGATGGCAGCATGTGATTGCAATCATGATTTGGTGCAGAAGCAGTATCCGTGAATGGATGAATCCTTGAAGAGCACAGAAGAGCAGAGGATCTCCAGTTTGCCAAAAAAAAAAAAAAAAATAATAATAATAATAATAAAAATGCATGATTGGAATATTTAAAAACAATGTTCCTCAAAGAAAGACTGGAAGGGAACTGAAAATCCCTCCTTCTACAGTGCACACTATTTTGAAACAATTCAAGGAATCTTGAGGAAATTTAGTGCATAAAGGGCAAGGGTGCAAGCCTAAGATGAACACCCGTGAGCTTTGATCCCTCAGACAACACAGCCTCAAGAACTGCCATTCATCTATAACTGATATAACCATACGGGCAAGGGATTACTTTGAGAAATCTTTGTCAAACACTACGAAGTTACATTTACTTTACTGTGGAAAAAAAAAAGAAACCTTATGTTAACCTTGTCTAGAAGCAATGCTGATTACTCTGGATCCTGGAGTCATTTGGGCTGGACCATCATACAGTTGAAATGTTTATTGTGGTTAGATGAATCAATATTTCAGATCTTTTGTATTTATTTATTTAAAAAATGGGGACCTTGTGCTTCAGATCAAAGACAAAAGGGACCATTCACGCTGTTATCAGCAACAAGGCCAAAAGCCAGGCTCTGTCATGGTATGGTGTTGTGTCAGTGTGTGTAGCAAATGTATACTCTTTTCGAGGGAAGTCTATACAATTTTCAACCAGACAATGCAAAACAACATTCTGCACACATTGCACAGGCATGATTGCAGAAGAAGAGGGTATGGATTCTGGACTGGCCTACCTGCAGTCCTGATCTGTCCGCAATAGAGAATGTGTGGAGAATTTTGAAACAGAAATGCAACAATGATGACCCAGTGCTATTGCACATCTGAAGATGTGTTTGCAGAAACAATGGGACAAAATATCACCTGAAATGTTTCATAGCATAGAATCCTCAGTGAATAAACAACTTTTAAGAGTTGTGAGAAGCAATGGTAAAATTATAAAGTGGTAAATGCTTTCACATCCCAACGTTTTTTGGAATGTGTTACAAGAGTGACATGCTGGAATGGATGTACAGTATTGTGCAAATGTTCTAGGCACATTTAATGCATCATAAAAGCATAAAAAATTATGAAAACCTGACAAATATTCATATATAAATGAAATGTGTGATGTTTTTCAACTTTAATGATAATCGATATGAAAATTGGGTTCTATCTACGTGTGATTTTTCAGTATATAAGTTGCACCAGAGTTAAAGTCGCAGGACCTCAAGAACTATTTTAAGAAAAATGCACTTAAAGTATGAGTAATCCTGTTTTATAATCATTTAATACTGCATGATCATGTGAAACTGTGTTTGTGTGGTATTCTTCTGGCCATTATTATTATTATTATTATTATTACTATTATGGAATTAAAAAAATATTACCCACATATTCAGTTTTGTTGGAACTGATTTTGTCTGGACATGCCAATAAAAAAGGAGGGGCATCAAACGCTACTTTTATTATAACGTAAAACTTTTGCATACTACTGTGCATTAAATAATTAAATGAAGTTGACCCGATAAAACATGAAATATCTTGGGTTCATATGGTTGACAATAAAATAAAAACCAAACTAGACGTAAGAATTACTGCTCTTTTAAATTGTTTTTTTATTTTTGACCCTCTGTGTATTGTTTTGACTCGGCATTGATTTCAGAAAGTCACAATAATTTATAACGTGCGCTGAATTCTTGGACTTTCATTTATTTATTTTCTATTGAAGACATAATATGTTATCCAATTATTCTGCCTGAAGACAAGAACAGTTCAAAGAAATCAGAAATCATTTAGAAAAACGATTACTGCCGTGACATTCATGCCTGAGATGCGTATGTAAACATTTGAGCACAAATGTGTGAGCTGTCTGAGTGCCTTTGAGCTTAAAATATGTATTATATCATAAGCATTCACCGTTTTAATTAGATATGTTTACAGGAATGCAGAATCCCTGGAGCTGTTCTGACCTTTGACCTTAATTGTCTTGTGCACACAAGCTGAGTGACTAGTTCACATATTCTGCCAGACAAAGCTTTGTATATATCTTTGTCTTTTCATTTTTGCTGGTCATCTTTAAAAACAAAACCAAACTGTCTCTACATAATGACTGTTGCTGTCAAGAATGTTGAAATAATTGGTCTGTCTGTTGGCTGCTTCCTGACAGCACGGCCATAATATTTTAATGATGTGATATGTTGCTTAATTAAACGTGGCCAAAAGAAGTTAACACTGAAGCTTTTAACATCAATTTTTTTTTTCCAAAATAGTGATGGTTGACAGCATCTTGTTGCATCATTCCACTTTAAACAGTCACAGTAATTAACTTTAACTTACTTACCAGCAAGGCTTCTTGGTTCAGCAATCAGATCTCCACCAAATTATATATATGGGCAACTCTGTGGTGGGCAATGATCAGTGAGTTTTACATAAACATGACCTGGCTCCAATTTTATTATTATTATTATTATTGTTGTTGTTGTTGTTGTTCTTGACAAAAAAATAAACAGAACTGTCCATCATTCCATGTTAATGATTGAGCTTGATTGACATCTGAATCATTTAAAAAATGTAATTGCTTATGCTGATGACATTAATTATTCTCTTCAAATATCAAAATGAAAAGCAGAGTGGACTGTTTCAAGAAAGTTTTGTATGTTGCATTGCTAATAAAGGGGATGATAACTGACATGGTGTTTGTGCACTTGGTTGAGAATTAAAATGAATGTGTAAATACCACTGCCATCTAGTGGGGAAAGCATGAAGGTGCTGCAGACAAATTTTAAAACAGCATTTTAAAGGGACACTCCACTCGTATTAAAATAGCAGTTTCTAAAATATAAAGATCATATCAACCTTGAAATACAGTTTCTGATAATTATTAGAATTTATTTTTTTTGAGAATTTTTCAAACGAAGTTTCCTCCAGTTGCCTGTGCTATGACATCACAAGTGCTCTTAACACACTGTTGAATATAAACACATGTATAGACATATCAGTAAAAATCCTTACAAAATCTCAAAAATAGGCTAATGATTTGACTAATATTCATAAATAAGAGAAAGAAATATAATTTGCTACTTTCTGATGTCACATAATAATTTAAGTGTAAGGTTTTCAGGTGTTTTACTGCAGTATCTATACATGTATGTACACCAGGCTGTGCAAAATCAGCACTTGTGACTTCATACATGTAGCACATGGAAGACTGGTCAGTTTTTTTTTTAATCATAAAAATTAAGGGAATCTATTGCAAATCTTGTTTTTATTTAAGATGTCACTATTTCAATATATAATCTCTTATTTTAGGGATTAACATTGAAAGTAAAGTATCCCTTTAAGATGCTGAAGAGGATATTGAATTCTGTTTTTGCTCTGTGGTCAATATGATGGATTTTAATGTTTTCTGTGAATGTTAATTATGTTTTGAATATTTCAGAGTGGCCCTGCGACAGACTGGCGCCCTGTCCAGAGTGAACCTCACGTCCTGTGAGGATAGGCTCCGCCCCCCGTGACCCTTAAATGGAGTAAGCGGTATAGAAAATGGGATGGATGGATGGATTAATATTTCAGTTTGTTATAGTGCCAGTGTGATTTATTTATTTACTCATTTGCTGTTGGCATCAGGTTCAAGTGTAGCTCAGTGCCTTGCTCAAGGACACATCAACAAGTACCACAAACCAGAGGTGGGATGAAGTCACCCTCAAGTCATCATTCAGCAAGTCGCAAGGCAAGTCTCATTCATAATGACCACTAATTGTTTGCAAGCTGACTTGAGACTTGACTTGGGACTTGCAGATTGATGACTTGAAAATGACTTGACAGTGACTTCGTCCCATCTCTGCCACAAACTTATCTAATCCATTCTGGCAGCCTCAGATACTCCATCCAGTTCGGATCACTGGTGCTTAAGTGGTTGAAAAAATGATGGAGTTCTGTGCTTCACATATGAGCCAGCAGGTGGCAATAAAGTTTTCACTGTACAAATGTTTTGTACTGAATTTCAGCCCTAAATTGAAAGAGTCTGACAATAGTCTGAAAAAAATATAAATAAAAAGAAATCATGGAAGCTCAAAATTCTACCATCTGTTACTTACTTATATATATATATATATATATATATATATATATATATATATATATATATATATATATATATATATATATATATATATATATATATATATATACTGGGGTTGGGGTGGGGTGGGGTTTCGGAACTCATAAAACATTCACAGTACATTCCCGTGAAGTAAATACATAAATTTAAAAAATGACAAAGGATCATTTTTGCAGATTCCACTGTGTTGTAGAAGATTCTTCCAGTGCATCCAGAAAGTATTCACTGTGCTTCACTTTGTCCACATTTTCTTATACAGCCTTATTCCACAATAGATGAAATTCGTTTTTTTCTCAAAATTCTACACACAATACCCCATAATGACAATGTAAAAACTTTTTTTGAGATTTTTACAAATTTATTTAATCAATTCATCAATCAATACTTTGTTATTGTCATAATAACACAGCTATAAATAACAATGAGATATCGTTTAGAGCAACTTATTACTGACATGGAAGTATACTTAGAAAGTGCAAATATTGAATATGACATTAATGCCCAGAGGAACGCAACAGAAGTATAAAAGCTTCACATTAAAGTGCGGTAGTGCTGTCTTCAACTGCCATCCTCTGTGTGAACCAACGCAGGGAGCCAGTAGACGGATGTGATTTAGTTCAGTTATTGTTGTGGTGGAATATGAGGTTTGAAGATGGATAAATATTAATTTAAAATAATAGTAATAAAAACTAAGAAATCGCATGTACATAAGTATTCACAGCTTTTGCCACAAAGCTCAAAACTGAGCTCAGGTGCATCGTTCTTGTAAGTAAAATATTTCAGGTCCGGTGTTTTCAAGAGAATTATAATTTTGTGTTTAATTGATGCATCATATGATAATGACTTAAGCACAGCTCTTCCTAAACTGGTTTATGGATTTCCATGAAACATCACACAATGGGAGCACAAGATATGAAAATGTTATGAAGGAAAATAGTTTAAGTTTGAGATCTACAAGAGAAAATATTTTTTTTTTTTTCTAAAATATACAACACATTTGTCAATTACATATATACATGTTATAAATGTATATATTTACATGTACAGACCTGTTGGGGCACTTCATTTCAGATGTCAACCAGCTTGTTCATTCAGGTATATCATCACAAATTATTTACTACAGCTGATATATACAGTGGCCTCCAAAAGTATTGGAACACCTGTTATTTCACATATTTTAATTTGTTTCTGAGATTTCAATACAAAAAATAAAAATTTCTAAAACTATGTTCCTTAAACTCAAACTGAAATTTCTTTCACCAAAACATCCAAACTAGGCTTGCATTTCAGATATATCTTCTGGCAAATTGTAGTTGAACTTTCAGGTCTTCTTTTAAAGAAAATCTTCCTCTATATCACTTCATCATGAAGCTGTATAACTGGGGATACAAAATGCACTGTGTACAATTTCTCCAATAACAGCTACAGAAGCCTGTAACTTTTTCTGGGTTGTCTGGGTGTCTTGGTGGCTTTCCTCACTTGTCTCCTTCTTGCACAGTCACTCAGTTTTTGAGAACTGTCTACTACATACAGATTTGCCACAGAGTGCCATCCTATTTGTATTTCTTCATAATTGATGTAAATAAAGTCCAAGACATATTCAGTGACTTTGGAATGTTCATGTATCCTTTTCCTGACTTGGATGAAGAAAACGTTCAGTAAAACTCATTATTTACAGGTATTGTACCAAAGGGGCCCATTACTTATGCAACCCATCCTCTTGGCTTTTATAGTTTTAATTAATTGATATCAAGTTGTAGAGATTTGCTTTCAGTTTGAGTTTAAGGATAACCATTTTAGAAATGTTTATTTTTTGTATTTGAAATGGCATAAACAAATTAAAATGTGTGAAATACCAAGTGTTCCAATACTTTTGGAGGGCACTGGCATATATAATACATGTAAACAACTAGTTTATTGTTTAAATTGTAAAAAAAATATCCCTCTTTAGTAAGGAAAGTGCATGGCATTGTGCACTCTCCATGTAACCTGGCCTATTGTGAATTATGCATCCCTCTCAAGTTAACTGTGGATATCTGGTATCCATCAGTCAACGCTGCACACTGGACAGATGTATTGAAAACAGTTTTCTTATATTATTTCTCTGCTAGAGCGAGGTCAACTATGAGTACCTTTAGGAATTTGAAGTGTTTCAGCAGCAAAGGGTATATTATGATAGCAAGAAGCCTCAGTAAAATAAATAAATAAATATAAACTATAATGACTCAACAACAGAGTAATAGCTGACATTGCACAGTCAAGTCTACATTGAGCCAGTCTACACACAGGTATTGTGAATGCAGTACAGAACACGGGGAAAATCTCCCTACAACACTGTTCAATGCTTGCATTGGCTGGGTGTTTGCTGGAGTTGTGCAAACAATCAGTTTAGGTGCTGTTGTTGGAGAGAGAAGGTTTACTGACCTTGACTTTGTGAATGATGCTACAGTCTTTGCAGAATCACTGGATGCCCTAATTGCACCACTTGAGATCCTGTGCAATCAGTCAAAGTGTTTGGGTTTGTCATTGGCCTGGTTCAAGAGAAAGATCCAGCTTTTCATTGATTTTCTGGACTTGACCATCAGACGTGTATCTGTATGACATAAAAGTACTGAGAGACATTCATTTGTCTCGACAGTGACATTCATGTCTCCAGGTTCTCTACCTTTGAGATTGAGAGATGTCCATGTAGAGCTTATGGAGTCGAGAGGTCTCTGGATGGAGCTGTCTGTCGACGCCGATATCATTGCTGGTCCAAGGTCTTTATGGTCCAAGTCTATATGGTTCTGCTGCTTCCTGTCTTACTGTATGGTTGTGAGACATGGATGCTAACAAGTGACCTAAGGCAATGACTGGATGTCTTTGATCTCTTCATAGTATCCTGGGGTACTACTAGAATGTGTCCAACAAGCAGTTATGCAGATGAGGAGTTTGACTTGCATTGCAATGGAACGTGAGTTATGTCAGCTTCGTCATGTGGTGTATTTCTCTGGACCCCAGCAGCTGGAGAAGACCAATGGGACACCTACATTTCACCTGGCTCTAGCAGATCGAAGGTAGAGATAGACCGGCTGTCTACCTGGATGGTTGTCATCCAGGACCCAAGCTAGTTAAGCTAAAAGAAGAGGACACCCTCAACGAAAGTTCCAAAAGACTACTGAGTCAGGTGCAGCTTCAACCAGAGATGGGAGTTGTATTTGTATTGGCGACCCTCCTGTCCTGTGCACCAACAGCATTTCTTGTGAATTGTTCTGTAATTTATGTTTGTAGCATGGCCCAAGCAGAGGGTCACCCCTTTGAGTCTGGTCTGCTTGAGGTTTCTTCCTCAGAGGGAGTTTTTTCTTACTACTGTTGCTCTGGGTGTTAGTAAGGTTAGACCTTACTTGTGTGAAGCACCTTGAGGCAACTCTGTTGTGATTTGGCACTATATAAATGAAAATAAATTGAAAAAATAAATAAATTGAATTGAAAGCTAGTTCCATAGTGGATGCACCATCCCGTGGCTCTCAGACTTGGCTTACCTTATCCTGATGAACTGTTTGGAGATATGCCTATGGTTATCATTAAACTCTAATATGAAGCCATACTGTATATCATCTTGATATTTGTCACATCATCTTTGGCCTTAGATGACCTTGAGAGGTCAAACACTTTGTAATTGTTTAACTCAAACAGTTTGGAGCCAATATTAAACAGGTTCTGTGTTGTGTCAAGAATAGAGAGGTTCAATTTTGGGCAGAACTGGTCAAACGTCAAAGCCAAAGAGAACAATTTGTTGTGGTATCACTAAATCTCAAAAAAAAAGAATTTCCATGAACTGATGAACTCAAACATGTAAGGTGTGCTTTGTTGCACTCTCTGATTGTGTCTTATTTTCCACTTGTATTTTACATCCCCTTTGTACTTTTGAAAACTTTTCAGTCTACTTTGATCTACTTGAAGTTGTCAGTATGTATTGGGAAATGGTTTACGGTGTAACTCAGTGTGTCTCTCTTCGGGGAACTGCGCAGGCCTTTTGTGCACAGCCTGTCAGTTGTCTGCCTCTATAGAACCACTGATAGGAGCCTGCACTCTGCAAAGAAAGTGGAGCCCACTGGAGTGTAGTGAACCGTGTCTACTGCCTCCTGTAGTCAGTGTACCTGGTGATACGATTGCACGACACTGGAAATTCAATCAAGAGATGGGTCAGAGTGAGTAGAAACTGCTCTCGGGTCCCTGGCCAGTTTGACTACTAATCAGCCAGTTAATCTACAGAGGAACTTTAAATACATTTGGATGAAAGAGCACTCTGTGTTGGAAAGTGGTTTGGATTGAAGCTTGTCTTCGGTTTGACTGATTGTGAGTATAATGGTGCTTAAATTTTAAGACTTTCTGTGTGATTGTGAATTCTGTTATGGCTGATGGTAATGACAAATGTGTCCCTCCACAGAGATAGCATCTGTGCTTTATTATTTTAAAAGAAAGAACAAACAAAAAAGGAACTTGATGGAAACATTGGTCATTACAAAAGTAACAAGTCATTACATTTTGTTTCTGACCCACATGCAGATCAAATATTTAATTATAACTTTCTTTAGGCTTCAGAGGAAAATGCTCTTTGTCTGTAGCTCAAAAAAAAAAAAAAAAAAAAAAAAATCTAATGTACATTTGTGATTAATAAATAAATGAATAGATGGATGGGTGTTTTGCAGTTGCCGCTGTGCCATATGAACCAAAAGCCTTCATCACCATGGCTACTGATCGACACTGCTGGATGAATTGCATAAATTACGTGTTGTTTCAGTGTATTCTATGCATGCTCTAAAAAGGCACTGTGCCCTTTGTTAATGAAGCATGTATAATCTCTGTTAATGGTGAGGACCTTTAATTTTGCACATTAATCTAAAGTATTTTCTTATTTTATCTGAGTACACTGTGATAAAGCACTGAAAGAAAATATATGCAAGACCTGTTGCTCAGTGAATACTCAAGCACAGCCATGCACTTCCACAGGAATAGTGGAATATAGTAACAGTTTTACAGAGTTTAATTGTCTGCATCTATCCCTCTAATTGCTTAGTGCATATCATGCTAAACCCTTCATATGAATGTACCAACAAAAGCGGAGTGGATAGAGTGTTTGGTGTGCAAAGAGATGGAAAGTCAGAATTTCATGACTAATTGGTGTATCATTAAATCCAACTAAAAACACAGAGAAGCCGTCACAGAGACACGCAGAACTAGACTGGGGCCTCCCTAAATGGTGACAAAACAATGGACACCAATGGAAACCAGTCACCCAACAACAAAGCAGGACCTAAATTTATCATGAATTCATAAATAAATAGCACTTATGAAAAAACATTTGATAGAAAGTATATTTTCTTCCCTTTAATTGGCAATTTAGGGACAGAATGCCTTGGACAGCTTTGAGCTGGAGTCACTAACCAGTGCTATATCCAGTATAAGCTTAACTGCATTCAGTGAGTTACAATCTTACAATGCTTAAATCTCTGTCCATGCATGCAAAACTTTGTAAATCTATGCATCAACCAGATTAGAAATGAATAAAGAGGTAGCAATGTTTGCAGATGACATTGTGACCTGTAGTCAAAGTAGAGAGCAGGTTTAGATTAGACTGGAGAGGTGGAGCTATGCTGTGGAGAAAAGGGGAATGAAAGTCAGTAGGAGCAAAACTGAGTGCATGTGTATGAATAAGAGGGAGCCTGGTGGAATAGTGTGGTTGCAAGGAGTACAGGTGGTGAAGGTAGAAGAGTTGAAATACTTTGGGTCAACTGTGGAGAGTGAGGTAGAGAGGCAAAGAAGAGAGTGCAGGCAGGTGGAGTGGGTGGAGAAAGGTGGCAGGAGTGATTTGTAACAGAAGGTTATCAGAAGAATATGTGGAAGAGTGACAGGAAAAGTTTAGACAGCAGTGAAACCACCAATGTTGTACAGCTTAGAGACGCTAACACTAAAAAAAGACAGGAGGCAGAGTTGGAGGTGCAGAGCTGAAGATGCTGCGATTTTCTTTGGGAGTGACGACGATGGACAGGACTGGGACTGAACATATGGGAGGGACATCGCAGGCCGGATGGTTTGGAAACAAAGTCAGAGAGGCGAGATTGGGATGGTTTGTACATGTGCAGAGGAGGAGCCCAGGTTATATAGGGAGGAGGATACTGAGGATGGAGCCACCAGGCAGGAAGAGAAAAGGAAGGCCAAAGAGGATGTGCTGATCGAGGACATGCAGGTGGCTGGCATGACAGAGGAAGATGTAGAGGATAAGGTGAGATGGAAACAGTTGATCTGCTGTGGTGACCCAGTGGAAGTAGCCGAAAGAGGAAGAGGAAAGTATTGAATATCCTGACAATGTGAAATATTCAACAACAACAAAGGAACTCATTGTTTCTGCTTTGCAGTGTGCTGCTGGGATTACATTTGTCATTACATGCCGTGCGCTATCATCTTGATCACCAGTGCTCCTGGTCATGCTGGTGCACAACCCATTTTGCCTGATCCCACACCCTGCTGTCAATGTCGATGTCTACATTGCATATTCTGAACCTCAACCACAGACCTACCGCCACGTCCCAGCTAATCCGGACCACAGGTCTTCACAGACAGAGAAAAAAGCACTTTCTGTCTGTCGCCTTGCAGAGCAGACGTGTGTTTCTGGTATGCCACAAATATCTCTTGAAGCTGTAAGTGATTAAGCAGACAGAGCAAGAAATAACGACGCTGTTATGGTCAAACATTGATAAAAACCACAGTAACTGTAGTAGCTACATTGGACCACTAGATGGCGAGAAGGCATTGAAATGTTCGCTGGCCTTCGGAAATCTCCAGATAAAATAAAATTGTACTATAAACACTGTAATAGAAATAAAACAAAAACTGCAAAAAAGATGAAACAATAACTCCAGACAGAAGTAGTCAGTTAAAGTATCCATAAAGCAGAATGTCATTTCTTCAAGGTGCTGCACAAAAACATAAACACCCACATACATACCCAAATACATTCAATTAAAAAAAAAAAAAGTAAAAACATAAACTAAATTAAATATTAAAATGGACTGCATTTTCAGATTGCTTTTTTCCATCTGATGCTGCCACCCATTATGCTCATCTACACACCATGAGCAATTCAACATCTTCAGATACTTAAGTGTGTTCCATGTCTGACTGAGAATTGAACCCATGATCCTCTGGTCACAAACCCACCTCCCTAACAGTCACTAACATTCATTCAGGTTGCAAATCCGTCATGAGCTAAAACGGTTGCCCCAGTGATATGTTACTACTTGAATAGTAACTCGCATCTCCATATTCAAAGTCTACATGTCTGTATCCCTGCTGTTTCCATGCCACAGTTGCTACCTCTGTATGCGCTCACATCTGTCCGTCTGTCTGTCTGTCTGTCTGTTGCCTGTTGATCCAGCCCTGGTCCTGCACTTTAAATAAATCTACATTACACGGAAAAATCATGTCTTCCTTATAGAATGACAGAATAAACTGGCCAAGAGGAACACATGAGGTCATTATATTAGTCAGATGCATCTGTGGACAGTTACATTTTCAGTGTGATTCAGTTTGATTCTGTTTGTTTTTCTGTTTCATTCCTGAAAAAAAATGTAGTTTCTGCATGGACACTAGTTGAAATACATCCTTAGTTGTTCGTCCTGTTTCTTTAATTTGATTATCGTGACTATTTATTTGGTCAGTGGATGTCCAGCTGTTGGATCTATGATCCGGAGCAATATTTGGTCACTTTAGCCATTTCCATCGATCCCACCAACAACCTTGACTGACAATTCAGCTGGAGTCCATTTTTAACAACCCACTTCATTGAGAATCTGTCAGTAGCTGCGGCGCCTTAGCTTCAAACTGAACCCCCATTGTTAGCGAGTGGCCCTGCACCCCCCCCCCCCCCCCCCCGCCCCGGTTAGCGAGCGGCTATGGGCTTCCAATGTTAGCAAGCAACCCTGCACCTCCAGTTTTAGTGACCAGCCCTGAACATCCAGTGTTAGCAGGCAGCCCTGGGCCTCCAATGTTAGCAAGCAGCACTGGGCCTAAAATGTTAGCGAGCAGCGCTGCACCCCCATGTTAGCGAGTAGCCCTGCACCCCCATGTTAGTGAGTAGCCCGGCACCCACAAGTTACTGAGTAGCCCTGCACCCCCATGTTAGCGGGTAGCCCTGCACCCCCATGTTAGCGAGTAGCCCTGCACCCCCATGTTAGCAAGTAGCCTGGCACCCACATGTTAGTGAGTAGCCCTGCACCCACATGTTAGCAAGCAGCCCTAGGTCTCCAATGTTAGCGAGCAGCGCTGGGCCTCCCGTGTTAGCAAGCAGCCTTGCACCCCCAGTGTTAGCAAGCAGTCTTGGGCCTCAAATGATAGCGAGCCAGAGCTCTCAAGTTGAGATACACTCAAGGAGTTATTATCCACCAAATTTTGTCTTGCAGGTCATAGCGGTGAAATGCTTGCGAGCGTGACAACATGTTGAGTCTCACACTGAATGCGTGAGACCTGCTTTCAAGCTTGAGTCTCTTGAGACTTGAGAGCTCTGGCGAGCAGTGCTGGGCCTCCCGTGTTAGCGAGCAACCCTGCGGCTCCAGTGTTAGCGAGCAGCCCTGCGCCTCCAGTGCTTGTGAGCAGCTCTGCACCTCCAGTATTAGCAATCAGCCCTGCGCCTCCAGTGTTAGCGAGCAGCCCTGCGCCTCCAGTGTTAGCAATCAGCCCTGCGCCTCCAGTGTTTGTGAGCAGCCCTGCACCTCCAGTATTAGCAATCAGCCCTGCGCCTCCAGTGTTAGTGAGCAACACTGCACCTCCAGTGTTAGTGAGCAGCCCTGCGCCTCCAGTGTTAGCAATCAGCCCTGCGCCTCCAGTGTTAGCAATCAGCCGTGCCCCTCCAGTATTAGCAGTCAGCCCTGCGCCTCCAGTGTTAGCAGTCAGCCTTGCGCCTCCAGTGTTAGCAGTTAGCCCTGTGCCTCCAGTGTTAGCGAGCAGCCCTGCGCCTCCAGTGTTTGTGAGGAGCCCTGCGCCTCCAGTGTTAGCAATGAGCCCTGTGCCTCCAGTGTTAGCAATCAGCCCTGCGCCTCCAGTGTTAGCAGTCAGCCCTGCACCTCCAGTGTTAGCGAGCAGCCTTGCGCCCCCAGTGTTTGTGAGGAGCCCTGCGCCTCCAGTGTTAGCAATGAGACTTGTGCCTCCAGTATTAGCAAGCAGCCCTGTGCCCCCGGTGACACACAGTTAACTCTGTTGCTTGATGATGTCGGATAACATCTGTGCTAATTCCTTATTTTATGTTAGTTATCAAGTGTTTGTCTGTGTTATCTGTTTGTAAGGTTCTGAGACCTGGTTTAAAGTTTAAACATAAGAGTTAAGTTTCACTTCCATCACGCATGTGCAAGTTGAGGGCGCCCCCTGTCTGTGAGAGCCAGTAAAATGTGAGCCTCAACCACACCCACTGTAACACCCACATTGTATAAAAGTGCTGTGCGAGGCATCTTCTTTGTTTTTTGCAAGATGGAGTCTGTCTGTAAAGATCCAGGCCTGATTTTCAACGTGACCTTCAATAAATTCAAAATGAGGAATATATCGATGTGGTTCTTTGTAAGGGGCGGTAAAGAACCGGTACCTCTTCGAGAGACGTCTTGTAAATCACTTCAGAGGTGTTATCTGGTTCCAAAAGCAGCATTTTTAGTTTTAGAAGTCTTTATTTCTCACTAACTTTTACAAAACAAATGAGAAACACATTAGATTTGTATAGAAACACAGCTGTGTCAGAACGTTTTCCACCATCTTGGTCAATTTGTTCAAGTAAACAACCAGCTGACGTTATGCTGCGTATTCACTCAGACTGGCAGTCGCCGCATCGCGTTGTTCAGTATTTGCATAAAATAGACTTCAGGTCTATTTTAGTCCAAACTAGCTGGCGTCTCTTGCTGCTGCAAAATGCCCACTCTGATTGAAAATGAAGGGCAAATTGTTGCTTTGCCTCTGTCGCTTGCTGTTGCTTGTAGCTAATGTGACCACAGCTTTTGCGAGCAGCTCTGTGCCGTCAGTGCTAGTGAGCGGGTTCTGTATCTCCAGTGTTAACAAGGAGCCCTGTGCAAATAACGTTACGGAGCAGCCCTGTCCAGACAGTTAGCGTTGCCCTCATGATGCTAGTGAGCCCTGCTTATTCATTAACTAAGCACAGCTCTGTGTATTATGGGCAAAACTGGAACCCTGCAAAGCATGAGTGGGCTGCCCAGTTCACTTAAAAACCCTACACTCCATGAAAGTGAACAGTCCAACACAAGCATCATCTAAGACTATAAATAGCATGGTTCAGCTGTTGTTCTGCTGGGTCACGCCTGAGCCCCTGGAGACTGGGACACCTTGCCTCACCTTGCTGACTGCCCGGCATTGGTGATCTTTCAAGCTTCTGAGACTAAGATGGTGACGATGCTGCAATTGTTTCTGACAGTATTCTCCCTCTTCTGATCCTGTTCATGTGATGAATGAAGGTCACTATGTTGCACACCTCTTCTGTCTGTCTGTCTACTCCTGATTATGATTTGGATTTGTTGATGATGATGATGCACACTTCCTCTGCCTGTCTGAATCTGATGTGGTGATGATGGTGCATGCCTCTTCGTCCTATTTGTCCATCTGTCAGTTTGACCCTGAATCTGAAGCAATGGTGATACTGTGTGTCTCGTGTTCCTATTCCAAACTAGTCTCACAAATTTTTTTGAGAGTCAAATCTTCATGATTTTTTTTTTTTTTTAATCTTACTATTACTAACCCTCCCCATCCCCCTAAGCCTAACCATAACCATACCCCCCCCCCCAATCACTTTTTATTTCGTGCACCCATCACGGAACGTATTTGAATAAATTTGTGCTCCCGTTACAAAAATTTGGCACTTTTCGTGACAGTATCACGAACCAATAGATTAATGTATATTTCGTGATTCTGAATCACGACATGCCGTGAGATATAGTCATCCTATTCCTGAGGTTGAAATCCTCTTCCAGTAACCCCCACCCCGCCGCCACCAATCCTGCCTGATCAAGCCCCGTTCTTGCACTATAAATAATACATGCACCTGCATGTAAATGTACTTCACCTGAAAAAACCTGTGTTCAGCTTGTATCTGGGTTCACTTACCAGCAAACCTGAAACCTTGAAATCCTGCTTACGTATGCTATAAGACATACAGTACACACTGTTGCCAATATGAATTAAGCTTGACAGTTTACGTAATTGACAAAGGTGTTTTATTTCCATCCAGCATGTCAGTGTTAATGCTTTCAGTGGTGTCTGTTATCTCCATGTTGCTATGTGATGTTATATACAGCAAATTTTTCGGTGTTTAATTTCTAATGTTCAGACCAATAAAGTGTAAAGAGACAAGGTTTGGTGTTACTTTCAAAGGAATTTAAACCATTCTGGTGTCCTGCCTTAATAGTGTTAGCTGTCCTTGAATGATTGAGTAATGATTAAAAAAAAGTTTGAGAGCAAAATGTTATATAGAATGGTGTAGTTGCAGGTAATTGTAGGTTTGAACCTCCAGCGGGACTTTTCTGTGTGGAGTGTGACTGTATTGATCAGGTCGGCATGGAATAATTAAGGTTTCTTTCTCTAGTCTGAAGACATGTAGGTCAGGAAACAAGGAAGACAGCTAATACCAAACTGTTTAAAACTCAGAACATTCATAAGTTTTTTTAAATAACACATATAAACATTATTAGAGTGTTAAAATAATATTAGCGCATTGCCTGTGGGGATTCACGGGCTCTAGATTGGGAAGTGTTTATAAAATAGGTAGGTGACATTTTGCAAGGGTGGTAATAAATTAAGCAATGAGTTGGAATGACGTGTGAGTCCAGAATATTTTTAGAACCTTAGACCTCAACATTTTTTAGAAGAGGGAAAAAAAAAACTTTATTTCCTGTTAATTATGTAATTTTTAATGTTAATTTATTGTCTTAATGTATTTATAAATTATTTAGGTTGTTGTTATATACACACCATTATTGTTACTTCCATTTTGTCATTTGATTTTCAAATGGACCATGATGGAAATAAGTGTTTTCAATTTCTTGTGTCATCCATGTATTTTTAACATATTTACAATTATATGCACTTACACTCACGCTTTTAATATAAAGATGATTTACTGCCCCCTGCTGGAAAGGCACGTTAGTTCAAAATGTAATTAGCAATGATAGCTAATATTTGAAGCTTCTCCAAAACTATTAGTGCTGTCAGTGTTCCGTTTTGGTGCTGTTCATTCTTGACCCAAAATAAATAAGCATGCCAAATGGCAAATGTCAGCTGTGCTGTGTTTGTGCTCTGTTTGTCCCTGATCGAAGCTGCACACACAGCTGCTTTGAATTTGACAAACAAAGACAGTTGCTGAAGACATTAAAACCACTACAAATTTCACTCATGGTACCATCATGAAATTAAAGTCACTCATGGCAAGAGGACTATTATAATGCTCTTTTTTCTGTTTGCCGCAGTCCAACATTAGGGCTGTTCAACTGGTTCAAAGTGCTGCTGCCAGACTTTTGAGTCGAGGCAGAAAGTTTGACCATATTACGCCCATTTTGACATTCACTGGCTTCCTGTCACTGCAAGATCGAATTTTAAGGTTCTGTTATTGGCCCTTAAAATTGTTCATGGACTTACACCTCCCTATCTGGCTGACCTGGTCAAGCCCTATGTACCTGCTCGGGCCCTGCGCTCGCAGGGTGCAGGACTTTTATGTGTTCCCAGAGTGAATAAAAAGTCTGCCAGTCACAGAGCTTTCTCCTACCGTGCCCCAGCTCTGTGGAATGAACTCCCGGCACATATACGGCAGTCAGATAATGTGGAGACTTTTAAATTGAGACTAAAAACCCATTTGTTTTCCTTGTTTTATCATTAGTTTTATTGTGTTATTATGTGTTTTTATTCTTGTGCTCTTCTATGGTTTTGTATTTTTATTGTGTTTTTAATTTTTTTAATTAAAATTTTCTCTGTTTTTGTTATTGTGTTGGCCTTGAGGCAATCTCATCGTGAGTTGGCACTATAGAAATTAATAAGTTCGATTTGATTTTGAATTTGTAAGATCAACATGAGACTTATCTAAACTGAGTAAACCAATTAAGCCACAAAAACACAATAACACCAGCAACACTGTTAAACTTTATGTTAAACTAACATAAAGCACGCAATAACATTTAAAACCTCAAAACCCAGAACTCCCATAGTGCATTGCAGCACAGCATTCATTGTTTATTGGTTAGCTAAAATTGCTAATTTCTCCAAAAATATTTGTCCTATCAATTTCCGTTTTTGCAGCATTCATCCTTGACCCAAAATACATAAGCATACCAAACGGTAAATGTCAGCTCTCCCCAAGTTTTTGTGTGATAGAAGCCAATCACACACACACACACACACACACACACACACACACACACACACACACACACACACACACACACACACACACACACACACACACACACACACACACACACACACACACACACACACACACACACACAGGCCACTTGGCTATTATAATATAGATAAATCCTGTATAGGCCCATTGATGTCTGTGCTTATCCCTAGCCAAGGGTCTCCTTTAAGTTTTTTTTTTTTATTTCAATAATTTAACGTCTGTTAATTGTTGTGTTAGTATTACTAATAGGTGGTGAAAATTGGATATTGACTTCCATCTTTTCAGAGTTCTTGTCAAAATGTTTAATCTTTAATGAATGTGTTATTTGCACAAAGCTCAAAAGATGAAGTCAAATGGCAAAAATTAGTGGGCAAGCAACAATTAAAATTTAATTAAGATTAAACATTTCATGCCCCAAAAATTGTGCAAAACCGAAATGGGTTCAGCTTTACAACCCTTGCAGTTTTACTTTTTGAGCTATCCCGCTGACAGACAAACAAAGAAACACAGGGTTAAACATGATCTCCTTTGGCAGAGGTAATAATGACAAAACAGTTTATTGCAAATGCAGATCCTCTGAGAAGAAAGGCTATTGTTCCATAATCAGTTTTCATATGGGCAAACTTCTGCAGGCACATGGTTAATTATTTGTGCAGCCTTTGTTCTATCGACCCCACAAGCTTGAAATATTGCACACATTGGCACGGAGTGCTTATGCAATGTACTGCTGTCTGCATGACAATTGGCTTTTCTCTTTCAATTGGACATAACAGCATCATTACAAGGACGGTAGTTAATGTGGAAACTGACAATTTAGTCATCAGATTGTGAAAGGACTGGTTAAAGAGCAATGCAGAATCATAAATAAAAACCAATTAATTAGATATTAAGAAATCTGAAGTTTTACATATTGAAGGACTCAATATATTAATCAATAAATCAATCAATCAATCAATCAACATTTATTTATAAAGGCCTTTACAGCAGCCAGACAGTGTCCAAAGTGCTTTACAGTAAAATCTGTGATTCACAAAAGTAAAACAAACATACAATAAAGTTAAAATGGCACATAAAATCAAAACATGTCACAGCAC